>NW_026096002.1:0-600000 GCF_023614345.1 Adelges cooleyi
ATATATTTACCCGTCTCTGGTGTTTTTTAAAAATATGAACGGTCTGTTATAATACAAATAACATTGCCATTTGCGTCATATCTTAACAAAACTGTTTATATGAAGTTTGAATAATATTTGTTAAATATTGTATATTATATCCATTTAAATGTTATTCGACACATAATAGTTTCCAAACTAGTTAATTGTAAATGTTTAAAAAAAAAAAATGAAATATTCAAATTATTTAAAAGAAAATTGTTTAATATCCTTAATGAATGAACTGTTTAAGTTCAAAATAAAATATATTTCATATATTTTTACTATTTATATGTATATTTCCTCTTTACTACACAGAACATTTTTCATAGTTGGTCCTACTTAAAATATGGGATAATATAGGGACACGATAAATTTCTAGTGAAAAGAACTAAATAAATAATTGGCCCAACAAAATGACTATGGAAAAAATGTGAATTTAGTTATTTCAACTACAAATTTACTGCGACCCTTTAATAACTAGACCTTTAGTTGGATTAACTTTGTATTTTTGGAGGAGTTACTTATTTACTTAAATTTTTTAGCTATCACAAGGTACATCTTTTGCCTAATATATTTTGTTATTTGAACGGGTTTCTTTTTAAGAAATTTAGCCATCAATGATACTCTGAATTGAGGAACGGTATAAAAATATATTTAACATTTTGACTTATTAGGTTCTAATAATATTAGGAATTTTTCAAATATTGAACAAATATTTTGTACAACGGTATCAAAAATTGTTTTTTACTAGAGATATATTTACCCGTCTTTGGTGTTTTTTAAAAATATGAACGGTCTGTTATAATACAAATAACATTGCCATTTGCGTCATATCTTAACAAAACTGTTTATATGAAGTTTGAATAATATTTGTTAAATATTGTATATTATATCCATTTAAATGTTATTCGACACATAATAGTTTCCAAACTAGTTAATTGTAAATGTTTTAAAAAAAAAATGAAATATTCAAATTATTTAAAAAAAAATTGTTTAATATCCTTAATGAATGATCTGTTTAAGTTCAAAATAAAATATATTTCATATATTTTTACTATTTATATGTATATTTCCTCTTTACTACACAGAACATTTTTCATAGTTGGTCCTACTTAAAATATGGGATAATATAGGGACACGATAAATTTCTAGTGAAAAGAACTAAATAAATAATTGGCCCAACAAAATGACTATGGAAAAAATGTGAATTTAGTTATTTCAACTACAAATTTACTGCGACCCTTTAATAACTAGACCTTTAGTTGGATTAACTTTGTATTTTTGGAGGAGTTACTTATTTACTTAAATTTTTTAGCTATCACAAGGTACATCTTTTGCCTAATATATTTTGTAATTGGGAAGGTTTCTTTTAGCTTCGATGCAAAGCGAGATGGTATTGGTTTTACTCTGATGTGTGTTTTTTTTTTTATCTGTATACACTGTAATTTTTTTAGTACTGGACCAATTCCTTCGAGTAGCAACTCTATAAATCGCAAATTTCGTCTAGTTGGTACTTTGGAGGGGGGGTAAAAGCTGAAAAAGTTTTCATCTTCACAGACGAAATTTAAAAAAAACAATAAAAAAACCAGACGAGTTTTTAAGTTAGAAATTTTACTGGCTATATTTTCGAGAAAAATAGTCGGATCGAGTTGAAATTTATAAGAAATATTTATTTGGTATGCCCGCGCACGTCAATTGTATCAAATTTAAATGTAACCCATGTCCCACCTCACTAGGAGGGGGGTTAAAGTTTTTTTGTTTTTTTAGTTTTTTAGCCGTAATTTAAAGACTTTTGGGTTAAAAATTTGCCAGTAGTTGGAACTCATATGACATATTTAAGGGAAAAAAAATTCAGCGCTACAGTTTTTTTTTAATTGCCGGAAAACTGTGTTTTCGCAGATTGCGTACATTTTAACAAAAAACCCTTAAAATCTTAAAAAAATTGTTATCAAATCATTAAAACAATTTTATGTAGACCAATGCAGAATGATTCTATTAAGTTTTGTGCTCAAGTAACACTTTTGACTTTAAGTTTACACAAAATTAATTTTTACAAACGTACAAACGCCCTGTACCAGATGTGAGAAACGAAAAAAAAAAGTTTCATTTTTTGTTCTATTGGCATCATCGTGTGTACGAACGCCATATTATTGCGCGCTCTTATCTGCTCCGTAATGAAAATATGAAATCAGTAATGATAGAAAATATTGTAAATCGTTTCAAATATTATTTTTAAATCTTCAAACGCTAGTTTTTATTCAAGTTGTAACTTGTATTGCGGTGTAAAAGTTTAAAGTTAAAACTAAAATAATATTGTTTATTAATAATCGGTTTTTTTTTAGCAATTTTTAATTGAACATTAATTTGAAAACGTTTATAGCGATAAACGCCCGATCGCGTTATCAACTGTCTACCGTCTCATGTACACGGTACAGGTGGGAACGAAAACCCCCTTATCGGCCCGAGCCGGTCATGGTGTGTGAGAGAGAGTGGTCGGGGGGTGATGACATTTGTAGGTAGTCGCCAGTCAGTATTCGATAATTCGATAATCAGTTATTAATTTAAAATTGATTCGGAGTGTCAATCCACTGTCGTTCCGAGTATTATTATTTTTATTTACATATAGTAAAACAACCAGTACAGTGGGGTCGGGGCATAGTGGGGACGGAGCATAGTTGGGTCGGGGCATAGTGGGGATGGAGCATAGTTGGGTCGGGCCATAGTGGTGACGGGGAGGTTCCAGGTTTACAGGAATTTTTTAAACTGAAAGTGATAAAATCTCTTTCGAAAAAACGCTTTGATGCAAATCGGTAGTTAGTATTTTCAAGCCAGTACAGTCCAAACCAAGTACAGTATAAGCCAGCAAAGTAAGAAAGTTTTAAATTAAGGTTCTGTATTTACAAATAAGCGTTAATTTGAAAGTGATTTTATCCGAGAGGACTAGTACAGTAGAGTATAGGCATAATGTAATCAAAGCAATGAGGAAACGGAGAGGTCACAGGTCTACAGAAATTATTATGAATACAAGTGATAAAATTGAATAAAATCACTTTCAAATAATAGCTTTGATGCTCATTCGTAATTACAGAACCTTAATTTAAAACTTTCTATTTTTGCTGGTTTATACTGTGCTTGGTTTGGACTGTACTGGCTTAAAAATACTAACTACCGATTTGCATCGAAGCGTTTTTTCGAAAGGTGATTTTATCACTTTCAGATTTAAAAATTCCTGTAAACCTGTGACCTCCCCGTCACCACTATGCCCCGACCCAAATATGCTCCATCCTCACTATGCCACGACCCAACTAAACTCCGTCCCCACTATGCCCAGACCCCACTGTACTGGTTTTTTAAAATATGTATTCATCAAAATTATTCTGACTTGAGGCTCTATATAAGTATATACTTAATATTTTGACTTTTTGGGTGCTAATAATATGGGAAATATTTCAAATACTGAACTAATATTTTGTACAACGCTAACAAAAATTGTTTTTTCCTAGAGATATATTTACCCATCTCTGGTGTTTTATAAAAATATGAACGGTCTGTTATTATACAAATAACATTGCCATTTGCGTAATATCTTAATAAAACGGTTTATATGAAGTTTAAATAATATTGAAATAATCCAACGTAGCCAGAACATCGATCTTCGTATCATTGTGGCAGCATGTTGGTATGATAAGAACATCTTCCACCGTGATCTGGAAATAACATCCATGTAGGATGAAATTACCCGGTTTGCCCAAAAGCAACAAAAGCAGTTGTATGTGTGTGAGCTTCACACACATACAACTGCCTTACTACTCTTCGTCAACTCGCAAGATATCAGACGACTAAAACGACTGAAGCCTATTGACTTTGTCTAATTATTAAAATAAAAATGGGGTTACTTTACTGGAATTAGAACCCCACACATAATATCTATATATTATTCAAATGTATGTGATAATACTCCTGTTGATTTATCTTTTTAAAGATGTCTTTAATAGTTTAAATAAATATGTCTTAAGGCAAAAAAAAAGCTTTATGTAAAAGATAGTTTACTTAATATAATAAAAGACGTTTATCAAAAACGAATCGTTATTAGTACAGTAGTACGTATAACATTGAATCATTAAGCTATTGCAAACATTTTATTTTAATGAAAGTAAAATATATTACCAGTAAACATCATGGTAGAGTTGTATATCATACTTTGAAAGATTTTATGAATCAATCATAATTAAATAACAACTACACATTTTTGAAATGCTATTGACGTTAATTTATTAATTTCAAACTGATTGAATAATACTTTATAATTTAACTTATAGCTAGATACAAGTTCCTTTGTAAAATTGCAAATTAGTTGCAACATATTAAAAATTATATTTTTTAACAGACATGTGAAATATATTATAATAAATAATTTCGTTAAAATGTTTTAAATAAATCTAACCTTACCCTGTACTTGGGTGTTCTATTGCCTTCATTTTGTCAAATGATTTGTCGAGAAAAGGATACCCATAAAATGACTTCGCAATTGTCAGGTTGTCGTCAATAAATACATTTTGAACTTCTTCGAGAAACGGGTCTATATTCTGCCAATTTTTTGTGAGTGGGGATATAATCATAACACTTTCATCAGTTACTGTTATAAAGTACTCTGAAATATATACATTTAGGGGACCATCAGTAAGATCATTGAAAAATTGTTTTTCTTTATGAATATCTTTTATGACGGCATCGTTAAAATCATTATGAGAAGAACGATTCATGAAATTTTGTGTTAAGCGATCAGTATCTGTCCTTAGGCCAAAAATCTGGCAGAATTTTGTAAAACTTTTAACCATGGTTTCGTCCAGTTCTGCGATTTCATGAACATTTTGAATTGTAGACGTGAATTCTAAATAACTCTCGACAAATTTGAATAATACCTGTTTTATTATCATAATTATACCATTCTTAATATCCCATAGGTATGTTATCCGATAGGTAATCGTAGTATTCACATTCTTCGTGTCTTCTTGCATAGTTTGCATTGCTGCATTTGCATTGGTCCAGTATGTTAAACCAAAATACATGACAATAATTTTTTTGAATTTTTCCATCTTGTCTATATCTGATATACTATTAAACGTTATATGTTTTACGCCATCGACGGAAAGCTCCCCATAAATATGGTTAAAATTAATTTGCTTTCTTAGCAACTCTTTGTTTTCTGAAATAGGTTTTGTCATGTCTTTACCAGAAAATGTTTCTATCTCTGCGTCTATATCTTGCAGTTTTTTTTCCACGTCTGGAAATCCTCCCATTTTAGATCTCACAAACTCTTGTAAAGAATCCTCCATGAGTTCATGAACGTTAAACATAAACCGAGTATAGATTGGATAAATTCTTCCTTTACGTTTAGAGTATGTGTCCAATAATCTATGTACATTGTCCCAGTAAAACAATATTGTCCATTGAATAGTTTCGTATTCGAGACCGCGGAAGAGCACAATGGTTGCTAACATTAATTTTGCTTCAGTTTTAAACAAAAGGCAGTCGAAATTATTACTGTACTTAAAAATATTGTTTTGTCTCATTTGCTTATATAATAATCTTTTGGTGAACATTAAGTGTCGCAAGGCAGATAAAGCATAGCTGCATTGGAGTCGTTGAACAATTTCTTCATCGTTGTCATGTGAGCTTTCTCCCGGTTGGACTTGTGCCATCTCTGCCCTAATATAATCTTCATGACGGGTTTCCAAAATACCCATATGAAGTTTGGTCATTTGCATTTCGACACTGTGTGCAAGCATACAAATAATTAACATTGCGGTAGTAAAACCAAACCAAAAGTTTGCAGCTAACTTATTTTCTCGCATTTTTCTTCTAGAACTGTAAATGTACTCAAGTATACCTACTAAGTGGACTTCTATTGTAATACTAATAGAAGATTTCCTATAAGGCATCTTGTTACGGCCAAATTGTGTTTAAGGCAGCAATGTACACAATACATGTGTTAATATGATTAATCAGTTGTTCAAGTTGGAAACAACAATGCTACGAACAGAATTTGAGTATTTTACCGTTTACAAACCAAAATAATAATATGCAAACCAAATAATACAGAAAACATATTTTATTTCGTAAGAATTTAGAATGGTTTTTTTTTAGCCTAATAACTAATAATTTTCAAGATTTCATGAAGAAAAAAACAATAGTTATGGTGCACACATTATTTGAATAATACAGGGTGATAACAATTTACTTAAAAATAATAATTTCTATGGAATTACTGTAAAACTTAAAAAAATTTACTAAATATACATAAATATGTATATATTAAGTTAAATGACTATCTAAAAACCAATCACATTACCTTCATTCTCTGTTTTAAAAATGTCTCTAACTAATTTGGTGACTTGGGCTACTTCTGCAGAGATTAAATCATATCCGGGTGATTTTTTTTATGCAAGTGTATTACAATATTTAATGCCTCATGTGTTTAACGAAGCCAAATTAAATAATAGTTTAATAAGAGGTTTGCAAGTCCCTCCAGTAATTCAAGTTCTCGCTGTTCTACGTTTTTATAGAGCTGAAAATTTCCATAAAATAAAACAATACAATTCTACTAATACAATAAATTATTAAAAATTATTAATGTTAACCGAATATATTTGGCCATCAATAGTGATAACAAGTTGTAACCAAGTGTTACCAAGATTTTGTTTATCCCTTCAATTTACGTAGTACATAAGAATTGCAATTAATTAACACTTAAGCATTTTAAATCATTACTTTAACCTGTTTATAAATGCTTATGATTAAGATTAAAATTATACAAAAAAGATGATAGATAAATTTTTTTTAAAAAAAAAAAACAAATTTTTTGACTATAAGGCTCTAAAGGTAATTTTTTTTTTTTTAGAATACTATTAACCCATAATTTACTATTTACATTTTAACTCTGGCTTTTTTATTTACTTTTATTGAGGGTAAAAAGTATGAATCTCAAAAATCCCACCAGACATTTTAGTTAAAGTTAATAGTTGTAAAATAATAATTTCTTTGCACTTTACAGTTTTTAAATTAAGCAACGTATTAAAATAAATTGTATTTCTAAACTATAACACGTAACCGAATTTTTTATAAAATTTAAAAACTATTTTGTTTTTTTAGGATACTTCGCTGAAGTATATTTTAGATTCTATTGTAATGAATTTTAGATACTTCGACTATAGTACGGAGATATAGGTCTCTGTGAAGCGTTTCCATAGCAAAAACAATATTAATTAGCGTTGTATAAAAAAATTGTCAATTTTTCTATGTAGGAGGGTAGTATACATATCAAAAGTAAAAATATATTTTATTTTGAACTTAAACTGATTATTTATTAAGGATATTAAATCGTTTTTTTTTTAATTAACGTAATTTTTAGTTTTTCTTTTAATTAGTTTGGAAACTATTATGTGTCGAATAACATTTAAATGGATATAATATACAATATTTACAAATGTTATTCAATCATCATAGATACAGTGTTTTATTAAGATATGACGCAAATGGTAACGTTGTTTGTATACTAACAGACCGCTTATATTTCTAAAAAAACACCATATACGGTAAAATATACCTTAAGTAAACAAAAGTTCTTGTTAGCGTTGTACATCATATTTTTTCAATACTTGAAATATTTCCCATATTATTAGAACCAAATAAGTGAAAATGTTAAATATATTATTATACAGATACTCAAGTCAGAGTATCATTGATGAGTAAGTTTTTTAAAAGGAAACCGGTTCAAATAACAAAATATATAGGCAAAAAATGTACCTTGTAAGAGCTAAAATTTTAAGTAAATAAGTAACTCCTTCTAAAATACAAAGTTAATCCAACTAAAAGTCTAGTTAATAAAGGGTCGCAATAAATTTGTATTTCAAATAACTCAATTCACATTTGTCCCTGTAATCATGTGTTGGCCAATTTTTTATTTAGTTATTCCCAATAGAAATTTATCGTGTCCTTTTATTATCTCATATTTTAAGTAGGACCAAATATGGAAAATGTTCTGTGTAGTAAGGAGGCTTCATTAAAATAGTAAAAATATATGAAGTATATGGATACGGTAAAATATATCTCTAGTAAAAACAATTTTTGTTAGCGGTGAACAAATTATTTGTTCAACATTTGAAATATTTCCCATATTATTAGAACCTAATAAGTCAAAATGTACAATATATCAACATATAGAGCCTCCAGTCAGAGTATCATTTATGAATAAGTTTCTTAAAAAGATTTCGGTTCACTTAACAAAAGCTCTTACAAGGTACATTTTTTGCCTAATATATTTTGTTCTTTGAACGGGTTTCTTTTTTAAAAAAATTTAATTATCAATGATACTCCGACTTGAGGATCTGTATAAATTAATATTAAACATATTGACTTATAAGGTTCTAATAAAATGGAAATTATTTCAAATATTGAACAAATATGTTGTACAATGCTAACAAGAATTTTGTTTTACTAGAGGTATATTTTACCGTATAAGGTGTTTTTTTAGAAGTATGAACGGTCTGTTAGTATACAAACAACATTACCATTTGCGTCATATCTTAATAAAACTGTATCTATGATGTTTGAATGATATTTGTTAAATATTGTATATTATATCCATTTAAATTTTATTCGACACATATTAGTTTCTATACTATTTAATTGTAAATTTAAAAAAAAAATGAAATACTAAAATTATTTAAAAGAAAATTGTTTAATATCCATAATAAATGTTGTGTTTAAGTTCAACAAGAAATATATTTCATATATTTTTACTATTTTTATGTATACCTCCTCCTTACTACACAGAATATTTTCCATATTTGGTCCTACTTAAAATATGAGATAATAAAAGGACACGATAAATTTCTATTGGGAATAACTAAATAAAAAATTAGCCAACACATGATTACAGGGACAAATATGAACTGAATTATTAGAAATACAAATTTATTGCGACCCTTTATTAACTAGACTTTTAGTTGGATTAACTTTGTATTTTAGAAGGAGTTACTTATTTACTTAAAATTTTAGCTCTTACAAGGTACATTTTTTGCCTATATATTTTGTTATTTGAACGGGTTTCTTTTTTAAGAAACTTATTCATCAATGATACTCTGATTTGAGGATCTGTATATTGATATATTTACCATTTCACTTATTTAGTTCTGATAATATGGGATATATTTCAAATATTGAAAAAATATGATGTACAAACAAAAGTATATTAAAAAATACCGACAGAAAATCAAATTGTATTTGTGAAGTATTCAAAAGTCGCGATCAATAAAATTGATACACATAAATAAAAATTGAACCACTTATCAAGACAAATTATTAAAAATTATTAATGTTAACCGAATATATTTGGCCATCAATAGTGATAACAAGTTGTAACCAAGTGTTACCAAGATTTTGTTTATCCCTTCAATTTAAGTAGTACATAAGAATTGCAATTAATTAACACTTAAGCATTTTAAATCATTACTTAACCTGTTTATAAATGCTTATGATTAAGATTAAAATTATACAAAAAAGATGATAGATAAATTTTTTAAAAAAAAAAAAAACAAATTTTTTGACTATAAGGCTCTAAAGGTAATTTTTTTTTTTTTAGAATACTATTAACCCATAATTTACTATTTACATTTTAACTCTGGCTTTTTTATTTACTTTTATTGAGGGTAAAAAGTATGAATCTCAAAAATCCCACCAGACATTTTAGTTAAAGTCATAGTTGTAGAATAATAATTTCTTGCACTTTACAGTTTTTAAATTAAGCAACGTATTAAAATAAATTGTATTTCTAAACTATAACACGTAACCGAATTTTTTATAAAATTTAAAAACTATTTTGTTTTTTTAGGATACTTCGCTGAAGTCTATTTTAGATTCTATTGTAATGAATTTTAGATACTTCGACTATAGTACGGAGATATAGGTCTCTGTGGATCGTTTCCATAGCAAAAAACAATATTAATAAGCGTTATATAAAATAATTGTCAATTTTTCTATGTAGGAGGGTAGTATACATATCAAAAGTAAAAATATATTTTATTTTGAACTTAAACTGATTATTTATTAAGGATATTAAATGGTTTTTTTTTTAATTAACGTAATTTTTAGTTTTTTGTTTAATTAGTTTGGAAACTATTATGTGTCGAATAACATTTAAATGGATATAATATACAATATTTACAAATATTATTCAATCATCATAGATACAGTGTTTTATTAAGATATGACGCAAATGGTAACGTTGTTTGTATACTAACAGACCGCTTATATTTCTAAAAAAACACCATATACGGTAAAATATACCTTAAGTAAACAAAAGTTCTTGTTAGCGTTGTACAATATTTGAAATATTTCCCATATTATTAGAACCAAATAAGTGAAAATGTTAAATATATTATTATACAGATACTCAAGTCAGAGTATCATTGATGAGTAAGTTTTTTAAAAGGAAACCGGTTCAAATAACAAAATATATAGGCAAAAAATGTACCTTGTAAGAGCTAAAATTTTAAGTAAATAAGTAACTCCTTCTAAAATACAAAGTTAATCCAACTAAAAGTCTAGTTAAAAAAGGGTCGCAATAAATTTGTATTTCAAATAACTCAATTCACATTTGTCCCTGTAATCATGTGTTGGCCAATTTTTTATTTAGTTATTCCCAATAGAAATTTATCGTGTCCTTTTATTATCTCATATTTTAAGTAGGACCAAATATGGAAAATGTTCTGTGTAGTAAGGAGGAGGTATTCATTAAAATAGTAAAAATATATGAAGTATATGGATACGGTAAAATATATCTCTAGTAAAAACAATTTTTGTTAGCGGTGAACAAAATATTTGTTCAACATTTGAAATATTTCCCATATTATTAGAACCTAATAAGTCAAAATGTACAATATATCAACATATAGAGCCTCCAGTCAGAGTATCATTTATGAATAAGTTTCTTAAAAAGATTTCGGTTCACTTAACAAAATTAATTAAGCAAAAGATAAATTTTGTATATTATATCCATTTAAATGTTATTCGACACATAATAGTTTCCAAATTAATTAATTGTAAATGTTTTAAAAAAGACAAACTATAAATTACAATTATTTAAAAAAAAAAATGTATTATACTTAATGAATGATCTGTTCATGTTCACAATAAAATATATTTTTACTATTTATATGTATTGCTCCTCCTTATTACACAGAACATTTTTCATAATTGGTCCTACTTAAAATATGGGAAAATATAGAGACGATAAATTTCTAGTGGAAAAAACTAAATAAGTTATTTGCTAACACATGATTACAGGGACAAATATGGATTGAGTTATTTCAACTACAAATGTATTACAACCCTTTAATAACTAGACTTTTAATTGGACTTACTTTGTATTTTAGAGGGAGTTACTTATTTACTTAACATTTTTAGCTCTTACAAGGTACATTTTTTGCCTAATATATTTTGTTCTTTGAACGGGTTTCTTTTTTAAAAAACTTACTCATCAATGATACTCTGACTTGAGTATCTGTATAATTATATATTTAACATTTTCACTTATTTAGTTCTGATAATATGGGAAATATTTCAAATATTGAAAAAATATGATGTACAAACAAAAGTATATTAAAAAATACCGACAGAAAATCAAATTGTATTTGTGAAGTATTCAAAAGTCGCGATCAATAAAATTGATAACATAATAAATTGAACCACTTATCAAGACAAATTTTTAAAAATTTTTAATGTTAACCGATTATATTTGGCCATCGATAGTGATAACAAATTGTAACCAAGTGTTACCAATATTTTGTTTATCCCTTCAATTTAAGTAGTACATTTTAAATCATTACTTTAACCTGTTTATAAATGCATATGATTAAGCTTAAAATTATACAAAAAAGATGATAGATAAATTAAAAAAAAAAAAAAAAACAAATATTTTGACTATAAGGCTCTAAAGGTAATTTTTTTTTTTTTAGAATACTATTAACCCATAATTTACTATTTACATTTTAACTCTGGCTTTTTTATTTACTTTTATTGAGGGTAAAAAGTATGAATCTCAAAAATCCCACCAGACATTTTAGTTAAAGTCTCTGGCTCTTTACAGTTTTTAAATTAAGCAACGTATTAAAATAAATTGTATTTCTAAACTATAACACGTAACCGAATTTTTTATAAAATTTAAAAACTATTTTGTTTTTTTAGGATACTTCGCTGAAGTCTATTTTAGATTCTATTGTAATGAATTTTAGATACTTCGACTATAGTACGGAGATATAGGTCTCTGTGGATCGTTTCCATAGCAAAAAACAATATTAATAAGCGTTATATAAAAAAATTGTCTATTTTTCTCTGTAGGAGGGTAGTATACATATCAAAAGTAAAATCATATTTTATTTTGAACTTAAACTGATTATTCGTTAAGGATATTAAATTGTTTTTTTAAAATTAACGTAATTTTAGGTTTTCTTTTAATTAGTTTGGAAATTATTATGTGTCGAATAACATTTGAATGGATATAATGTACAATATTTAACAAATATTATTCAAACTTCATATAAACAGTTTTATTAAAATATGACGCAAATGGCAATGTTATTTGTATTATAACAGACCGTTCATATTTTAAAAACACACCATATACCTACGATAAAATATATCTCTAGTAAAAACAATTTTTGTTAGCGGTGTACAAAATATTTGTTCAATATTTGAAATATTATTAGAACCTTATAAGTCAAAATGTTAAATATATAATCATACAGAGCCTCAAATTATAGTATCATTAATGAATAAGTTTCTTAAAAAGAAACCGCTTCACATAACAAAATTATGTAAGCAAAAGATGTACCTTGTGAGAGCTAAAAGTTTAAGTGAATAAGTAACTACTTCTAAAATGTAAAGTTAGTCCAACTAAAAGTCTGGTTATTAAAGGGTCGCAATAAATATGTAGTTGAAATAACTAAATTCACATTTTTTCCATAACCATTTTGTTGGGCCAACTATTTATTTAGTTCTTCCTACTAGAAATTTATCGTGTCCCCATATTATCCCATATTTTAAGTAGGACCAATTATTGTGAATAATTTTCTGTAAGGAGCAAGTATAAATAACAAAAATAAAAACAAAGAAAAATTTTTTATTTTGAACTTAAACAGATTATTCAGGATAATAAATTTTGAATTCTTGAACATTTTGACTTATTAGGTTCTTTTTATATTGGAAATATTTCAAATATTGAACAAATATTTTGTACAACGCTTTCAAAAATTGTTTTTTACTAGAGACAGATTTTACCCGTCTCTGGTGTTTTTTAAAAATAGAAACGATCTGTTATTATACAAATAACATTGCCATTTGAGTCAAATCTTAATAAAACTGTATATATGAAGTTTGAATAATATTTTTTAATATTGTATATTATATCCATATAAATGTTTTTCGACACATAATAGTTTCAAAACTAATCAACTGTAAATGTTTAAAAAAAAAAAAGATATAGTACAATTAATTTAAAAAAAAATGTATTTTACGTATAATATTATGCTAATAATATTTCAAATATTTCAAATACTGAACTAATATTTAGTACCAAGTGTGGCCAAGTCTGTTTTGTGCCTCATTCAGAAACAGGCTATATCCAAATCATCCACGTTATGTATCAATCCGTGAAAGCTTCAACTCATTCATAACTGCTTTTGTTTTCATGTTATCAAAAAGTGATTAATTTAGATATAACTAATTACAAAAAGAAATATTTCAGCCACTTTATTATTCGACCTTGTAATAATAAAACAGAGGAACATTTTTTTCAAGTAACGCATCATTTTATCTATTTTTCATGATTACCATCTATAATACTGTATGCAACAAGCACAAACAATAAATTATATGTATAATACTTATTAAAAGAGCTACTTTCAAACTCCTTTATTAAACATACTGCTTCTCTCTCAACTAAAAACAGGTCATTATGGAGAACAAAAAAAAGTATTCCAGTCCCAACATTAACCCCTCTTAAGAAAAACGATGGAATCTATGACCACGAAAATGACGAAATTTTTCATGAACATCTCTCTAAAGTTTTCCAACCCCATCACAATATCCCAATTCCCCCATCTCTAAAAAATATTGAAAAATCTTTAATAACTCCTTAACCCATGACTTTATCTTAGGAGGATTCTTTTCACCTGTAGAAGTTTGATACGGTATAAATACATTTGCATTAAAAAAAATCACCCAGATATGATTTAATCACTGCAGAAATAAACCGTCGATTGTCAAAAAAAGCAATAACTGTTCTATCATTTATAATAAATAGAATACTGCGTCTATCTGGCTTCCTATTTGAGTTGAAATTTTCGATATTTATTGTTTTGTGACCGAAACCCAAAAACTCATTGAATGACCCTACCCCGTAAAAAACCAAATTTTTACTTGCCTTCTTCTCAAAAGTATGCGAAAAACTCTATTTAAAGCGTCATTCCAATCATAAAGGAATAACTTTAGTCTTGAGAATAAACTTTACATTACAACAGTTTTCTTAGATATTTATCTGGCTTTTGATAGGGTTTGATATCAAGGTGTCCAAATCAAACTTCACCATATCCTACCACCCTCTTACTTTCCACTTTTTAAATCATATCTCATCCAATACAATTTTTTGACTAAATTGGGCACTGATATATCTCAATTGTGAGAAGTACAAGTATCCGAAGCGTCTAACAAAGAGCTAATCTCCTCCAAACTTATTTTCAATTTATTCACCTCAGATCAACCAACCGCACCAACACTAAAATAGCCGATTCTGCAGACGACAAACAATTATTTCCATCCATGAAAATCCCAATTTAGCCGCTGAAAACATACAAAAGCATCTTAACGAATTGCGAATTAAATATAATGAGAGTAAATCTGCCCACGTAACTATTACGATACGCAAAGAAACCCCTCCAATTATAATTAACAACACCCAAATGCGAATTGACAACAACACAATTATCAGAAACTAATTATAGATAATGGTCTCACATGTTCACTACACTTAAACGTGAATAAAAGACTAAGTCAGACTAACAAAAAACGTTTTCTACCCTTCTATTAATCTAAGTTTTAGTTGGACCTACTTTGTAATTTAGGAGGAGTTACATACATACTTAAATGTATAACTCTCATAAGGTACATCATGTGGCTAATATATTTTGTTACTTGAACGGGTTTCTTTTTAAGAAATTTAGCCATCAATGATACTCTGAATTGAGGAACGGTATAAAAATATATTTAACATTTTGACTTCTTAGGTTCTAATAATATTAGAAATATTTCAAATATTGAACAAATATTTTGTACAACGGTATCAAAAATTGTTTTTTACTAGAAATATATTTACCCGTCTCTGGTGCTTTTTAAAAATATGAACGGTCTGTTATAATACAAATAACATTGCCATTTGCGTCATATCTTAACAAAACTGTTTATATGAAGTTTGAATAATATTTGTTAAATATTGTATATTATATCCATTTAAATGTTATTCGACACATAATAGTTTCCAAACTAGTTAATTGTAAATGTTTAAAAAAAAAAATGAAATATTCAAATTATTTAAAAGAAAATTGTTTAATATCCTTAATGAATGATCTGTTTAAGTTCAAAATAAAATATATTTCATATATTTTTACTATTTATATGTATATTTCCTCTTTACTACACAGAACATTTTTCATAGTTGGTCCTACTTAAAATATGGGATAATATAGGGACACGATAAATTTCTAGTGAAAAGAACTAAATAAATAATTGGCCCAACAAAATGACTATGGAAAAAATGTGAATTTAGTTATTTCAACTACAAATTTACTGCGACCCTTTAATAACTAGACCTTTAGTTGGATTAACTTTGTATTTTTGGAGGAGTTACTTATTTACTTAAATTTTTTAGCTATCACAAGGTACATATTTTGCCTAATATATTTTGTAATTGGGACGGGTTTCTTTTAGCTTCGATGCAAAGCGAGAAGGTATTGGTTTTACTATGATGTGTGTTTTTTTTTTATCTGTATACACTGTAACTTTTTAATACTGGACCAATTCCTTCGAGTAGCAACACTATAAATCGCAAATTTCATCTAGTTGGTACTTTGGAGGGGGGGTAAAAGTTGAAAAAGTTTACTTCTTCACAGACGAAATTCGAAAAAACAATAAAAAAAACCAGACGAGTTTTTAAGTTAGAAATTTTACTGGCTATATTTTCGAGAAAAATAGTCGGATCGAGTTGAAATTTATAAGAAATATTTATTTGGTATGCCCGCGCACGTCAGTAGTATCAAATTTAAATTTCATCCATGTCCCACCTCACTAGGAGGGGGTTCAAGTTTTTTTGTTTTTTTTAGTTTTTTAGCCGTAATTTAAAGACTTTTGGGTTGAAAATTTGCCAGTAGTTGGAACTCATAAGTATCCATAACATATTTAACGAAAAAAAAATTCAGCGCAAAAGTTTTTTTTTAATTGCCGGAAAACTGTGTTTTCGCAGATTGCGTACATTTTAACAAAAAACCCTTAAAATCTTAAAAAAATTGTTATCAAATCATTAAAACAATTTTATGTAGATCAATGCAGAATGATTCTATTAAGTTTTGTGCTCAAGTAACACTTTTGACTTTAAATTTACACAAAATTAAATTTTTTTTTTTTTTTAAGTATAAACGCCCTGTACCAGATGTGAGAAACGAAAAAAAAAAGTTTCATTTTTTGTTCTATTGGCATCATCGTGTGTACGAACGCCATATTATTGCGCGCTCTTATCTGCTCCGTAATGAAAATATAAAATCAGTAATGATAGAAAATATTGTATATCGTTTCAAATATTATTTTTAAATCTCTAAACGCTAGTTTTTATTCTAGTTGTAACTTGTATTGCGGTGTAAATCTTTAATGACGTAGTTGATGTTTATTTTATCAATTTGTATTATTTAATAAAAAACAATTTGTCAACATAACATAACTAACTGGGTATGGATTTTATTAAGTCACAGTTGATATCAAATCGAGTTGGACTTGAACTTTTTGCGGATTGACTGAATTTAATTTAAGTAACCAATTTATGGCAGCCATTTCGTGAGAAATGATAACATGAGTTGTTTATACTGTAGAGTATAGTTGTTCTAATTATCTATTTTCGAGACAAAATAATATTCGATCGTGACCATATTGTAAATTAGGTATGTAGATATTATGACATTTATAAAGTGATAATTGAATACAATAATATTAGAGTTTTTTCTGCAAAAGTTAAAACTAAAATAATATTGTTTATTGATAATCGGTTTTTTTTTAGTAATTTTTAATTGAACATTAATTTGATAACGTTTATAGCGATAAACGCCCGATCGCGTTATCAACTGTCCACCGTCTCATGTACACGGTACGGGTGGAAACGAAAACCCCCTTATCGGCCCGAGCCGGTCATGGTGTGTGAGAGAGAGTGGTCGGGAGGTGATGATATTTGTAGGTAGTCGCCAGTCAGTACTCGATAATTCGATAATCAGTTATTGATTTAAAATTGATTCGGAGTGTCAATCCACTGTATTATTATTTTTATTTACATATAGTAAAAAAGCCAGTACAGTGGGGTCGGGGCATAGTGGGGACGGAGCATAGTTGGGTCGGGGCATAGTGGGGATGGAGCATAGTTAGGTCGGGGCATAGTGGTGACGGGGAGGTTACAGTTTTACAGGAATTTTTAAATCTGAAAGTGATAAAATCTCTTTCGAAAAAACGCTTCGATGCAAATCGTTAGTTAGTATTTTCAAGCCAGTACAGTCCAAACCAAGTACAGTATAAGCCAGCAAAGTTAAAAAGTTTTAAATTAAGGTTCTGTATTTACAAATAAGCGTTAATTTAAAAGTGATTTTATCCGAGAGGACTAGTACAGTAGAGTATAGGCAAATGTAATCAAAGCAATGAGGAAACGGAGAGGTCACAGGTCTACAGAAATTATTATAAATACAAGTGATAAAATTGAATAAAATCACTTTTAAATAAACGCTTTGATGCTCATTCGTAATTACAGAACCTTAATTTAAAACTTTCTAACTTTGCTGGTTTATACTGTGCTTGGTTTGGACTGTACTGGCTTAAAAATACTAACTACCGATTTGCATCGAAGCGTTTTTTCGAAAGGTGATTTTATCACTTTCAGATTTAAAAATTCCTGTAAACCTGTGACCTCCCCGTCACCACTATGCCCCGGCCCAACTATGCTCCATCCTCACTATGCCACGACCCAACTAAACTCCGTCCCCACTATGCCCCGACCCCACTGTACTGGTTTTTTAAAATATGTATTCATCAATAATATTCTGACTTGAGGCTCTATATAAGTATATACTTAACATTTTGACTTTTTGGGTGCTAATAATAAGGGAAATATTTCAAATACTGAACTAATATTTTGTACAACGCTAACAAAAATTGTTTTTCTCTAGAGATATATTTACCCATCTCTGGTGTTTTATAAAAATATGAACGGTCTGTTATTATACAAATAACATTGCCATTTGCGTAATATCTTAATAAAACTATTTATATGAAGTTTAAATAATATTGAAATAATCCAACGTAGCCAGAACATCGATCTTCGTATCATTGTGGCAGCATGTTGGTATGATAAGAACATCTTCCACCGTGATCTGTAAATAACATCCATGTAGGATGAAATTACCCGGTTTGCCCAAGGCCAAGAGACTGGAGCTTCACACACATACAACTGCCTTACTACTCTTCGACAACTCGCAAGATATCAGACGACTAAAACGACTGAAGCCTATTGACTTTGTCTAATTATTAAAATAAAAATGGGGCTACTTTACGTGAATTAGAACCCCACACATAATATCTATATATTATTCAAATGTATGTGATAATACTCCTGTTGATTTATATTTTTAAAGATGTCTTTAATAGTTTAAATAATTATGCCTTAAGGCAAAAAAAAAGCTTTATGTAAAAGAAAGTTTACTTAATATAATAAAAAACGTTTATCAAAAACGAATCGTTATTAGTACTGTAGTACGTATAACATTGAATCATTAAGCTATTGCAAACATTTTATTTTAATGAAAGTAAAATATATTACCAGTAAACCTCATGGTAGAGTAGTATATCATACTTTGAAAGTTTTTTTGAATTAATCATAATTAAATAACAACTACACATTTTTGAAATGCTATTGACATTAATTTATTAATTTCAAACTGATTGAATAATGCTTTATAATTTAACTTATAGCTAGATACAAGCTCCTTGGTAAAATTGCAAATTAGTTACAACATATTAAAAATTATATTTTTTAACAGATATGTGAAATATATTATAATAAATAATTTCGTTAAAATGTTTTAAATAAATCTAACCTTACCCTGTACTTGGGTGTTCTATTGCCTTCATTTTGTCAAATGATTTGTCGAGAAAAGGATACCCATAAAATGACTTCGCAATTGTCAGGTTGTCGTCAATAAATACATTTTGAACTTCTTCGAGAAACGGGTCTATATTCTGCCAATTTTTTGTGAGTGGGGATATAATCATAACACTTTCATCAGTTACTGTTATAAAGTACTCTGAAATATATACATTTAGGGGACCATCAGTAAGATCATTGAAAAATTGTTTTTCTTTATGAATATCTTTTATGACGGCATCGTTAAAATCATTATGAGAAGAACGATTCATGAATTTTTGTGTTAAGCGGTCATTATCTGTCCTTAGGCCAAAAATCTGGCAGAATTTCGTAAAACTTTTAACCATGGTTTCGTCCAGTTCTGCGATTTCATGAACATTTTGAATTGTAGACGTGAATTCTAAATAACTCTCGACAAATTTGAATAATACCTGTTTTATTATCATAATTATGCCATTCTTAATATCCCATAGGTATGTTATCCGATAGGTAATCGTAGTATTCACATTCTTCGTGTTTTTTTGCATAGTTTGCATCGCTGCATTTGCATTGGTCCAGTATGTTAAACCAAAATACATGACAATAATTTTTCTGAATTTGTCCATCTTGTCTCTATCAGATATACTACTAAACGTTATATGTTTTACGCCATCGACGGAAACCTCCCCATATATATGGTTAAAGTTAATTTGCTTTCTTAGCAACTCTTTGTTTTCTGAAATAGGTTCTGTCAGGTCTTTACCATCAAAGTTTTCTTTCTCTGCGTTTATATCTTGCAGTTTTTTTTCCACGTCTGGAAATCCTCCCATTTTAGATCTCACAAACTCTTGTAAAGAATCCTCCATGAGTTCATGAACGTTAAACATGAACCGAGTATAGATCGGATAAATTTTTCCTTTACGTTCAGAGTGTGTGTCCAATAATCTATGTACATTGTCCCAGTAAAACAATATTGTCCATTGAATAGTTTCGTATTCGAGACCGCCGAAGAGCACAATGGTTGCTAACATTAATTTGGCTTCAGTATTAAACAAAAGGCAGTCGAAATCAACACTGTACTTAAAAACATTGTTTTGTCTCATTTGCTTATATAATATTCTTTTGGTTAACTTTAAGTGTCGTAAGGCAGATAAAGCATAGCTGCATTGGAGTCGTTGAACAATTTCTTCATCGTTTTCATGTGAGCTTTCTTCCGGTTGGACTTGTGCCATCTCTGCCCTAATATAATCTTCATGACGGGTTTCCAAAATACCCATATGAAGTTTGGTCATTTGCATTTCGACATTGTGTGCAAGCATACAAATAATTAACATTGCGGTAGTAAAACCAAACCAAAATGGTAAGTTTGCAGCTAACATATTTTCTCGCATTTTCCTTCTAGAACTGTAAATGTACTCAAGTATACCTACTAAGTGGACTTCTATTGTAATACTAATAGAATATTTCCTATAAGGCATCTTGTTACGGCCAAATTGTGTTTAACGCAGCAATGTACACAATACATTTGTTAATATGATTAATCAGTTGTTCAAGTTGGAAACAACAATGCTACGAACAGAGTTTTGAGTATTTTACCGTTTACAAACCAAAATAATAATACGCAAACCAAATAATATAGAAAACATATTTTATTTCGTAAGAAATTAGAATGGTTTTTTTGTAGCATAATAACCAATAATTTTCAAGATTTCATGTAGAAAAAAACAATAGTTATTGTCCACACATTATTTGAATAATACAGGGTGATAACAATTTACTTAAAAATAATCGTTTCTATGGAATAACTGTATAACTTAAAAAAATTTACTAAATATACATTAATATGTATATATTAAGTTAAATGACTATCTAAAAACCAATCACATTACCTTCATTCTCTGTTTTAAAAATGTCTCTAACTAATTTGGTGACTTGGGCTACTTCTGCAGAGATTAAATCATATCCGGGTGATTTTTTTATGCAAGTGTATTACAATATTTAATGCCTCATGTGTTTAACGAAGCCAAATTAAATAATAGTTTAATAAGAGGTTTGCAAGTCCATCCAGTAATTCAAGTTCTCGCTGTTCTACGTTTTTATAGAGCTGAAAATTTCCATAAAATAAAACAATACAATTCTACTTATGGATGATTTCCGATGGCATTAAATTGTTTAGCAATTTTAGCACAAGCCTGATTTTTTTTTCACGCACATTAAATCATGAGTCTTCTTGTTTTTAACAATTTTATTTTGTTGAACTAAATGTTAAATAATCTGTTTTTCAATTATTAAATAGGCAATGCATTTACCCATGGTCGAACTTATAGAACAAACTAGTTGTAGAAAAAACCAAATATATATTATCAATTTAATAAAATCATGTAACAAACAAAAGTATATTAAAAAATACCTACAGCAAATCAAATTGTATTTGTGAAGTATTCAAAAGTCGCGATCAATAAAATTGATTACATAATAAATATTAAAATTGAACCACTTATCAAGACAAATTATTAAAAATTATTAATGTTAACCGATTATATTTGGCCATCGATAGTGATAACAAATTGTAACCAAGTGTTACCAATATTTTGATTATCCCTTCAATTTAGGTAGTACATAAGAATTGCATTAATTAACACTTAAGCATTTTAAACAATACTTTAACCTGTTTATAAATACAATGATTAAGCTTAAAATTATACAAAAAAGATGGTAAATACTTTTTTTTTTTAATAAAATAAACAAATTTTTTGACTAACAGGCTAATGGTAAAACTTTTTTTTTTAGAATACTATTAACCCATCATTAACTATTAATATTTTAACTCTGGCTTATTATTTACTTTTATTGAGGGGAAAAAGTATGAGTCTCAAAAATCCCACCAGACATTTAGTTAAAGTTAATATTTGTAAAATTATAATTTCCTTGCACCTTACAGTTTTGAAATTTAGCAACGTATTAAAATAAATTGTATTTCTAAACCATAACAAGTAACCGAATTTTTTATAAAATTTAAAAAATATTTTGTTTTTTTAGGATACTTCGCTGAAGTCTATTTTAGATTCTATTGTAATGAATTTTAGATACTTCGACTATAGTACGGAGATATAGGTCTCTGTGGATCGTTTCCATAGCAAAAAACAATATTAATAAGCGTTATATAAAATAATTGTCAATTTTTCTCTGTAGGAGGGTAGTATACATATCAAAAGTAAAAACATATTTTATTTTGAACTTTAACTGATTAAGTCATTAAGGATATTAAATTGTATTTTTTAAATAAACGTAATTTTTAGGTTTTCTTTTAATTAGTTTGGAAACTATTATGTGTCGAATAACATTTAAATGGATATAATATACAATATTTAACAAATATTATTCAATCTTAATTTAAACAGTTTTCTTAAAGTATGACGCAAATCGTATGTTATTTATATTATAACAGACCGTTCATGTTTTAAAAACACACCATATACCTACGATAAAATATATCTCTAAAAATAAAATATATATTTTTTAATATTGTATATTATATCCATATAAATGTTTTTCGACGCATAATAGTTTCAAAACTAATCAACTGTAAATGTTTAAAAAAAAAAAAGATATAGTACAATTAATTTAAAAAAAAATGTATTTTACGTATAATATTATGCTAATAATATTTCAAATATTTCAAATACTGAACTAATATTTAGTACCAAGTGTGGCCAAGTCTGTTTTGTGCCTCATTCAGAAACAGGCTATATCCAAATCATCCACGTTATGTATCAATCCGTGAAAGCTTCAACTCATTCATAACTGCTTTTGTTTTCATGTTATCAAAAAGTGATTAATGTAGATATAACTAATTACAAAAAGAAATATTTCAGCCACTTTATTATTCGACCTTGTAATAATAAAACAGAGGAACATTTTTTTCAAGTAACGCATCATTTTATCTATTTTTCATGATTACCATCTATAATACTGTATGCAACAAGCACAAACAATAAATTATATGTATAATACTTATTAAAAGAGCTACTTTCAAACTCCTTTATTAAACATACTGCTTCTCTCTCAACTAAAAACAGGTCATTATGGAGAACAAAAAAAAGTATTCCATGTTTCCATCCAACATTAACCCCTCTTAAGAAAAACGATGGAATCTATGACCACGAAAATGACGAAATTTTTCATGGACATCTCTCTAAAGTTTTCCAACCCCATCACAATATCCCAATTCCTCCATCTCTAAAAAATATTAAACAATCTTTAATAACTCCTCAACCCATGACTTTATCTTAGGAGGTTTCTTTTCACCTGTAGAAGTTTGATACGGTATAAATACATTTGAATTAAAAAAAATCACCCGGATATGATTTAATCACTGCAGAAATAAACCGTCGATTGCCAAAAAAAGCAATAATTGTTCTATCATTTATAATAAATGGAATACTGCGTCTATCTGGCTTCCTAGTTGAGTTGAAATTTTCGATATTTATTGTTTTGTGACCGAAACCCAAAAACTCATTGAATGACCCTACCCCGTAAAAATCCAAATTTTTACTTGCCTTCTTCTCAAAAGTATGCGAAAAACTCTATTTAAAGCGTATCATTCCAATCATAAAGGAATATATCTTTTAGTCTTGAAAATAAACTTTACATTACAACAGTTTTCTTAGATATTTATCTGGCTTTTGATAGGGTTTGATATCGAGGTGTCCTAATCAAACTTCACCATATCCTACCACCCTCTTACTTTCCACTTTTTAAATCATATCTCATCCAATACAATTTTTTGACCAAATTGGGCACTGATATATCTCAATTGTGAGAAGTACAAGCATCCGAAGCGTCTAACAAAGAGCTAATCTCCTCCAAACTTATTTTCAATTTATTCACCTCAGATCAACCAACCGCACCAACACTAAAATAGCCGATTCTGCAGACGACAAAACAATTATTTCCATCCACGAAAATCCCAATTTAGCCGTTGAAAACATACAAAAGCATCTTAACGAATTGCGAATTAAATATAATGAGAGTAAATCTGCCCATGTAACTATTACGATACGCAAAAAAACCCCTCCAATTATAATTAACAACACCCAAATGCCAATTGACAACAACACAATTATCAGAAACTAATTATAGATAATGGTCTCACATGTTCACTACACTTAAACGTGAAAAAAAGAGTTCTAAATCCTACCTAAGGCTTTTCAGCCATTACTAAACAATAAATTACAAATTAATTAAAACATAAAACTAATGCTAAAATAAATGTTACTTAAACCAGTATGGTCATATGGTATTAAACTTTGGGGTTCAGCGAAAATTCCCAATACAAACAGAATCCAAGTGTTCCAATGCCGAGTCCTTCGCACTATTCTTGCCGCACCTCCTTATTATTCCAATGATTTCCTTATGACTTATATTTGGATCAATTTTTTACTAAGTCAGACTAACAAAAAATGTTTTCTACCCTTCTATTAATCTAAGTTTTAGTTGGACCTACTTTGTAATTTAGGAGGAGTTACTTATTTACTTAAATTTTTTAGCTATCACAAGGTACATCTTTTGCCTAATATATTTTGTTATTTGAACGGGTTTCTTTTTAAGAAATTTAGCCATCAATGATACTCTGAATTGAGGAACGGTATAAAAATATATTTAACATTTTGACTTATTAGGTTCTAATAATATTAGGAATTTTTCAAATATTGAACAAATATTTTGTACAACGGTATCAAAAATTGTTTTTTACTAGAGATATATTTACCCGTCTCTGGTGTTTTTTAAAAATATGAACGGTCTGTTATAATACAAATAACATTGCCATTTGCGTCATATCTTAACAAAACTGTTTATATGAAGTTTGAATAATATTTGTTAAATATTGTATATTATATCCATTTAAATGTTATTCGACACATAATAGTTTCCAAACTAGTTAATTGTAAATGTTTAAAAAAAAAAATGAAATATTCAAATTATTTAAAAGAAAATTGTTTAATATCCTTAATGAATGATCTGTTTAAGTTCAAAATAAAATATATTTCATATATTTTTACTATTTATATGTATATTTCCTCTTTACTACACAGAACATTTTTCATAGTTGGTCCTACTTAAAATATGGGATAATATAGGGACACGATAAATTTCTAGTGAAAAGAACTAAATAAATAATTGGCCCAACAAAATGACTATGGAAAAAATGTGAATTTAGTTATTTCAACTACAAATTTACTGCGACCCTTTAATAACTAGACCTTTAGTTGGATTAACTTTGTATTTTTGGAGGAGTTACTTATTTACTTAAATTTTTTAGCTATCACAAGGTACATCTTTTGCCTAATATATTTTGTTATTTGAACGGGTTTCTTTTTAAGAAATTTAGCCATCAATGATACTCTGAATTGAGGAACGGTATAAAAATATATTTAACATTTTGACTTATTAGGTTCTAATAATATTAGGAATTTTTCAAATATTGAACAAATATTTTGTACAACGGTATCAAAAATTGTTTTTTACTAGAGATATATTTACCCGTCTCTGGTGTTTTTTAAAAATATGAACGGTCTGTTATAATACAAATAACATTGCCATTTGCGTCATATCTTAACAAAACTGTTTATATGAAGTTTGAATAATATTTGTTAAATATTGTATATTATATCCATTTAAATGTTATTCGACACATAATAGTTTCCAAACTAGTTAATTGTAAATGTTTTAAAAAAAAAATGAAATATTCAAATTATTTAAAAAAAAATTGTTTAATATCCTTAATGAATGATCTGTTTAAGTTCAAAATAAAATATATTTCATATATTTTTACTATTTATATGTATATTTCCTCTTTACTACACAGAACATTTTTCATAGTTGGTCCTACTTAAAATATGGGATAATATAGGGACACGATAAATTTCTAGTGAAAAGAACTAAATAAATAATTGGCCCAACAAAATGACTATGGAAAAAATGTGAATTTAGTTATTTCAACTACAAATTTACTGCGACCCTTTAATAACTAGACCTTTAGTTGGATTAACTTTGTATTTTTGGAGGAGTTACTTATTTACTTAAATTTTTTAGCTATCACAAGGTACATCTTTTGCCTAATATATTTTGTAATTGGGAAGGTTTCTTTTAGCTTCGATGCAAAGCGAGATGGTATTGGTTTTACTCTGATGTGTGTTTTTTTTTTATCTGTATACACTGTAACTTTTTTAGTACTGGACCAATTCCTTCGAGTAGCAACTCTATAAATCGCAAATTTCGTCTAGTTGGTACTTTGGAGGGGGGGTAAAAGCTGAAAAAGTTTTCATCTTCACAGACGAAATTTAAAAAAAACAATAAAAAAACCAGACGAGTTTTTAAGTTAGAAATTTTACTGGCTATATTTTCGAGAAAAATAGTCGGATCGAGTTGAAATTTATAAGAAATATTTATTTGGTATGCCCGCGCACGTCAATTGTATCAAATTTAAATGTAACCCATGTCCCACCTCACTAGGAGGGGGGTTAAAGTTTTTTTGTTTTTTTAGTTTTTTAGCCGTAATTTAAAGACTTTTGGGTTAAAAATTTGCCAGTAGTTGGAACTCATATGACATATTTAACGGAAAAAAAATTCAGCGCTACAGTTTTTTTTTAATTGCCGGAAAACTGTGTTTTCGCAGATTGCGTACATTTTAACAAAAAACCCTTAAAATCTTAAAAAAATTGTTATCAAATCATTAAAACAATTTTATGTAGATCAATGCAGAATGATTCTATTAAGTTTTGTGCTCAAGTAACACTTTTGACTTTAAGTTTACACAAAATTAATTTTTACAAACGTACAAACGCCCTGTACCAGATGTGAGAAACGAAAAAAAAAAGTTTCATTTTTTGTTCTATTGGCATCATCGTGTGTACGAACGCCATATTATTGCGCGCTCTTATCTGCTCCGTAATGAAAATATGAAATCAGTAATGATAGAAAATATTGTAAATCGTTTCAAATATTATTTTTAAATCTTCAAACGCTAGTTTTTATTCAAGTTGTAACTTGTATTGCGGTGTAAAAGTTTAAAGTTAAAACTAAAATAATATTGTTTATTGATAATCGGTTTTTTTTTAGCAATTTTTAATTGAACATTAATTTGAAAACGTTTATAGCGATAAACGCCCGATCGCGTTATCAACTGTCTACCGTCTCATGTACACGGTACAGGTGGGAACGAAAACCCCCTTATCGGCCCGAGCCGGTCATGGTGTGTGAGAGAGAGTGGTCGGGGGGTGATGACATTTGTAGGTAGTCGCCAGTCAGTATTCGATAATTCGATAATCAGTTATTAATTTAAAATTGATTCGGAGTGTCAATCCACTGTCGTTCCGAGTATTATTATTTTTATTTACATATAGTAAAACAACCAGTACAGTGGGGTCGGGGCATAGTGGGGACGGAGCATAGTTGGGTCGGGGCATAGTGGGGATGGAGCATAGTTGGGTCGGGGCATAGTGGTGACGGGGAGGTTACAGGTTTACAGGAATTTTTAAACTGAAAGTGATAAAATCTCTTTCGAAAAAACGCTTTGATGCAAATCGGTAGTTAGTATTTTCAAGCCAGTACAGTCCAAACCAAGTACAGTATAAGCCAGCAAAGTTAGAAAGTTTTAAATTAAGGTTCTGTATTTACAAATAAGCGTTAATTTGAAAGTGATTTTATCCGAGAGGACTAGTACAGTAGAGTATAGGCATAATGTAATCAAAGCAATGAGGAAACGGAGAGGTCACAGGTCTACAGAAATTATTATGAATACAAGTGATAAAATTGAATAAAATCACTTTCAAATAAAAGCTTTGATGCTCATTCGTAATTACAGAACCTTAATTTAAAACTTTCTATTTTTGCTGGTTTATACTGTGCTTGGTTTGGACTGTACTGGCTTAAAAATACTAACTACCGATTTGCATCGAAGCGTTTTTTCGAAAGGTGATTTTATCACTTTCAGATTTAAAAATTCCTGTAAACCTGTGACCTCCCCGTCACCACTATGCCCCGACCCAACTATGCTCCATCCTCACTATGCCACGACCCAACTAAACTCCGTCCCCACTATGCCCAGACCCCACTGTACTGGTTTTTTAAAATATGTATTCATCAAAATTATTCTGACTTGAGGCTCTATATAAGTATATACTTAATATTTTGACTTTTTGGGTGCTAATAATATGGGAAATATTTCAAATACTGAACTAATATTTTGTACAACGCTAACAAAAATTGTTTTTTCCTAGAGATATATTTACCCATCTCTGGTGTTTTATAAAAATATGAACGGTCTGTTATTATACAAATAACATTGCCATTTGCGTAATATCTTAATAAAACTGTTTATATGAAGTTTAAATAATATTGAAATAATCCAACGTAGCCAGAACATCGATCTTCGTATCATTGTGGCAGCATGTTGGTATGATAAGAACATCTTTCACCGTGATCTGGAAATAACATCCATGTAGGATGAAATTACCCGGTTTGCCCAAGGCCAAGAGACTGGAGCTTCACACACATACAACTGTCTTACTACTCTTCGACAACTCGCAAGATATCAGTCGACTAAAACGACTGAAGCCTATTGACTTTGTCTAATTATTAAAATAAAAATGGGGCTACTTTACTGGAAGTAGAACCCCACACATAATATCTATATATTATTCAAATGTATGTGATAATACTCCTGTTGATTTATCTTTTTAAAGATGTCTTTAATAGTTTAAATAAATATGTTTTAAGGCAAAAAAAAAGCTTTATGTAAAAGATAGTTTACTTAATATAATAAAAGACGTTTATCAAAAACGAATCGTTATTAGTACAGTAGTACGTATAACATTGAATCATTAAGCTATTGCAAACATTTTATTTTAATGAAAGTAAAATATATTACCAGTAAACATCATGGTAGAGTTGTATATCATACTTTGAAAGATTTTATGAATCAATCATAATTAAATAACAACTACACATTTTTGAAATGCTATTGACGTTAATTTATTAATTTCAAACTGATTGAATAATACTTTATAATTTAATTTATAGCTAGATACAAGTTCCTTGGTAAAATTGCAAATTAGTTGCAACATATTAAAAATTATATTTTTTAACAGACATGTGAAATATATTATAATAAATAATTTCGTTAAAATGTTTTAAATAAATCTAACCTTACCCTGTACCTGTGTGTTCTATTGCATTCATTTTGTCAAATGATTTGTCGAGAAAAGGATACCCATAAAATGACTTCGCAATTGTCAGGTTGTCGTCAATAAATACATTTTGAACTTCTTCGAGAAACGGGTCTATATTCTGCCAATTTTTTGTGAGTGGGGATATAATCATAACACTTTCATCAGTTACTGTTATAAAGTACTCTGAAATATATACATTTAGGGGACCATCAGTAAGATCATTGAAAAATTGTTTTTCTTTATGAATATCTTTTATGACGGCATCGTTAAAATCATTATGAGAAGAACGATTCATGAAATTTTGTGTTAAGCGGTCAGTATCTGTCCTTAGGCCAAAAATCTGGCAGAATTTTGTAAAACTTTTAACCATGGTTTCGTCCAGTTCTGCGATTTCATGAACATTTTGAATTGTAGACGTGAATTCTAAATAACTCTCGACAAATTTGAATAATACCTGTTTTATTATCATAATTATACCATTCTTAATATCCCATAGGTATGTTATCCGATAGGTAATCGTAGTATTCACATTCTTCGTGTCTTTTTGCATAGTTTGCATTGCTGCATTTGCATTGGTCCAGTATGTTAAACCAAAATACATGACAATAATTTTTTTGAATTTTTCCATCTTGTCTATATCTGATATACTTTTAAACGTTATATGTTTTACGCCATCGACGGAAAGCCCCCCATAAATATGGTTAAAATTAATTTGCTTTCTTAGCAACTCTTTGTTTTCTGAAATAGGTTTTGTCATGTCTTTACCAGAAAATGTTTCTATCTCTGCGTCTATATCTTGCAGTTTTTTTTCCACGTCTGGAAATCCTCCCATTTTAGATCTCACAAACTCTTGTAAAGAATCCTCCATGAGTTCATGAACGTTAAACATAAACCGAGTATAGATTGGATAAATTCTTCCTTTACGTTTAGAGTATGTGTCCAATAATCTATGTACATTGTCCCAGTAAAACAATATTGTCCATTGAATAGTTTCGTATTCGAGACCGCGGAAGAGCACAATGGTTGCTAACATTAATTTTGCTTCAGTTTTAAACAAAAGGCAGTCGAAATTAACACTGTACTTAAAAATATTGTTTTGTCTCATTTGCTTATATAATAATCTTTTGGTGAACATTAAGTGTCGCAAGGCAGATAAAGCATAGCTGCATTGGAGTCGTTGAACAATTTCTTCATCGTTTTCATGTGAGCTTTCTCCCGGTTGGACTTGTGCCATCTCTGCCCTAATATAATCTTCATGACGGGTTTCCAAAATACCCATATGAAGTTTGGTCATTTGCATTTCGACACTGTGTGCAAGCATACAAATAATTAACATTGCGGTAGTAAAACCAAACCAAAAGTTTGCAGCTAACATATTTTCTCGCATTTTTCTTCTAGAACTGTAAATGTACTCAAGTATACCTACTAAGTGGACTTCTATTGTAATACTAATAGAATGTTTCCTATAAGGCATCTTGTTACGGCCAAATTGTGTTTAACGCAGCAATGTACACAATACATTTGTTAATATGATTAATCAGTTGTTCAAGTTGGAAACAACAATGCTACGAACAGAGTTTGAGTATTTTACCGTTTACAAACCAAAATAATATGCAAACCAAATAATACAGAAAACATATTTTATTTCGTAAGAATTTAGAATGGTTTTTTTTTAGCATAATAACCAATAATTTTCAAGATTTCATGTAGAAAAAAACAATAGTTATGGTGCACACATTATTTGAATAATACAGGGTGATAACAATTTACTTAAAAATAATCATTTCTATGGAATTACTGTAAAACTTAAAAAAATTTACTAAATATACATAAATATGTATATATTAAGTTAAATGACTATCTAAAAACCAATCACATTACCTTCATTCTCTGTTTTAAAAATGTCTCTAACTAATTTGGTGACTTGGGCTACTTCTGCAGAGATTAAATCATATCCGGGTGATTTTTTTTATGCAAGTGTATTACAATATTTGATGCCTCATGTGTTTAACGAAGCCAAATTAAATAATAGTTTAATAAGAGGTTTGCAAGTCCCTCCAGTAATTAAAGTTCTCGCTGTTCTACGTTTTTATAGAGCTGAAAATTTCCATAAAATAAAACAATACAATTCTACTTATGGATGATTTCCGATGGCATTAAATTGTTCAGCAATTTTAGCACAAGCCTGATTTTTTTTTCACGCACATTAAATCATGAGTCTTCTTGTTTTTAACAATTTTATTTTGTTGAACTAAATCTTAAATAATCTGTTTTTCAATTATTAAATAGGCAATGCATTTACCCACGGTCAAACTTATAGAACAAACTAGTTGTAGAAAAAACCAAATATATATTATCAATTGAATAAAATCATGTAACAAACAAAAGTATATTAAAAATACCTACAGAAAATCAAATTGTATTTGTGAAGTATTCAAAAGTCGCGATCAATAAAATTGATTACATAATAAATATTAAAATTGAACCACTTATCAAGACAAATTATTAAAAATTATTAATGTTAACCGAATATATTTGGCCATCAATAGTGATAACAAGTTGTAACCAAGTGTTACCAAGATTTTGTTTATCCCTTCAATTTACGTAGTACATAAGAATTGCAATTAATTAACACTTAAGCATTTTAAATCATTACTTTAACCTGTTTATAAATGCTTATGATTAAGATTAAAATTATACAAAAAAGATGATAGATAAATTTTTTTTAAAAAAAAAAAACAAATTTTTTGACTATAAGGCTCTAAAGGTAATTTTTTTTTTTTTAGAATACTATTAACCCATAATTTACTATTTACATTTTAACTCTGGCTTTTTTATTTACTTTTATTGAGGGTAAAAAGTATGAATCTCAAAAATCCCACCAGACATTTTAGTTAAAGTTAATAGTTGTAAAATAATAATTTCTTTGCACTTTACAGTTTTTAAATTAAGCAACGTATTAAAATAAATTGTATTTCTAAACTATAACACGTAACCGAATTTTTTATAAAATTTAAAAACTATTTTGTTTTTTTAGGATACTTCGCTGAAGTCTATTTTAGATTCTATTGTAATGAATTTTAGATACTTCGACTATAGTACGGAGATATAGGTCTCTGTGAAGCGTTTCCATAGCAAAAAACAATATTTATTAGCGTTGTATAAAAAAATTGTCAATTTTTCTATGTAGGAGGGTAGTATACATATCAAAAGTAAAAATTTATTTTATTTTGAACTTAAACTGATTATTTATTAAGGATATTAAATCGTTTTTTTTTTTAATTAACGTAATTTTTAGTTTTTCTTTTAATTAGTTTGGAAACTATTATGTGTCGAATAACATTTAAATGGATATAATATACAATATTTACAAATATTATTCAATCATCATAGATACAGTGTTTTATTAAGATATGACGCAAATGGTAACGTTGTTTGTATACTAACAGACCGCTTATATTTCTAAAAAAACACCATATACGGTAAAATATACCTTAAGTAAACAAAAGTTCTTGTTAGCGTTGTACATCATATTTTTTCAATACTTGAAATATTTCCCATATTATTAGAACCAAATAAGTGAAAATGTTAAATATATTATTATACAGATACTCAAGTCAGAGTATCATTGATGAGTAAGTTTTTTAAAAGGAAACCGGTTCAAATAACAAAATATATAGGCAAAAAATGTACCTTGTAAGAGCTAAAATTTTAAGTAAATAAGTAACTCCTTCTAAAATACAAAGTTAATCCAACTAAAAGTCTAGTTAATAAAGGGTCGCAATAAATTTGTATTTCAAATAACTCAATTCACATTTGTCCCTGTAATCATGTGTTGGCCAATTTTTTATTTAGTTATTCCCAATAGAAATTTATCGTGTCCTTTTATTACCTCATATTTTAAGTAGGACCAAATATGGAAAATGTTCTGTGTAGTAAGGAGGCTTCATTAAAATAGTAAAAATATATGAAGTATATGGATACGGTAAAATATATCTCTAGTAAAAACAATTTTTGTTAGCGGTGAACAAAATATTTGTTCAACATTTGAAATATTTCCCATATTATTAGAACCTAATAAGTCAAAATGTACAATATATCAACATATAGAGCCTCCAGTCAGAGTATCATTTATGAATAAGTTTCTTAAAAAGATTTCGGTTCACTTAACAAAATTAATTAAGCAAAAGATAAATTTTGTATATTATATCCATTTAAATGTTATTCGACACATAATAGTTTCCAAATTAATTAATTGTAAATGTTTTAAAAAAGACAAACTATAAATTACAATTATTTAAAAAAAAAAATGTATTATACTTAATGAATGATCTGTTCATGTTCACAATAAAATATATTTTTACTATTTATATGTATTGCTCCTCCTTATTACACAGAACATTTTTCATAATTGGTCCTACTTAAAATATGGGAAAATATAGAGACGATAAATTTCTAGTGGAAAAAACTAAATAAGTTATTTGCTAACACATGATTACAGGGACAAATATGGATTGAGTTATTTCAACTACAAATGTATTACAACCCTTTAATAACTAGACTTTTAATTGGACTTACTTTGTATTTTAGAAGGAGTTACTTATTTACTTAAAATGTTTAGCTCTTACAAGGTACATTTTTTGCCTAATATATTTTGTTCTTTGAACGGGTTTCTTTTTTAAAAAAATTTAATTATCAATGATACTCCGACTTGAGAATCTGTATAAATTAATATTAAACATATTGACTTATAAGGTTCTAATAAAATGGAAATTATTTCAAATATTGAACAAATATGTTGTACAATGCTAACAAGAATTTTGTTTTACTAGAGGTATATTTTACCGTATAAGGTGTTTTTTTAGAAGTATGAACGGTCTGTTAGTATACAAACAACATTACCATTTGCGTCATATCTTAATAAAACTGTATCTATGATGTTTGAATGATATTTGTTAAATATTGTATATTATATCCATTTAAATTTTATTCGACACATATTAGTTTCTATACTATTTAATTGTAAATTTAAAAAAAAAAATGAAATACTAAAATTATTTAAAAGAAAATTGTTTAATATCCATAATAAATGTTGTGTTTAAGTTCAACAAGAAATATATTTCATATATTTTTACTATTTTTATGTATACCTCCTCCTTACTACACAGAATATTTTCCATATTTGGTCCTACTTAAAATATGAGATAATAAAAGGACACGATAAATTTCTATTGGGAATAACTAAATAAAAAATTGGCCAACACATGATTACAGGGACAAATATGAACTGAGTTATTAGAAATACAAATTTATTGCGACCCTTTATTAACTAGACTTTTAGTTGGATTAACATTGTATTTTAGAAGGAGTTACTTATTTACTTAAAATTTTAGCTCTTACAAGGTACATTTTTTGCCTATATATTTTGTTATTTGAACGGGTTTCTTTTTTAAGAAACTTATTCATCAATGATACTCTGATTTGAGGATCTGTATATTGATATATTTACCATTTCACTTATTAGGTTCTAATATTATGGGAAATATTTCAAATATTTAAAAAATATACTTTACAATGCTACAAATACTGTTTACTGTGTACAAAAACAAATATTGTTTTTTACTAGAGGTATGTTTTACCAGTCTCTGGTATTTTTTAAAAATATGAACGGTCTGTTATTATACAAATAACATTGCCATTTGCGTCATATCTTAATAAAACGGTATCTATGATGCTTGAATAATATTTATTAAATATGGTATATTATATCTATTTAAATTTCATTCGACACATATTGGTTTCTATACTGTTTAATTGTAAATGTTAGAAAAAAAAATGAAATATTAAAATTATCTAAAAGAATATTGTTAAATATCCATAAAAAATGTTGTGTTTAAGTTTAACAAAAAATATATTTCATATATTTTTACTATTTTTATGTATACCTCCTCCTTACTACATAGACCATTTTCCATAATTGGTCATACTTAAAATATGGGATAATATAAGGACACGATAAATTTCTATTGGGAATAACTAAATAAATAATTGGCCCAGCTAAATGATAATAGGAACAAATGTGAATTAGTAATTTCAACTACAAATTTATTGCTACCATTTAATAACCAGACTTAATGTTGGACCAACTTTGTATTTTAGGAGTTACTTATTTACTTAGATTTATAACTCTCATCAATGGTTCTCCGACTTGAGGATCTGTAAAAATGTATTATAACATTATGACTTATTAGGTTCTAATAATATAAGAAATATTTTAAATATTGAACTAACATTTTGCACAACTCTAACAAAAATCATTTTTTACTAGAGATAAATTTTACCAGTCTCTGGTGTTTTTTTAAAAATATGAACGGTCTGTTATTATACAAATAACATTTCCATTTGCGTCATATCTTAATAAAACTGTTTAAATGAAGTATAAATAATATTTGTTAAATATTGTATATTATATCCATTTAAATGTTATTCCACGAGCAATTTATCGTGTCCCTATATTATCCCATATTTTAAGTAGGACCAATCGTAAATAATTTTCTGTGTAGTAAGGAGGAAGTATAAATATCAAAAATAAAAACAAATTAAATATATTTTATTTTGAATTCCTGAACATTTTGACTTATTAGATTCTTATAATTTGGGAAATATTTCAAATATTGGATAAATATTTTGTAAAACGCTAACCAAAATTGTATTTTCTAGAAGTATATTTTACCGTATGTGGTGTTTTTTTAAAAATATGAACAGTCTGTTATGATACAAATAACATACCATTTGCGTCATACTTTAAGAAAACTGTTTTAATTAAGATTGAATAATATTTGTTATTTATTGTATATTATATCCATATAAATGTTATTCGATACATAATAGTTTCCAAACTAATTAATTGTAAATGTTTAAAAAAAAAAATGAAATTTTAAATTATTTAAAAGAAAACTGTTTAATATCCATAATAAATGTTGTGTTTAAGTTCAAAATAAAATATATTTCATATATTTTTACTATTGCTATGTATACCTCCTCCCAACTATACAGAAACGTATTCATAATTGTTCCTACTTAAAATATGGGTTATGATAGGGGCATGATACATTTTTAGCGGGAAGAACTAAATAATGAATTGGCCCAACAAAGTAATTACAGGAATAAAGGTGAATTTAGTTATTTCAACTACAAATTTATTGCGACCCTCTAATAACCATACTATTAGTTGGACCAACTTTGTATTTTACCAAGAGTTTCTTTTTTACTTAAACTTTTAGCTATTACAAGGCACATTTTTTATCTAATATATTTTAGTATTTGAACGGGTTTCTTTTTTAAGAAACTTAATCTAATAATATGGGAAATATTTTAAATATTGAAGAAATATTCTGTACAATGCTAACAAAAATTGTTTTTTGCTAGAGGTATATTTTACAGTACATGGTGTTTTTTAGAAATACGAACGGTCTGTTATAATACAAATAATATACCAATTGCGTCATACTTTAAGAAAACTGTTTACATGAAGTTTGAATAATATTTGTTAAATATTGTATATTATGTCCCTTTTAATGTCATTCGACACGTAATATTTTCCAAACTAATTAATTGTAAATCTTAAAAAGAAAAAAAAGAAATAGTACAATTATTTTTAAAAAAATGTTATTATCCTTAATGAATAATATGTTTTAATACAAAACAAAATATATTTCATATATTTTTTCTTTAGATATGTATACCACCCTCCTTCAGAGAAAAGTTCACAATTATCTTATACAACGCTAATTAATATTGTTTTTTGCTATCGAAACGCTCCACAGTTATCTATCTTTCCCTACTATAGTCGAGTAACCAAAACTTATTACAATAGAATCTAAAATAGACTTCAAGGGGCATCTTAAAAAAACAAAATGTTTTTAAAATTCAGTAACCTGTTATTGTTTAGAAATACAATTTATATTATTACGTTGCTAAATTTTAAAACTGTAAGGAGCAAGAAAATTACTATTTAACAACTTTTAACTTTAACTAAGTTGTCTGGTGGGATTTTTGAGATACATACATTTTACCCTGAATAATAAAAGTAAGTAAAAAAGCCAGAGTTAAGATATAAATAGTAAATGATGGGTTAATAGTATTCTAAAAAAAAAATTTTTACTTTTAACTTATTTGTTTATTTTATAAAAATAATTTATTTATAATCGTTTATGTATGATTGTAAGCTAAAACATAAGTAATTAAAAACAGGTTAAAGTAATGCTTTTATATATTTAAAGAAAACGAAATTCTTATGGACTACCTAAATTGAAAGGATTATCAAAATCTTGGTAACTCTTTTTTACAACTTGCTATCACTATTGATTGCCATATTTTCTGTAGGTAATTGTTAATATACTTGTTTTTGTAACATAATTTTATTCAATTGATAATATTCATTCGGTTTTTTCTATAACTAGTTTGTTCTAAAGGTTTGATCATGGGTAAATGCATTGCCTATTTAATAATTGATAAAAATATTATTCAAGATTTAGTTCAACAAAATAAAATTGTTGAAAACAAGAAGACACATGATAATAGTGTGCATTAAAAAAAAATTAGGCTTGTGATAAAATTGCTGAACAATTTAATGCCATTGGAAATCATCCATAAATAGAATTGTATTGTTTTATTTTATGGAAATTGTCAGCTCCATAAAAACGTAGAACAGCGAAAAATTGAATTACTGGAGGGACTGGCACCTCATATTAAAATATGTTTTATTTTGGCTTCGTTAAAACACACGAGGCATTAAATATTGTAATACACTTGCATAAAAAAAAACCCCCAGGATACGATTTAATCTCTGCAGAAGTAGCCCAAGTCACCAAATTAGTTAGAGACATTTTTAAAACATAGAATGATGGTAATGTGAGTGGTTTTTAGATAGTCATTTAACTTAATATATACATAATTATGTATATTTAGTAAATTTTTTTAGCATAACATTAATTTCATAGAAACGATTCTTTTAAACTAAAATGTTATCACTCTGTATTATTCAAATAACAGGTGCAGTAAAGCTATTGTTGTTTTCTACATGAAAATTTGAAATTTATTGGTTGTTATGTCAAAAAAAAAAACTATTCTAAATTCTTACGAAGTAAAATATATTTTCTGTATTGTTTGGTTTGCATATTATCATTATGGTTTATCAACGGTAAAATACTCAAAACTCTGTTCGTATCATTGTGGTTTCCAACTTAAACAACTAAATAATCATATTAACAACCGTTCTGCGTACATTAGTGCGTTAGAATACATTTTGGCCGTAAAAATATGCCTTATAAGAAATACTCTATTAGTAATACACTAGAATTGCCCTTAGTAGGTATACTTGAGTACATATACAGTTCTAGAAGAAAAATGCGAGAAAATATGTTACCTTCAAACTTACCATTTTGGTTTGGTCTCACTACCGCGATGTTAATTATTTGTATGTTTGCACACAATGTCGAAATGCACATGACCAAACTCCATATGGGTATTTTGGAAACCCGTCATGAAGATTATATTAGGGCAGAGATGAAACAAGTCCAGCCGGGAAGTAGATCACAAGAAAAGATTAAAAAATCTATTCAACGACTCCAATGCAGCTATGCTTTATCTGCCTTGCAACACTGCCTGTTAACCAAAAAATTGTTATATAGAGTTACCAATGAATTTAGGTACAGTACTAATTTTCACTGCCTTTTGTTTAATGATGAAGCCTATTTAATGTTAGCAACCGTTCTAAGTGTGCCCTTCCGCAGTCCCGAATACGAAGATATTCAATGGACATTATTGTTTTACTGGGACAATGTCCATAGTTTATTGGACGCACACTCTGATCTTGAAGTAATCGATCCGCAAAATACTCAGTATATGTTTAAAGTTTATGAACTTATCGTGATATCACTACGACAGTTTGTGAGTTCTAAAATGGGAGGATTTCAAGACGTGAGAAAAAAACTGCGTGATATAAACACAGAGTATGAGAAGAAATTGTTCATGTTTCACCCGACAGACAAAATTTCAGCAAACAAACAGTTGTTAATAACGCAAATGACGTTTAACGATAAGTATGGGGTTCCCACCGACGGCCTAAAACATATAACGTTTAAAAGTATGACAGATTTAGACAAGATGGATAAACTCAAAAGAAGTATTGTCACATATTTTGGCGAAACATACTGGACCAATGCAAATAAAGCAATGCTTAATATGCTTGCTACCACGATGGATGCGAATATTACGATGACCTATCGGATTACAAACCTATGGAATATTAAGAACGGTATAGTTATAATAATAAAACTTGTATTATTCAAATTTGTCGAGAGTTACTTAGAATTCACGTCAACTATTCAAAATGTTCAAGGAATCGTAAAACTTGACCAAACCATGGTTAATAGATTAACGAGATTCTGCATGATTTTTGACCTATCGTCAGATAAGTACCACTTAACAGAAAAATTCAAGAATCGGTACTCATTTCTATATTTTTATTCTCATCAGGATTTCTACAATGCCGTCATGAAAGATATTGATAAAGAAAAACAATGTTTCAATAATTATACTGATGGTGCCAAAAATGTATATATTTCCCAGTACTATTTGTCACTAACTGATGAAAGTGGTATGAGTATATCCCCACTCACAAAAGAGTGGAACAATATAGACCAGTTTCTCGATGAAGTTCAAAATATATTTATTGATGACAACCGGACAATTGCGAAGTCATTTTATGTGTATCCTTTTCTCGACAAATCATTTAAGCAATTGAAGGAAACAGAACACCCAAGTACAGGGTAAGGTTAGATTTATTTAAAAACTTTTAACGAAATTATTTATTATAATATATTTCACATGTCTGTATAAAAATGTAATTTTTAATATGTTGCAACTAATTTGCAATTTTACCAAGGAGCTTGTATCTAGCAATAAGTTAAAATATAAAGCATTATTCAATCAGTTCGAAATTAATAAAGTTATGTCAATAACAAATAAAAAATGTGTAGTTGTCATTTAATTATTGTTGGTTCATACAATCTTTCAAGGTATGGTATACCACTTTACCATGTTGTTTACTGGTAATATATATTTTATTTTTATTAAAATAATATTTTTGCAATAGCTTAATGATTTAATATTATATGTACTACAGTACTAATAACGATTCGATTTTGATAAACGTCTTTTATTATATTAAGTAAACTATCTTTTACATAAAGCTTTTTTTTGCCTTAAGCCATATTTATTTAAACGATTAAAAACATTTTTAAAAATTTAAATCATATGGAGTATTAATACATACATTTGAATAATATATAGATATTATGTGTGGGGTTCTACTTCCAGTAATGTAGCCTCATTCTTTTTTTAATATTTAGACAAAGTCAATAGGCTTCAGTCGTTTGAGTCGTCTGATGTCTTGCGAGTTGTCGAAGAGTAGTAAGGCAGTTTTATGTGTGTGTGAAGCTCCAGTCTCCTGGCCTGGAGCGAACCGGGTAATTTTATCCTATATGGATGTTATTTTCAAATCGCAGTGGAAGATGTCGTTCTCATGATTTTGTGGGATTATCTGTTGATTTAGCGTGACTGGGATATATGCGGTTTTACGTAGCGTGTAGTTAACGCGAACCGATTTATCACTATTGATTTATAGTTTTCAAAACTTTTTCTAATCGTTAACGCTGTTGATTGTCACTTGGTTGATAGTGGCTCATCGTGGTGAACACAACTAAGGTTTTTTGTCCGTCTAATTAAATTTATTGCCATAGGTAACCGTGTGTCTTATGTATTAGAAATATTATAATATACGGATTTGTAGAAAATGTTAGTCAAAATATTTAGCACATTATTCTCAAATAAAAAAGTTAGTGGACTGTATGCGTTACCATTTAAAATTAAAAAATTGGAAGGGCGGGGAAAAACAGAAAAAATTGAGGAAAATTGAAATAACTTTTATAATAACAATATGAAAAAAAAATTCCTGATCAAGCCTTATAAATTATATTGAGTGGCCCGTGATAAAATAATCAATCCGTATGAAATAGGTATGTTTTTTTATTTCATGTCTGTTCACACTGTTAGCTTTAAAGCCACTGGACAAATTAATTTGAGTAGCATATCTTTCTGGATCCCATATAGTGTATGAAGTCGGTACTTAAAGAGATCGTGCAAATCGAATAATAAATTTGAGTTTAAGCCAATTTGTCGATGGAACTATGCAAAATAAATATTTTTATAAGTTAATACCAAAAAACAAGAAAGGTTCTTTACAAGATTTGTATCAAAAGTTATGTGTTTAACGTCTATACTCTTTTACTTGAACATTTAGTACCTTGTCAGTGTTTTCAAACATTCACGATGTCTGCTGTTCGCTGATGACGTAAAAATATTCATGCATATTGAATCCATAAATGACTGCTTCAATCTCCAAGAAGATTTGCACAGATTTCATGAGTGGTGTGTTTCTAATAGTCTTAGTCTTAATGTAAGTAAACGTTTCCAAATAACATTCAATCGTAGCCGATGTATTGAATATTTTTCTTATAGTATAGACGGATCTAACTTACATTGGTTAAAGTTTCTCATATAAAAGATCTCGGGGTTACGCTTTCTTCTGATCTTTCTTTCAAAGAACACATAACTGTAGTGTATAATAAAGCTTTAAGAACTTTTGGGTTCCCTAAGCGTAATTGTTGGGAATTTTCTGACCCAGTCTGCCTTAAAGTACTATATTGTGCCCTTGTGCGGTCTTTAGTAGAATACGGCTCTGTCATTTGGTCTCCATATCAATCAGGGTTATCTGACAAAATTGAAAGCCTCCAACGACGCTTTTTAAGAATGATAGCATATAAAATAGGCAAAGTCGGGACAGATCTAAAAGTTATTGAATCTAATATTAGACTGACTAGTTTAGCTCATCGTCGATTTATTGCAGATGTTTGTTGGATTCGTGGTCTAATTAATAATACTATAGACTGTCCTGAAATATTAAATATTGTTTCTCTTAATGCTCCTTCCTTTTCCTTAAGCTCAAACCAACTATTTCATATATCCTCCTACAAACAGAACTATAGTTATTATTCTCCGGTAAAACGCATGTTAATGGCTTCTAATAAAGCAACACACGATTACAACTTGGATTTATTTACGATTCCTTTAGCCAGGTTAAATATGATTCTTAATAATGTCGTTTAATTATTTTTGTATAATTTTTTAATTAGTGTTATTGTAATTGTTTATAATACATTAAAAAAAAATATTATCCTGTACTCTATTGCCCCATGAGCGTAAACTATTTTTTATAGTTAAATAAATAAATAAATAAATTTATTTTTTTCTAAGAAAAATTGTAATAAAGCAAAATCTTCGAAGCCATATCAGCGTACAGATCGTATATTTTTTCTAAAAAAAAAATGTTTTTTTATGTTATATAAAATATGGTCTCTTGTTATAGTTTGGAAATATAATTAATTTTAATATATTGCTAAATTTTAAAACTGTAAGGTGCCAGTAACTTTTATTGCTTGATGTATTACGGGTGATACATTTACTTAATTCCCACTCGGAGCACGGTTAAAAAGAAAAAAAACTTGAACTGAGTTCTCTCGTAGGATATTAGACAAACGTACATTTTACCATCGATACAAGTAAAAAAAAAAAGTTCAGAGTTATAAAAAGAATTGTAAATTTTAGGTAATTATATTATAAAAAAACATAAGTTTAAATTGTAGCCAACACGACTATCCATTAAAAAATGTGATTTTCAAGTTTTTATTTATCTCTGTCAAAATATTTGATTATTTTCTTTAAAAAAATAGGAATAATTTTTTTTGTATAACTGAAGCGTTTTGTTTTAATTATTTTGTATAATTAAAAGTTGATTTCGCACACGATAACTTTAAAGATTACTGTCTTAATACTGTAGATATTTTTTGCATTAGTTATTCTAAAAACCTTTTATATCATATAATGATTGCGCTTGTTTTTAATCGGTATTTACACATATTATATAACATATTATAATACATTCAAGTCGCTATGGTTTTCTAACGGGCGCGTGTGATACAAGGTCTCATAATATCGATGTAATATATTGTTAAATTGTTTTCAATAGCAAAATTCAAGTACAGTAAAACTAACAAACTCAGCTAGTAACCGTTCGGTTTGATTTTTTGTATGTGCAACAATATTAAGTAAATAAAATGGCAGCACAATGGGGTCGGGGTTTAGTGGTACTCATTTTTATTTTGTTAACAACTGTTTTTCAGGTGACGAAAATTCTAAGGCTTATTGTAGGGCCTCATAACAATATTGTACCAGATATATAAACAAAATGTGTTTTCGTGACTAATGCTGGATACACACTTGTAATACGATGTAGATAAATTTTCTTGTGTTTTTAAGAATAATATTATGATATTTATTTAAAAATTATTTAAAAAGTTTTTCAGCCGAGTCTGCAACCACGAAAGAGCATTTTCATGTCTCGTTGAAGTACCAAATGAATTTAGAGTAGTGGTGGAATTATAGATAATGATATAGTATAATAAGAAGCAGTAACAAGCTGGTATGTTAAAACATCAAGTTTCTGGCTAACATTGTAGTGTTTAATATCTGGCTTAAAACAATTCATAGAGAATTTGGGCCCTTAACTGTTTTGAATTTATCATTTAGATCTAATTTGAAGGTTGAACGTACAAAATATTTTTTATCTCCTATATCTTACCCTTATCTCCTACCCCTATCTTCCACCCCTATATCCTACCCTTATATCCCACTCTTTTATCTCACCCCTATCTCCCAACCATTTCTTCTACCTTATCTTTCTACCCCTATCTTCTACCTTTTTTCGTTACGCTTTTTTCGGTTATATGCCAGAGCTAATTATCACCCCCAACCCCATTCGCACACCCATCCCCATTCCCACCCCCAACCTCATTTCCGCGTCAACTTTTTTTTCGTTATACATTTTTCGTTACGCTTTTTTTCGGTTATGTACCAGAGCAAAGACATGGAAATGTCAAAACCTCATCAAGCTAGAATAATTCGTATTCATCCTTTTGAACAATTAATAATATGTTATATTAACTAACAGAAATGTTGGTATAATTCTTTGAGCGTACTGGGAAAAGTGAGAGGGTGGTTTTTTTATCATTATATTTTATTAACAAGAAATACAATTTTATGTATGTTACAACTTGCTTGCATTGTTATCAAAAAAATTGTACCTGACTTTAAGTTATCAATTTAAATCCTTATTCGCTCATTTCGAAATCAATAAAGTTTATGTCAATTGTATTTCAAAGTTGTGTAGTCATTTTGTAATTATGGTTGGTTCATAAAATCATTCAAGGTAGGTAAACCTATTCTACCTTGTTGAGTTCTGGTATATTTTCCTACTCTTGAATTATGATTTTTGCAATAATTTAATTAATTGCTGAACGTATTTAACCGTTTGTAAATTAGTATTTTGTTGGTTAATGAACATTTTTATTTCAGGAATTTTTTTTAGCTTGTACGGTGTAACGATTTTCTTTTGATATGTCAATATGTGTGGATCAGGTATGATTCTTCCACAGGTGCACACCGAGGTATTTAACCTAACTATTTATGGAAATAGGTAGTGAAGGTAATGCGACTGGTTTTTAAAGAGTCATTTAATTAAAAATATATTTCAACCGAAACTGTTTCAGCTAAAATAGTAATTTCATAGAAAAGACTTTTTTAAAGTTAAATATTTTAACCCTGTATTATGCAAATAATTGATGTAGTATAATCATTGTAGTTTTCAGAAGAGTACTACTTGTCATGACATATAAAAAGTATTCTTAAATTATATTCTTACTGCAAAAAAATACTGTTTAAAAACGTACGTAAATATATTGCATACATTGCTGCGTTACAATACATTTGGTCTGTAACAATATTATTTTTTATTTCTAAGCCCTATGAAATATATTAAGTAGCTCCTGATAAACCAGTCACCCTGTATGAAATACGGGTATGCTTTTTTTTTGTTTTATGTCTGTTCACATTGTTAGCTAAAATAATATTCAATAAAAATGTCGATTAGATACGTCGGGATTTTACGAAGTTCAACGAATGTCAAAGTTTAATGTTGAAAAACTGGAAAATTATAAATATTTCAAAAAATATAAATCATTATAAAACCGGTACATTCTGAGTTCTGCATTGGAGCTAATAGATTTTTCTATTCCGTTCTGGATCTATATGGTAAAAATATTGTTTTTGGAATAATTGCCACTTGTACAATTTTGGTGCAAACCATTTCAGTTATTAAAGTACAATTAATACAATTTTTTGCTAGATAGCGTTCTCAATCCCGGTCTACATTAACTCAATACAACATAAGTTAAATGAAATATTGAATTTCAACTAAAAATCGGTAATTTACCATAATTATGTAATATATTTCAATATTTTAAATGTTATTGATAATAATATTTAATGGAAACACTCCAAGACCTCAGTTACATTGTATATCAACATAATCATCCATTTAAATATATTAAGATAATCCGGTACAGAGCATAAAAATTAATTAAACCGAAAAAAAATGTTTGGCAAACATTTTCTCTCTCTCTGACCAACCCAGAAAATAAAAAATAACTGCTGTTGTTTTCATGTTATCAAAATGTGAAGAATTAAGATATAATCAAATAGGAAAACGTATTTTACAGACACTTTATTATTTGATTTTGGAATAGATGATACAGAGGGAACATTTTTTATAAGTGACGCATCGTTTTAACTATTTTTCATAAGTACCATCTGTAATACTGTGTGCAACATGCACAAACAATATATAAAATTAATCATCTATGATACACTATGCCTTAAAGGCAATCTCGAATAACCAAATAACAAACAACTGTTTCACATACTATTTATGTTAATTATTTTACGTCGTGCAATAGGAATTTAGCAACGATAAGGGCTTCCATCCGATAAACCTTATTATAGTAATCTGTCAACGTGTGACAAACACTTATTAAAAGAGCTACGTTCAAACTCATTTATTAAACATACTGCTTCTCTCTCAGCTAAAAACGGGTCATTATGGAGAACAAAAAAAAGTATTCTACGTTTCAACCCAACAGGTCACCTTCATAAGATACGATAGAACCTGGACTACTAAGACCACGAAAACGCCGAAATTTTTCGTTAACCCCTCTCTGAAGTTTTTCAACCCCAACACGATACCCTATTTTTCCCGTCTCTAACAAACATTGAAGAATCCTTAGTAACTCCTTCATGACATTACCTCCTAAGCACTATTCACCTGGAGTAGTTCAAAACATTCATAATAAATGGATGACTGCGTCTGTATTACTTCCTAGTTCAGTGGAAGTTCTCGATAATTTCTCTGATTCCGAACCCAACTGATCACTGAATGACCCGTTCAGGCCCATAAGTCTACTGCCCTTCTTCTGACAACCAATTCCGGTTCAACTTCATTCGACAATCAACCGTTTTGTTACCGTTTAGTTGATCTTATAACTTTTAGTCTAGAAAAAAAAATTAACTCTACAACAGATAAACAATAAATCACATATAAATTGAAAAATCAAACCTTACGCTATTCAAAATTTCACTTAAACCAGTATGGTCTTATGGTATAGAACTTGGGGGTTTAGCAAGAATCTCAAACACAAACTGAACCAAAGTGCTCCAATCCCGAGTCTTTCGCACAATCCTTGACGCTTCTTTTTATGTTTCTAACGAAATGCTCCACAGAGTCACTTTATTCCGTACTGTAGTCGAAGGAGCCAAAACTAACTAAAAAAGGTTCCGAAATGGACTCCAGAGGGGACATCCTAATCTTCTAATTGGCAACCTGGCCTGTAATGATCTTCCTGAAAAACCAACCCCTTCGTCTAAAAAGAAAATGATGTAGAGACTTGCAAACCTAAACTCCACTTATCCAGCCATTGAAGGTCCATCACTAGATGTGGTCTCTTCCAACAAGTGTTACACTGCTAATTGTATTTTATATTAACCATCTATTGTACAGATTGTGTATTTTTCCTAATAAAAAAATTTTTTTTAAATGTTATTTAAAATATGGTTACTAGTTGTAATATGTACCTAAATAATTAAACTGTAAGTTGCAAATAAACTATCATTAGACAACTATTAATTCATGATGTATCACGGTTGAAACATTGACTTAAGTCATAGTTAAATACGAATTGTAAATGTAAGGATAATTATTTTACAAAAAAAAAAGTTTTAGCTGTGACTTGTAGTATTCTCTCTCAAAAATTGTGACTGTCTACTTGTAATTTATCTCTGTCTAAATATTTGATTATATTATAAAAAAAATAGTAATAATCTTTTTTGTATAATTGCAGTGCTATAATACATTCAAGTCTCGCTTTGGTTTTCTAACAGGCGCATGTGATGTAAGGTCATATACCTATTATCACTGTAATATAATGTCTCAAGTTTTAACTTACAGCATAAATTATTTTTCTGTATTATTTGGCTCGCATATTTTTAATATGGGTTTTAAACGGTAAAATACCTAAAAATCTTTGCTTAGCACAACTTGATTTTAACATGAACAGTTGAATAATCATATTAACAAATTTATTGTGTACATAGCTGCGTACAACATAATTTGGCCGTAACAATATTCCTTATAGGAAATCTTCTATTAGTATTACACTAGAAGTCCACTTGGTAGGTATACTTAAGTACATTTACAGTTCAAGAAGGAAAATGCGAACAAATATGTTACCTTCAAACTTACCATTTTGGTTTGGTCTCAATACCGCGATGTTAATTATTTGTATGTTTGCACACAATGTCGAAATGCACATGAGCAAACTCCATATGGGTATTTTGGAAACCCGTCATGAAGATTATATTAGAGCAGAGATGAAACAAGTCCAGCCGGAAAATAGCTCACAAGAAAAGATTAATGAATCTATTCAACGACTCCAATGCAGCTATGCTTTATCTGCCTTGCGACACTTACTGTTATCCGGAAGAATATTGTATAATCTTAACAATGAGTTTAGGTACAGTAATAGTTTCAATGGCCTTTTATTTAACGATGAAGCCTATTTAATGTTAGCAACCGTTCTAAGTGTGCCCTTCCGTAGTCTCGAATACGAAGATATTCAATGGACATTATTGTTTTACTCGGACAATGTACTTAGTTTTTTGGACGCGCAGTCTAGACGTAGAGTAATCGATCCGCAAAAAACTCAGATCATGTTTAGAGTTCATGAATTCATTGTGGAATCTCTAAGGCAATTCGTGATATCTAAAATGGGAGGACTTCAAGACGTGAGAAAAAAACTGCATGATATAAACACAGAGTATGAGCAGAAATTGTTCATGTTTCACCTGACAGACAAAATTTCAGCAAACAAACAGTTTTTAATGAGGCAAATGACGTTTAACGATAAGTATGGGGTTCCCACCGACGGCCTAAAACATATAACGTTGAAAAGTATAACAGATTTAGACAAGATGGATAAAATCAAAAGAAGTATTGTCACATATTTTGGCGAAACATACTGGACCAATGCAAATAAAGCAATGCTTAATATGCTTGCTACCACGATGGATGCGAATATTACGATGACCTATCGGATTTCAAACCTATGGAATATTAAGAACGGTATAGTTATAATAATAAAACTTGTATTATTCAAATTTGTCGAGAGTTATTTAGAATTGACGTCAACAGTTCTAAATGTTCAGGAAATCGCAGAACTGGACCGAACCATCGTCTTAAGATTCACGAGATTCTGCATGATTTTTGACCTTAAGTCAGATAATGACCGCTTAACACAAAAATTCAAGAATCGGTATTCTCATGACAATTTCTACAATGCCGTCAAGGAAGATATTAATTTTGAAAAACAATTTTTCAATAATTTTACTGATGGTATCCAAAATGTAAATATTTCCCAGTATTATTTGTCACTAACTGATGAAAGTAGTATGGTTATATCCCCACTAACAAAAGAGTTGAAGAATATAGACCCGTTTCTCGATGAAGTTCAAAATGTATTTTCTGCTGACAACGAGTATATTGCGAAGTCATTTTATTCGTATCCTTTTCACAAAGGACAATTTCCAAAATTGATGGGTATAGAACACCCAAGTACAGGGTAAGGTTAGATTTATTTAAAAACTTTTAAAAAAAATATTTGTTATATCTATATTTCACATGTCTGTTAAAAAATGTAATTTTCAATATGTTGCAACTAATTTACAATTTTACCAAGGAACAGGTATCTAGCTATAAGTTAAAATATAAAACATTATTCAATCAGTTCGAAATATAATTCTATGTATGTTACAACTAGTTTGCATTTTTAACAAAATAATAATTGTACCTATCAAATCATTATTCGCTCATTTCGAAATTATTAAAGTTTTGTCAATAGCATTTTAAAAATTTGTAGTTGTTATTTTATTATTGTTGGTTCATACAATCTTTCAAGGTATGGTATACTACTTTACCATGTTGTTTACTGGTAAATGGTAATATATTTTACTACTCTTAAAGTAAGATTTTTTCGATAGTTTAATGATTTATTGTTACGATTTAAACAATTTTAATAATTATAAACCAACAGAGTATTTTGTCACACGTTATACTACCAGTGAAGTAGCCCCATTCTTAATCTTATAATAGACTAAGTCGATATGCTTCAGACGTTTGAATCGTTTGATGTCGTTAAGTTGTATGGCAGCTGTATTTGTGGGAAGCCCCAGTCTGTTTGCTTGTTTGTGGGCAAACCGGGTAATTTCATCCTGCACGGATGTTATTTTTAGATCACGGTGGATTATTTCGATATTAAACTTACTGTTGAAACCCCACAGTTGACTACCATAGAGCCAGATTGGTTAGGTTAGGTTTTTCTGGCGTACATGATATTTCCGTTAAGTCGCGAATCAGGTCCATTCTCAGATAACTTTCTGAATAATTTTGTGGGATTATCTCTTGATTTAGCTCTACAAAATAGGTCCGAGAAGGATTTCTTAAGGTACTCAAGCTAATATACTCTTCCGGTTAGTGATCCCTTCTCCGTGTCTAACGCGAAACCGACTTTCAGTCAGATATGATTTGAGAAGGGCGCACCAAGTATGTGGGAGCTGAGTAATAGATATATGTGTAAAAAAAAAATGTTAGCAGTTATTTCCATCCATGAAAATTCCAATGCAGCCGTTGAAAACTTAAAACTGCATCTTGACGAAATGTCAAAGTGGTATAAAAAATGGCGTATCAAAAATAATAAGAGTAAACCTGCCCATGTAACCTTTACGATACGCACAAAAAACCCTCTAGCTTTAATTAACAACACCCCAATCTTAATTGAGAACAAAACACACTATCTGGGACTAATTATAGACAAACGTCTTACATAGTCACCGAAATTACACGCGAAAAGAATAGTTCTAAATCAGCGCCTAAGGCTTCTTCAGCTTCAGCCTTTACTAAACTATAAATCACAAATTAATTGAAAAATCAAACCTTACGCTATTCAAAATTTCACTTAAACCAGTATGGTCTTATGGTAAAGAACTTTGGGGTTTACCAAAAATCTCAAACACAAACTGAATCCAAGTGCTTCAATCCCGAGTCTTTCGCACAATCCTTGCCACTCCTTCATATGTTTCTAACGAAATGCTCCACAAAGACACTTCACTTCGTTCTGTGGTCGAAGGAGCAAAAACTAACTAAAAAAAGGTTCCGAAATGGACTCCAGGGGGACATCCTAATACTCTAATTGGCCACCTGGCCAATACCAACCATACCATATCCCTTTTGAAAAGATCGTATATTTTTTCTATAAAAAAAACATATTTATTTAAATAAGTTGCTAAATTTTAAAACTATAAGGGCCAGTAAATTTTTATTTACACTCTGTTTGCTAAATAAATAGTATAAAAAAAAATGTGATATCTAGTTTTTGTTTATCTTTGTCAAAATATTTTATTGTTTTAAAAAAAAATATTATAATCTTTTGTTTAATTACAATGTTTTTTTTTTAAATTCTTTTGTATAATTTAAAGTTGATTTCACATACTATAACTTTAAAGATTAACGTCTTATTATTGTAAATCGGTATTAACACTTATTATGTATTATAACACATTCAAGTCGCTTTGGTTTTCTAACAGGGACGTGAGACACAAGGTCGTATAATATCACTATAATATAGTGTTACTTATTTTCCAAATGCAAAACTCGCGCGTGTCATACAAGGTCATATAGTATCATTGTATAATAATATTAAATTTTAACAAAAGCAAAAATCAAATACAGTAACACTAACCAAACTGGTCCTTTGATTATGTTAACAACTGTTTTACAGGCGACGAAAATTCTTAGACGTAAGTATGCCATTAAACCAACATTGTACAAGATATATAAACAAAACGTGTTTATATGACTAATACTGGATACACACTCAGATTGTAGAACAACGAAATACATTATAATTCTTCTTGTGTTTTTAGGAATGAAATTATGATCTTAATTTTAAAATTAATAAAAATATAAGCATTACGTTATAACACGATAAAAATCGTTATTTTTATTAGTTAATAGCAAAAACCAAAAAAGTTCCTTCAAAAGATTTGTATCAAAATGTATAATTTTAACGTCTATACTCTTTAACTTGAACAATATTATTTTCTAAGAAAAATTGTATTAGAGCAAAATCTTCAAGACCACCGCGTGAATCAAACGCGCGGCTCTCTGTTCTCAATGCTCAAAATGCTCCAACCTATGCCTTATATAAAATAAACACGTTGCCCACGCTGCTGAAGCCAGCAAAAAGAAATGATATCTCCAACAAAAACCTAACAGTGAAAAAACGACAAGTTCCTGACCAACAAAGTCGGCATATCAATGTAGTAATATCTACATTTTGGCCAAGTCTGCTATTTCTGTAGTTCATAACCTCACAACACTTCTATTTTCATGAGCAACACTGCTATTTTATTTGGATTGCTTTACACTTGGCCAGTATCTATCTCTGACCAAATCACTGGTGATACAACCGAGGAAATAAAAATAAATGCTGTTGTTTTCATTTTATCAAAATAAGATGAACTAAGATATTCTCAATTAAAAAATATATTTTACAGACACTTTATTATTTGATTTTGAATAGACGATACAGAGGGAATATTTTTTATAAGTGACGCATCATTTTAACTATTTTTCGTATGTACCATCTGTAATACTGTGTGCAACATGCACAAACAATATATAAAATGAATCATCTATGATACACTATGCCTTAAAGGCAATCTCGAATATCCAAATAACAAACAACTGTTTCGCATACTATTTATGTTAATTATTTTACGTCGTGCAATAGGAATTTAGCAACGGTAACGGCTTCCATCCGATAAACCTTATTATAATAATCTGTCAACGTGTGACAAACACTTATTAAAAGAACTACGTTCAAACTCATTTATTAAGCATACTGATTCTCTCTCAGCTAACAACGGGTCATAATGGAGAACAAAAAAAAGTATTTTACGTTACCACCCAACAGTTCCCCTTCATAAGAAAGACGATAGAACCTGGACCATCTATGACTACGGAAATGCTGAAATTTTTCGTGAACCCCTCTCTGAAGTTTTCCAACCCCAACACGTTACCCTATTTTCCCCGTCTCTACAAAAATACTGAAGAATCTTTAATAACTCATTTAATCATGATATGACCTTCTAAGCACTATTCACCTGGAGTAGTTCGAAACATTCATAATAAATGGAATACTGCGACTGTATTACTTCTCAGTTCAGTAGAAGTTCTCGATAATTTTTCTTATTCCGAAACCCAACTGATCACTGAATGACCCGTACAGAGCCATATGTCTACTGCCTTTTTTTTGACAACGTCATTCGACAATCCACCAGGTGTACCGTTTAGTTAGTCTTACGATCTTAAAATGTCGTACAACAGTTTTCTCAGATGTATCTCAGACTTTTGATCAGGTTTGGTATCCAAACCTCCTAATCAAACTTGGCCACCCAAGTACCACCCTCATTCTACTTTTTAAATCCTATCACAACCAACGCAATTTTGATACTAGAGTGGGGACTGATACCTCACGTGACTCCACTTACACGCGAAGAGAATTGTTCTAAATCAGCGGCTAAGGCTTCTTCAGCCTTTACTAAACAATAAATCACAAATTAATTGAAAAATCAAACGTTACGCTATTCAAAATTTCACTTAAACCAGTATGGTCTTATGGTATAGAACTCTGGGGTTTAGCAAAAATCTCAAACACAAACTGAATCCAAGTGCTCCAATCCCGAATCCTTCATATGTTTCTAACGAAATAATTATGTACCTAAATAATAAAACTGTATGGTGCAAGTAAATTATCATTGGACAACTATTAATTCATGATGTATCACGGTTGAAACATTGACTTAAGTCATAGTTAAATACGAATTGTAAATGTAAGGATAATTATTTTACAAAAAAAAAAGTTTTAGCTGTGACTTGTAGTATTCTCTCTCAAAAATTATGACTGTCTAGTTGTAATTTATCTCTGTCTAAATATTTGATTATTTTATAAAAAATAGTAATAATCATTTTTGTATAATGGCAATGTTATAACACATTCAAGTCTCGCTTTGGTTTTCTAACGGGTGCGTGGGATATAAAGTCATATACCTCTTATCACTGTAATATAATGTCTCAAGTTTTAACTTACAACATAAATTATTTTTCTGTAATATTTGTCTCGCATATTTTTAATATGGGTTTTAAACGGTAAAATACCTAAAAATCTTTGCTTAGCATTGTTGATTTTAACATGAACATTTGAATAATCATATTAACAAATTTATTGTGTACATTGCTGCGTACAACATAATTTGGCCGTAACAAGATTCCTTATAGGAAATCTTCTATTAGTATTACAATAGAAGTCCACTTAGTAGGTATACTTGAGTACATTTACAGTTCTAGAAGGAAAATGCGAGAAAATATGTTAGCTGCAAACTTACCATTTTGGTTTGGTTTTACTACCGCAATGTTAATCATTTGTATGCTTGCACACAATGTCGAAATGCAAATGACCAAACTTCATATGGGTATTTTGGAAACCCGTCCTGAAAATCGTATTGAAAAAGAGATTAAAGAAGTCCAGCCGGTAAATAGCTCACAAGAAAAGTACGAAGAATTTTTTCAACGACTCCAATGCAGCTATGCTTTATCTGCCTTGCGACACTTACTGTTATCCGAAGAATATTGTATAAGCTTAACAATGAGTTTAGGTACAGTAATGGTTTCAATGGCCTTTTATTTAACGATGAAGCCTATTTAATGTTAGCAACCGTTCTAAGTTTGCCCTTCCGTAGTCTCGAATACGAAGATATTCAATGGACATTATTGTTTTACTCGGACAATGTACGTAGTTTTTTGGACAAGCAGTCTAGACGTAAAGTAATCGATCCGCAAAAAACTCAGATCATGTTTAGAGTTCATGAATTCATTGTGGAGTCTCTAAGGCAATTCGTGATATCTAAAATGGGAGGACTTCAAGACGTGAGAAAAAAACTGCATGATATAAACACAGAGTATGAGCAGAAATTGTTCATGTTTCACCTGACAGACAAAATTTCAGCAAACAAACAGTTGTTAATGAGGCAAATGACGTTTAACGATAAGTATGGGGTTCCCACCGACGGCCTAAAACATATAACGTTTAAAAGTATAACAGATTTAGACAAGATGGATAAAATCAAAAGAAGTATTGTCACATATTTTGGCGAAACATACTGGACCAATGCAAATAAAGCAATGCTTAATATGCTTGCTACCACGATGGATGCGAATATTACGATGACCTATCGGATTACAAACCTATGGAATATTAAGAACGGTATAGTTATAATAATAAAACTTGTATTATTCAAATTTGTCGAGAGTTATTTAGAATTGACGTCAACAGTTCAAAATGTTCAGGAAATCGCAGAACTGGACCGAACCATCGTCTTAAGATTCACGAGATTCTGCATGATTTTTGACCTTAAGTCAGATAATGACCGCTTAACACAAAAATTCAAGAATCGGTATTCTCATTACAATTTCTACAATGCCGTCATGGATGATATTAATTTTGAAAAACAATTTTTCAATCATTTTACTGATGGTATCCAAAATGTAAATATTTCCCAGTATTATTTGTCACTAACTGATGAAAGTAGTATGGTTATATCCCCACTAACAAGAGAGTTGAAGAATATAGACCCGTTTCTCGATGAAGTTCAAAATGTATTTTCTGCTGACAATGAGTATATTGCGAAATCATTTTATGCGTATCCTTTCCACGACAAATCATTTAAACAATTGATGGGTATAGAACACCCAAGTACTGGGTAAGGTTAGATTTATTTAAAAACTTTTAACGTAAATTATTTATTGAAATATATTTCACATGTCATACGTTTGAATAATATATAAATATCATGTGTGGGGTTCTACTCACTAAAAATGTGAAAAATTGAGATCACTTAATTATAAAAACTTTATATATTAAATTTCTTATTAAGACCTACGAAATATATTGAGTGATAAAATAATCACCCTTTATGAAATACGCATGTTTTTTTTTGTTTTATGACTGTTCACACTGTTAGCTTTACAGCCACTGGACCAATTTATTTACATTGAATCATTTTCAAAAGGTGCGATTATTTACCTTTAGGCTCTAAATTGACGCAACATTTTAACTATTTTTCATAAGTACCATCTGTAATACTGTATGCAACATGCTCAAACAATATATAATATGAATCACCTATGTTATATTATGCTTTAAAGGCAATGTCGAATAACCAAAAAACAAACAACTGTTTCGCACATTATTTAAGCTAATTTTTTTACGTCGTATAAGACAACCGTATTATAATAATCTGTCAACGCGTGTCAAACACTTATTAAAAGATCTACGTTCAAACTCCTTTATTAAACATACGGCACCTCTCTCAAATAAAAACGGGTAATTATGGAGAACAAAAAAAAGTATTCTACGTTCTACCCAACAGTTCCCCTTCATATGAAAAACGATAGAACCTGGTCCATCTAAGTCCACGAAAACGCCGAAATTTTCCGTGAACCCTTCTCTGAAGATTTCCAACCACAACACGATACCCCATTTCCCCCGTCTCTAACAAATATTGAAGAATTAGTTGATCTTATAACTTTTAGACTAGAAAAAAAAATTAACTCTACAACAGATAAACAATAAATCACATATTAATTGAAAAATTAAAACTTACGCTATTCAAAATTTCACATTAACCAGTATAGTCTTATAGTATAGAACTATGGGGTTTAGCAAAAATCTCAAACACCAATTCAACCCAATTGCTCCAATCCCGAGTCTTTCGCAAAATCCTTGCCGCTCCTTCATATGTTTTTAACGAAATGCTCCACAGAGTCACTTTATTCCGTCCTGTAGTCGAAGGAGCCAAAACTAAAAAAGGTTCCGAAATGGACTTCAGAGGACTTCTTCTGGAAAGCGTACGAAAAACTCATTTTAAAGCGTATCACTCCAATCATAAAGGAAAAAAAACATACTACCTGACCACCAATTCGGGTTCCGTGAACATCGTACGTCAATCCACCAGGACAATGGCTTAAATTTTTTTATTTTCTTCTTTATTTTACATATACGATCTATACAATTTTAGTACAATAAGTATATATGATGACACAGGTAAATTATAAACATTGAAAGTATGAAAAGAGAAACGGTCCACTGACGAAACTCTTTCCAGAGTTTTAATGATCTTATATCTTTTAGTCTAGAAAAAAAACTGACTAAACAACAGTTTTCTTAGATGTGTTCTCGTTTTTTGATCGAGTTTGATATTCAGGTCTTCTAATCGAACTTTGCTACATCCTACCACCGTCTTAAATTCTACTTCTTAACTTACGCCATTTTTTTACGTTAATAGGTAATAATATCTATCAATTGTGTGAAATACAAGCAGGCGTCTCCCAACGAGCTATCTCCCACCCCAATTCATTTTAATTTATTCACCTCAAATCAACCAACCACCTCCAACACTAAAATAGCCGATTAGAGGTATCAAATTTAATGAGAGTAAATCTGCCCATGTTTCCTTTAGGCTACGCAAAAAAAACCCTTCCAATTTAATTCACAACGCTCAATAGCCAATTGACCATAAAACAAATTATCAGAGACTAATTATAGATAAATGTCTCACATATTCACACCTCTTACACGTGCAAAGAATAGTCTAAATCAGAGCCTAAGGCTTCTTCAGCTATTACTAAGCAATAAAACACAAATTAATTTAAAAGCAAAACTAACGCTGTAAATAATGTTCCTCAAACCAGTATGATCTTATGGTATAGAACTTTGGGGTCAGTGAAAATCTCCAACATAAACCGGATCCAAGTGTTCCAATTCCGAATCCTTCGCATTATCCTTGCCACAATTCCTTATGATTCCAATGAATTCATTATGATTTTTAATTGGACCGAATTTGTATTAGGTCAGTCCACCTAGAAATGTATTGTACTCTTACTAAATATTATTTTTGAAAAGGTTACTTCTTTATTTAAATTTATAGCTCTCATAATATACATCATCTTGGGCCTAATATATTTTGTTATTTGAGCGGGTTTCTTTATAAAAAACATATTCATCAACGATATTCTGACTTAATGCTCTGTATTGCAATATTTTTAATATTTTGATTGTTTTAGTTTGGAAAATATCTGAAATATTTGAAATATAGGACAGTTATTTTGTACAACGCTAACGAAACGCTCCATAGAGACGCTCCCTACTCTAGTCAAAGTAGCCAAAACTCACTATAAAATGTTCCGAAATAAATTCCAGAGGAGACTTCCTAATCATCTAATTGCCGACCTGGCCTCTAATAATCTGGCCGAAAACCCACCCCGTTGCCTAAAAATAAAATGTAGTAAAGATCCGCAAATCTAAACCCCACTCTTCCAGTTTTTGGAGTACCGTCACTGGATGGTTTCTTAAAACAAGTGATACTATACATAGTGATGCTAATTGTATACATTAACCATACCATATGCCTATTGTAAAGATATTATATTTTTTCTATTTCAAAGAAATGTTTTATAAAATATGGTCACTTGATATAGTTTCAAAATACAATTTATTTTAATACGTTGCTAAATTTTAAAACTGCCAGTTAATTATTATTCAACAACTATTTTGGCATGACGTATCACGGGTGATATATTTACTTTATTTCCACTCGGATCACGGTTAAAAAGATAACAACTCTATCTAAGTTCTCTCGTGGGATTTTTGAGAAACATAAATTTTACCCTCAATACAACTAAATGTGGGTAATAGTACTATAAAAAAAATGTGACTGTCTAGTTTATATTTTTTTCTATCAAAATACTTACGAAACAAAAAAATAGTGATAATCTTTTTTGTAGGTATTGCAGTATTGTGTTTTAATTATTTTGTATAATTTTAAACTTTGGTTTTCTAACCGGTGCGTTTGATACAAGTTCATATAATATCACTGTAATATAATGTACATTTTACCAAAAATAATATACAGTAAAACTAAAAAACCTTTTAAAAAACAACTGTTTTACAGGCGACGAAAATTCTTAGACGTAAGTATGCCAATAAACCAACATTGTACAAGATATATAAGCAAAATGTGTTTATATGACTAATACTGGATACACACTTATTACAGGTTGTAGAACAACGAAACATAATATAATATTATTTATCGTGTTTTTAGGAATGGAATTATGATCATAATTTAAGAATTAAAAAAAAAAACCCCTCCAAGCTGAAAATATTCGTTTTCATTCATTTGAACAATTACAAATTAATATTAACCAACTGAATTTTGGGTAATTTTTATTGAGCGTACTGAGAAAAGTGAGAGGGTTTTTTGATCAATATAAAAAAATAGCAAAACCTATAATAGTCTGATAAAAAAAAACACTAAAAAAAAAGTATCCTCGATAATATTGTTCTAATACATATACAAAAATAACCATTATGGTTTGGTCTCACTACCGCAATGCTAATTATTTGTATGCTTGCAGTGTCCAAATGCAAATGACCAAACTTCATATGGGTATTTGGAAACCCGTCCTGAATATGATATGAGGCGCTAAGATGCCAAATCGATTAACTCCATAAAATGAAATTTTTCAGGGCAGGCAGTTGAAGTTATTTGAAACAATGTATGTATGTACAATTACCAATTTTCTTAGCGCACACTAGTAGTAAAAAATTCAAGTATGGAGTTATTTATCTTGGACACTGAAAACTATACCTACATCATGTTTAAAGTTCATTAATTCGTCGTGGAGTGTCCACGACAGTTTGTGATATCTAAAATAGAATAATTTCAAGACGTTTAAATAAAACTGAACGATATAATCAGCGAGAACATATTGTCAGGTACAGAACTGAAAGATGCCATTTCCAAATATAAAGAGTTGCTAAACAGGCAGTGGGTCTCCACACTCGGGTTGGGTACCGATGTTTAACAAAAAATGATATAATTAAAATACCGAAACTTATATTATTCAAATGTGTCATGAGTTATTTACATCTCACGTCACTATTGAAAAATGATGAGAAAATCAAATCACCGGACAAAACTATGATTTTGAAACTATCGGATTTCTCTAAGTTTGTTGGCGTATCGTGATGATGACCCAAAAGTTCAAGAATCGTTAATAATTTTCAGATTTCTACGATGCCGTCAAGGGAGTTAATGACATTGACAACAAAATTTTACGATGATATTACTGATTGCACTATTTTCTCAAAGAAGTTAAATATTAATTTTCCGATGTCAACGAGGATATTTCAAAGACATTTTATTCGTATCCTTTTACGACAGATCATTAACATATATAGAACACCCATATACAGGATAAATTATTATTTGTAATAAAACTAAGCCAATGATAAAGTATTATAACATAAGTTTTCAAAAAATGTTTGATTTCTAGTTTATTGGTTCAAGATTTATCGACTCAAGGTTAACTTAACAGTTTCGTGTCAAATTAATATCCCAGAATTTTTTTGTATTATTTGGATCGCATATTACTAATATGGGGTTTAAATGGGACATTACCTAAACATCTGTGCGCAGTATTGTTGTGTCTAACATTAACATTTGAATAAACATATTAACAAACTTACTATTATTTCGATAGTTAAAAGTTGTTTTCACACAACATAACTTTAAAGATTTGAAGAAAGCTTTTATTAGTATTACACTAGACCTATACTTAGGGCCGTATTTATAGTCGGTTCTTAAATTATATCTTAAGTATTACTTTTAAAAGTAAAGCTTAACCATAAGTATTCATAAACAGGTTAAAGTAATGCTTTTAAGTAAAGTTTTAAGTAAACGAAATTCTTATGGACTACCAAAATTGAAAGGATAATTAAAATCGTTATTTGAACGGGTTTCTTTTTTAAGAAACTTAATTATCAATGATACACTGACTTGAGACTCTGTTTGATTATATATTTAACATTATGACTTATTAGGTTCTAATTTTATGGGAAATATTTTAAATATTGAACAAATATTTTGTACACCGTTAAAAAAAAATATTTGAAGTATTTCCCATATTATTAGAACCTAATAAGTCAAAATGTAAAATATATCAACATATAGAACCTCCAGTCAGAGTATCATTGATGAATAAGTTTCTTAAAAATAATCCGGTTTACTTAACAAAATTAATTAAGCAAAAGATGTACCTTGTGAGGGCTAAAAATTTAAGTAAATAAGTAACTACTCCTAAATTACAAAGTTAGTCCAACTAAAAGTCTGGTTATTAAAGGGTCGCAATAAATATGTAGTTGAAATAACTAAATTCACATTTTTTCCATGATAATTTTGTTGGGCCAATCATTTATTTAGTTCTTCTCACTAGCAATTTATCGTGTCCCTATATTATCCCATATTTTAAGTAGGACCAATTGTAAATAATTTTCTGTGTAGTAAGGAGGAAGTATAAATACCAAAAATAAAAACAAATGAAATATATTTTATTTTGAACTTAAACAGATCATTCAAGATAATAAATTATGAATTCTTGAACATTTTGACTTATTAGGTTCTTATAATTTGGGAAATATTTCAAATATTGGATAAATATTTTGTAAAACGCTAACCAAAATTGTATTTTCTAGAAGTATATTTTACCGTATGTGGTGTTTTTTTAAAAATATGAACAGTCTGTTATGATACAAATAACATACCATTTGCGTCATACTTTAAGAAAACTGTTTAAATTAAGATTGAATAATATTTGTTAAATATTGTATATTATATCCATTTAAATGTTATTCGACACATAATAGTTTCCAAACTAATTAATTGTAAATGTTTAAAAAAAGAAAAAAAATAGTACAATTATTTAAAAAAAAAAATGTTATTATCTTTAATGAATGATCTGTTTGAGTTCAAAATAAAATATATTTCATATATTTTTACTATTGCTATGAATACCTCCTCCCAACTATACAGAAACGTATTCATAATTGGTCCTACTTAAAATATGGGTTATAATAGGGGCATGATACATTTTTAGGGGAAATAACTAAATAATGAATTAACCCAACAAAATAATTACAGGAACAAATTTGAATTTAGTTATTTCAACTACAAATTTATTGCGACCCTTTAATAACCAGACTTTTATTTGGGCCTACTTTGTAATTAAGGATGAGCTACTTATTTACTTAAAATTTTTAGCTCTTGCAAGATATATTTTTTGCCTAATATATTTTGTTCTTTAAACGGGTTTCTTTTTTAAGAAACTTAATCATCAATGATACTCCGACTTAAGGCTCTTTATGGTTATATATTTAACATTTTGACTTATTAGGTTCTAATAATATGGGAAATATTTTAAATATTGAACAAATATTTTGTACAACGTTAAAAAAAATTGTTTTTTGCTAGAGGTATATTTTACCGTACGAATATATGGTGTTTTTAAGAAATATGAACGGTCTGTTTTTATACAAATAACATTGCCGTTTGCGTCATACTTTAATAAAAATATTTATATAAAGTGTGAATATTTGTTAAATATTGTATATTATATCCATTTAAGCGTTATTCGACACAAAATAGTTTCCAAACTAATTAATTGTAAACGTTTTTAAAAATAAAAACTAAAAATTACAATTATTTAAAAAAATATATTTTATTATCTTTAATTAATGATCTGTTTAAATTCAAAATAAAAAAATTTCATATATTTTTACTATTGATATGTATACCTCCTCATTACCACACAGAAAATGATTCATACTTGGTCCTACTTAAAATAAGGGACACGATGAATTTTTAGTGGGAAGTACTAAATAAAAAATTGGCCAACAAAATGATTACAGGAAAAAATGTGAATTTAGTTATTTTAACAACAAATAACATTACCATTTGCGTCATATTTTAATAAAACTGTATCTATGAAGTTTGAATAATATTTGTTAAATATTGTATAATATATCCATTTAAATGTTATTCGACACTTAATCATTTTCAAAGTAATGATTGTAAATGTTTTAAAAAGAAAAAAGAAGTACTACAATTATTTAAAAAAAAAAAATTATTATCCTTAAGGTATGATCCGTTTAAGTTTAAAATAAAATGTATTTCATATTTTTTTTACTATTGATATCTATACATTCTCCTTTTAGTTGGACCTACTTTGTATTTTAGGAGCAGTCACTTATTTACTTAAACTTTTAGCTTTCACAAGGTACATTTTTTGCCTAATATATTTTGTTATTTGAACCGGTTTCCTTTTAAGAAACTTATTCATCAATGATACTCTGACTTGAGGATCTGTATAATTATATATTTAACATTTTGACTTTTTGGGTGCTAATAAAATGGGAAATATTTCAAATACTGAACTAATATTTTGTACAACGCTAACAAAAATTGTTTTTCACTAGAGATATATTTTACCGTTTCTGATGTTTTTTAAAAATATGAACGGTCTGTTATAATACAAATAACATACCATTTGCGTCATACTTTAAGAAAACTGTTTATATGAAGTTTAAATAATATTTGTTAAATATTGTAAATTATATCCATTTAAATGTTATTCGACACAAAATAGTTTCCAAACTAATTAACTTTAAATGTTTTAAAAAAGACAAACTATAAATTACAATTATTTTTAAAAAAAAATGTATTATGCTTAATGAATGATCTGTTCATGTTCACAATAAAATATATTTTTACTATTGATATGTATACCTCCTTCTAACTATACAGAAACTTATTCATAACTGGTCCTACTTAAAAAATGGGAAAATATAGGGACACGATACATTTTTAGTGGGTAAAACTAAATAATGAATGGGCCCAACAAAATAATTACAGGAACAAATGTGAATTTAGTTATTACAACCTTTTAATAACCAGACTTTTATTTGGGCCTACTTTGTATTTTAGAAGGAGTTACTTATTTACTTAAAATGTTTAGCTCTTGCAAGGTACTTTTTTTGCCTAATATATTTTGTTCTTTGAACGGGTTTCTTTTTTAAGAAACTTAATTACCAATGATACTCCGACTTCAGGCTCTGTATGGTTATATATTAAATATTTTGACTTATTAGGTTTTAATAATATGGGAAATATTTTAAATATTGAACAAATATTTTGTACAAGTTTAAAAAAAATTGTTTTTTGCTAGAGGTATATTTTACAGCACATGGTGTTTTTTAGAAATACGAACGGTCAGTTATTATAAAAGTAACATTGCCATTTACGTCATACTTCAATAAAACTGTTTCTATGAAGTTTGTATAATATTAGTAAAATACCACCCTCCTTCAGAGAAAAATAGACAATTATTTTATACAACGCTAATTAATATTGTTTTTTGCTTTCGAAACGCTCCACAGATACCTATATCTCCCTACTGTAATTGAAGTAACCAAAACTCATTACAATAAAATCCAAAATAGACTACAGGGGGAACATCCTAAAAATAAAATAAATGATTTTGAAATGTTACATAAAATTCTGTTACTTGTTATAGTTTTGAAATACAATTTATTTTAATACGTTGCTAAATTTTAAAACTATAAGGTGCAAGGAAATTATTATTTAACAGCTATTAACTTTAACTAAGTTGTCTGGTGAGAATTATTGAGGTACGTGTACATACAATTTACCCTCAATAAAAGTAAATAAAAAAGCCAGAGTTAAAATATAAATTGTAAATGATGGTTTAATAGTATTCTAAAAAAAAAAAGTTTTACCTTTAGCCCATTAGTCAAAATATATGTTAATTTTATTTTAAAAAAATATAATCTTTTTTGTAAAATTGTAGTGTTTTGCTTTAATTATTTCGATAATTAAAAGTTGATTTCACACACTATAACTTTTAAGATTAATTTAACGTGTAATTTTATCTTAAGTTTTACTTTTAAAAGTAGAGCCTAATCACAAGTATTCATAAACAGGTTAAAGTGATGCTTTTATAAGTCTTATGTAAACGAAATTCTTATGGACCACCTAAATTGAAGGGATAATCAAAATCTTGGTAACACTTGGTTACAACTTGTTATCACTATTGATTGCCGTATATAATAGATTAACTTTAATCATTTTTAATAATTTGTCTTGATAAGCGATTCGGTTTTAATTATTATTAGGTAATATATTTTATTGATCGCGACTGTTGAACACTCCTAATACATTTCGATTTTCTGCAGGTAATTAATATACTGTTAATATACTTGTGTTTGTAACATAATTTTATTCAACTGATAATATATATTAGGTTTTTTCTACAACTAGTTTGTTCTATAAATTTGATCGTGGGTAAATACAGTTACCAAGTTACTTAGAGACATTTTTAGAACATTGAATGAAGGTAGTGTGAGTGGTTTTTAGATTTAGTCATCTAACTTAATATATACATATTTATGTATATTTAGTAAAAATGTTTCAGCTTAACAGTAGAATTTCATAGAAACAATTCGTTTAAAGTAAAATGTTGTCACCCTGTATTATTCAAATAATGGTAGCAGTATAACTATTGTTGTTTTCTACATGAAAACTTGTTAATTATTGGTTGTTATGTTAAAAAAAAAACTATACTAGATTCTTACTAAATAAAATACTTTTTCTGTATTTTTTGGTTTGCATGTTATTATTGTTGTTTTTAAACGGTGAAATACCTAAAACCCTGTTCGTAGCATTGTTGTTTCCAACTTGAACAACTGAATAATCATATTAACAAACGTACTGTGTACATTGCTGCGTAAAACACAATTTGGCCATAACAAGACGCCATATAGGAAATATTCTATTAGTATTACACTAGAAGTCCACTTATTAGGTATACTTAAGTTCAGTCACAGTTATTCAAGAAGAGTGCAAGAAAAAATGTTGCGTACAAAATTAGCATTATGGTGTGGTCTCACTAACGCATTGCTAATTGTTTGTATACTTGCTGACAATGACGAAATACCAATGACCAAACTTCATATGGGTATTTTGGAAACCCGACCTGAAAGTCTTATTATGGAAGAGATAGAGCAAATCCAGTCGGCAGGAATCTCCGATGAAGAGAAAAACAAATATTTCCGTAAGCTCCAATGCAGCTATGCTTTATCTACGTATCGTCACTTACTGTTGACCGAACAATTCCTCTATAACACTAACAAGCAGTTACGTAAGTACAATTCTAATTACGACCACGTATTGTTCAACGGTGAAGTTGCTTTAATGTTAGCAACCGTTCTAAGTCTGCCTTTCCGTAATACCAATTACGAGGATGTTCAATGGGCATTATGGTTTTACTTGGAAAAATTACACAGTTTATTCTACGCATTCTCTAATGGTGAGACAATTGATTCGGTAAAAACTAAGTTCATGGGGAAGGTTCATGAATTCATCTTGGAGTCTCTACGACAGTTTGTCATTTATGATATGAAAACATTTCAAGACGCGCAAAAAAAACTAAACGAAATCAAGAAAGAAGTCATTGGTGTAGACCTGATGGAAACCGTTTCCACAAACATAGGGTTGCTAAAAGGTCAAATAAAGTTCAACGAAACGTACGGAGTTTTAACCTATGGCCTAATACATGTAACGTTTCGTAGTATAACACTTTTAGACAAGTTGGACAAAATCGAAAGAATTGTAGTCAAATATTTTGGTGAGACATACTGGACAAATGCACAGAAAGCATTGAATGACATGTATGTTACTGCTACGAAAATAGATATTACGATTAGCTGTCAGATTACACACCTCTGGCATATTAAAAACATGATAATAAAAGTGCTTAAACTAATATTAATGAAATTTATCGAAAGTTATTTAATTTTAACGTCAAAAAAGAAAGATGTTGAGGAAATCAAACACCTGGACGAAGCCATGTCTTCAAATTTATTCAGCTTCTGCTTGTATGTTGGCGTTGATGAATTTGTATCAGAAAAGTTCAAAAATCGTTATTTGTTCAAACATTTCAACAGTGATGTCCAACAAGATATTTACAATGAAAAAACAAAGACAACAATGGACCCTACTTTTACCAATTGTTGTCCTGATGCCATGACTAAAAAGATTTCTTCTTACTATTCTTTACTAATTGATGAAAGTAGTATAAGAATATACCCACTCACAAATGACTGGATAAATATGAACTTTTTTCTGGTTGAAATTCAAGATTTATTTTCTAACGTCAACATGTATGTTGTGAAGTCATTTTATTCGTATCCGTTTACCGCCAAATCATTTAGAAATTTGAAAAATATAGAAAGGTAAATCATTTAAAAACTGTAAAAGAAGTTATTTGTTAAATTTATAGTTTACAAGTGTGTTAAGAAATATAATTTTATGTAAGTTACAACCAGTTTCAATTTTTAACAACTAAATTGTACCTAACTTTAAGTTATCAATTTAAATAATCAACAATAAGTTCGAAATTAATAAAGTTTACGTTTACCGCTTATAAAAAATATGTAATTATTATGTACTTATCGTTAGTTCATATAATCGTTCAAGGTATGGTATATTACTCTACCATGTTATTTGCTCTTAATATATTTTCCTACTCTTGAAATAAGATTTTTGCAATAGTTTAATGATTGAATGATGTATTTACTACAGTTATTATAATGATTGTTTTTTGATAGAGGTCTTTTAAAAATATTAAGTTAACTAACATATACATAGAGCCTTTTTTTTCCTCAAGCTATATTTATTTAAACGATTAAAAAAATCTTTATAAACACAAAATCAATGTGGTTTGTCTTGCTTGGGTCACATCAAGAAATATTCCACAGCAGTAATTTTTCTCATCCAACGGACTGGAAGGTCCTAGCCTGTGTATTTGTTTGTTAGAAAATGTTTTCGTTTCTGCATAGTAAAATTTTAGCTAACGATAATAACATAAGAATATGGTCGGACGTTAGCTCTATTAGTCCTTCAGCTTCAACATCATTAGAGGAGATGCTTTTAATTACGAATTTGAGCAGGCTGGGAATATTTTTAGAATCGGTTGGCCAGTAGGTTGGCTCTCTGGTAGAAATTATTTCAGCGCATATAGTGTTAGCTACTTTTAGTAGAGAACGTCCTTTCGAATAAAATTTCTAGTACAAAAGTGTGTACATTTGATTATTTAAAAAAAAAAATTAATTATAATAATTATCGTTTTTATACAATAGCAATGTTTTGTTTTAATTATTTTGTATCATTAAAGTTGAATCCATACACTATAACTTTGAAGATTAATGTCTCAATACTGCAGATAATTACAATGTTTTTTCTAAAAACCCCTATTATATCTTATAATTAATGCTCTTGTTTTAAATCGGTATTCACGCGTATTAAATATTATACTACATTACAGTCGCTTTGGTTTTCTACCAGGTGCTTTTTACACAAGGTCATAAATTATCAGTACGTTTGATTTTGTATGTGCAAAAATATTAAGTAAATAAAATGCCAGCACAGTGGAGTCGGGGCAGAGTGGTAATCATTTTTTATTTTTGTTAACAATCGTTTTACAGGTGACGAAAATTCTAAAACGTAAGTAGGCCAACAAAACAGTATTGTGCAAGATGTAAAAAATGATTTTGTATTTTTATGACCAATGCACAATACACGCTTATTACAGTCTGTAGAAAAGTGAGAGGGTGGTTTTTTTAATTAGCAAAGTGCAAAAGCTATAATATTCTAATAAAGTAAAAACTAACAAAAAAGTATCCTCAATAGTATTATTCTCATAAATGTAGAAAATATTTGACGATTTAGCAAGCCAAAGTTGACGGTTGGAAACGGTAAAATACATACGACTCTAAGCGTAGCATTGTCGTTGTTAACACGAACAACTGATTAAACACAGCAATCAACGTAGGTATTGCGTACATGACTTGCTGTCGTTCGAATAGAGCTTCTATTACACTAGACCTACACTTAGAAGTTATACTTAAGTACAGTCACAGTGTTATAGTGCAAACAAAAATGTTACGTTCAAACTTACCATCACGGTTTGGTCTCACCACCACAGTGCTAATTATTTGTATGCTTTCACACAATGTCAAAATGCAAATGACCAAACTTCATATGGGTATTTTGGAAACCCGTCCAGAATATTATATTAAGGTTGATATGGAACAAGTCCAGCCGGATGAAAGCTCACATGAAAAGGATTACGAATGTTTTCAACGAGTCCAATGCAGCTTTGCTTTATCTGCGTTGCGCCACTTACTGCTAACCAAAGAATTCCTGTACAACTCTAACAAAGAGTTTAAGTACAGCTCTAGTGACCCCCGCATATTGTTTGATGCCGAAGCCATTTTAATGTTATCTACCGTCCACAGTGTTCCCTACCGTGATCCCGTATTTGGGAATATTCTATGGACCCTGTTATTTTACACGGACCATGTTCATAGTTTATTGGACGCACACTCTAAACGTAAAGTAATTGATCCGCAAACAACTCGGTTCATGTTTCAAGTTCATCAATTCGTCGTGGATTCTCTACGACAGTTTGTGATGTCTAAAATGGAGAAATTTCCGGACGTGGAAAAAAAACTAAGCGATATAGTCGGAGAGAACATAACGTCAGGTACAGAACTGAAAAACATCATTTCCGTTAATAAAGAGTTGCTAAACAGGCAAGTGAGGTTAAACGATAAGTATGGACACCCATCCGGTGTCCTAAAAGATATAACGTTTAGTAGTGTAACAACCTTGGACAAATTGGACAAAATCGATAGGATTATTGTCAAATATTTTGGCGCAAAATACTGGACCAATGTAGAAGCAGCATTGCATAAAATCTATGATACCGCGATGAATGTGAATCTGACGATTAGCTATCGGGTTATAATCATCTGGAGTGTTAAAAACGGTATAATTAAAACACTAAAACGCATATTATTCAAATTTGTCGAGAGTTATTCAGATTTCACGTCAAAAATTAAAAATGTTGAGAAAATCAAACAGCTGGACAAAACCATGACTTTAAAGTTATCGCAATTCTGCGATTTCGTTGCCAGACCGACAAAAGGTGACCTCTTAACACAAACATTCAAGAATCGTTATTCTTATTCAGATTTCTACGATGCCGTCAAGGGAGATATTGATTTAGAAAACAAATTTTACGGTAATTTCACTGATCGTACATTAAATAAAATTATTGCTCAGTACTATTTGTCACTAACTGATGAAAGCCATACGAGAATATCCCCACTAACAAAAGAATGGACGAATATAGACTCATTTCTCGAAGAAGTTAAGGAATTATTTTCTGCTGACAACGTGGATATTGCAAAGTCATTTGATTCGTATCCTTTGTACGGCGGATCATTCAAACAATTGAACGAAATTGAACACCCAACAACAGGGTAAGATTAGGTTTATTGAAAAACTGTTAACGAAATTATTTGTTGTATTTAAAGAACATAAGTCTTTTAAGAAATATAATTCTATGTATGTTATAACTAGTTTGAATTTTTAACAAAATAATTATTGTACCTATCAAATCATTATTCACTCTGTTCGAAATTAATAAAGTTTATGTCAATTGCATTTCAAAATTGTGTAGTTATTATGTAATATTATTGTTAATTCATAAAATCTTTCAAGGTAGGTAAAGTATTTTACCTTTTTGATTTATTGTTTATTATCCTACTCTTAAATAAAGATGTTGTCAACAATTTCATTATTTAATTAATACATGTACTTTAGTAGAGGGATTTATTATGTTTAATAAGCTACCGTTTACATAAATCTATAACTAATAGGCGACACATGATCATTAAATAAAGTTAAATTATACAAAATAGGTTTGTCTTTAATTAAGTGTACATGTGGTGCCCTAAAAAAGGCGACCGATGTTATGTTAACATAAGCATATTTTGATTGAGCTACCATAGTAATTTTATAGAAACGACTCTTCTAAAGCAAAATCGTATCACCCTGTATAATTGTTATCATGATATTATAAAAAAATGTTCTTTAGCTTTACACATATAACATGTAACTCTTTTTTTATATTTTATGGTTTGCATATTATTTATATTGGTTTTAAACGTTAAAATACTTAACACTCTGTGTCTGCCATGGTTGTTCTCGACAAAAACAACTGAGTAAACATATCAATAAACGTTTTGCGTACATGACTTGCTGTCTTACAATAAAGTTAGCCATAACATAGTTGCAAAGTTCAGTGGAAGAAAAGTGCAAAAACAAAAATGTTACGTTCAAACTTAACATTATGGTTTGGTCTCACTACCGTAGTGTTAATAATTATTTGTATGCTTGCAAACAATGTTCGAATGGAAATGACCAAACTTCATGTGGGTATTTTGGAAACCCGTCCTGATGATGTAATTGTGGCGGAGATGGAACAAGTCAGGACAAGAAGAAGCTCCGATTTAAAGGATTACGAATGTTTTCAACGACTCCAATGCAGCTATGCTTTATCTGCGTTGCGACACTTACTGTTGACCGAAGAATTCCTATATGACTCTAAAGATGAATTTACGTACAATCCTGATTACGAGCACATATTGTTTGATGCCGAAGCCGCTTTAATGTTGGCAACCGTTCAAAGTGTGTCATTCCGAAGTCCCGTATCAGAGGAAATTCAATGGACATTGTGGTTTTACACGGACAAAGTACATAGTTTATTGGACGCATCATCTAAAGGTGAGACAATTGATTCGGTGAAAACTCACATCATGTTTAAGGTTCATCAATCCCTCGTGGAGTCTCTACGACAGTTTATCACGTATAATATGAACAAATTCCAAGATGCGCAAAAAAAACTCCACGACATAAACATAGAGAACATATTCACAGGTACATTTACCTGACGGCAACCATTTCCGAAAACAAACAGTTGCTAAACAGGCAAATGAAGTTCAACGAAAAGTATGGAGTTCCAACCGATGGCGTTAAACATATATCACTAAGTAGTATAACAGCTTTAGTCAAGTTGGTTGAAATCGAAAGAATTGTCGTCAAATATTTTGGCTGGACATACTGGACCAAAGTAAAGAACGTATTGAACGAAATGTATGTTACCGCTACGAAAATAGATATCACGATCAGCCATCGGGTTTCATACCTCTGGCATATTGAAAACGGCATAGTGAAAATACTTAAACTAATACTAATCATATTCGTTGAGAGTTATTTAGATTTAACGCTGGAACCGGAAAACGTTGAGGAAATCAAAACGCTGGATAACACCGTGACTTTAATGCTATCGGAATTCTGCCAGTGCGTTGGCGACGGCCACTTCTTAATACAAAAGTTCAATAACCGTTACTTGTTTCCAAATTTCTGTAATGCCGTCAAGAGAGATATTAATTTTGAAAAAAAATATTACCCCGCTCTTACTAATAATTGTACTGAGACCCTTAGTGAAAACATTTCTTCTTACTATTCGCTACTAATTGATGTAAGTACCGTGAGAATATCCCAACAAACAAAAGATTGGACAAATATAGGCTATTTTCTCGAAGAAATTAAAGAATTTTTTTCTGACGTCAACACGGTTATTGTCAAGTCATTTCATTCGTATCCTTTTTACGCCAAATCATTAAAAAAATTGAAAGAAATAGAACACCCAAGTAGAGCGTAAATCGTTTAAAGCAAGAAATTATTTGTAAAAAAATATGTTGTATCTTACACGCTCAGTTCGAAATGAATAAAGTTTATGCCAATCGCATGTGGAATTACCCATAAACGATTTAACATTTTACAGATACGGTTTATGATCTATACTAATCTTGCCCGTCTCTGGTTGGAACCCATGCTTCTATATACATGTATATATATATATATATTTATGTATATAACTATCTAGTGATAAGTTATACAATGATTTACTTGATTAGTTAGCTTCGATTAGGAGTTGAGAGGTAGTATTTTAGAATGTGTTTTTAGTTTATTTGTTTTTGTGTGTACTGTGTGGACAATCGAAAATACCAGCACTGGCTGAAACAAGCGCAGTGTGAACCAGCACAGTCCAAACTATTTACACGTATTCTGTAGTGTATAGTTGGTACCTAGTAATAATCGTAGAAACTTTTGATAGGTATTTTTATTATTGCTTTCAGTGAAGCAATAAAACAAAATTTCACATGTTCCAGCATCAGCGACGAACATTGTACATAATACGGTTTATACAACCGCAATTTAATGATTACCATTATGGGAAACTAAATAATATATTATAAATGTTATATAGTATATATTATACTATTAAAACTATGGAGTAGATATTATATTATGTGTGTGTGAGGCGTATCACATTTTGAAAACACCGCCAAACAATTCGTGCGTTCGCCATTAAAAAAGAAACCTGTGTTTTTTAATTCAACGCGTCCAATGTCCTAGCACAAGAACGATTAGGACGAATTAAAGCACTGTAGATGCATCTTTATAGTGCCTTAAGAAGAATACATCATTGAGAAATGCACTACAAGCAGTGTTGGAAAAAGATAACTAAAAACAAAATACCTTGACGAGATATTGGATTATCAACTTTAAACGTACCCGAATAAGACAAATAGATAAATACAACTCGATATAGATAAAAAATAGACTATTTTTTGGAATTACAAACTGAAAAAATACTATACTTAAAAATATTAACTAACCTGTTCATAGCAGTGTCCGTTTACACAATGGACTGAATAATTAATAATCAATTAATACAGTATTATTGTTTCATGTTGGCAACGATGACCGGTTTAATATAAAATCAACTTTAATAATTAGATTGTCTCGTTCGGTTATCTTTTATTTCTTTTGTAATTATCACTGTTAGCAAAAAATAAAACCTAACCGGAAAAAACAATCAAATAGTGTCTAAATCATGGGATTTGATGAAAATACAGGATTGACAGGACTATGACGTTATATAGTAACTATTTGAGGTGCGGTACGGAGAAAAACGAGAAAGAGACTTAAAAAAAAAATCAAATTAATTGTAGTCATTCCGGACAAGAGATAAGACAGTTCCTGCAAGGTTGAATGCCAAAGAAATAATAATGATATAACGTTAAACGAGAGAATACTTAAAAATTAAGTGATATCTCTAGTATAATAATATCTTGTATTGTTATGTAATAATATTATATTCGCAGATCATATATTAATGTAAAACACACGTGTACATAAATTACATATTATTATTGTCGGAATTGTATGAAAGTGTCAAATTAATTTGATAATTCTCGTGTGCAGATAATGTAGAAAAAATGTTAAAAAAACAAAGCGCTGGGAATTATTTTATCTTACATTATACATTACATTATGCTATTAGACTAAGCCTATGTTATTAACCTATGTTTAAATATTCCAGTACATGTGTATTGAAATAATTTAAACGGGTGTATGTAAATTTTCGCTATTATTCCTATAGTAGCTGCATAGCTAATAATAGATAGGATTGAATATTGATGTTCGGGCTAGAGAAAGATGTTTCTTTTTTAATCTTAGTTATCTAAAACCAATTTAACGAGCTGAATATTCGTATTAATTTACCTAAAAAAAAAAAAAATTAAAATAAAACCACTATTAAAAAATAAACCGTAACACGTGAAATGTTATGTCCTCTTTAGGATTAATCGTTGAGTGTCGTGGAACGTTTACAATATTCCTCGTTAGTAGGTATTTTTATGGTCTAAATCGTTATATTTTTATTTTTTAATAGTGCCTAAAATTATGCGTGAACTCGTGTTAATTGGATATATTGTTTATTATTCACACGCTGGTACAAAACAAAAACAAAATTAATTAAAAGCGATCCGCTTTATAAAAACTTGTTGTTTATAAAATAAAAGTGATATTTCTTAAAGAAAGATTTGAGGTATAAATATAAATAATCATTTTTTTTTTACATTATTTAATTATTCGTTCTGCCTATGAAATCTTAAAGGGTAATGTGGTGTAATTATGGACCCCCAGTATGTTTTATCTACTAAGTGCGTTCCAATAACTCGAATAGTATGTTAACTAGTTCATAGATGATTTGGATCACGTTGTATTCGAATGATGCACCACTCTGGCAGGTATATTAATGTATTGTCTTGTATACATTTTCTTTAAATTAGTTTTTCTACCTTGTATTGTATTCTCTGGTTTATATACCTTGCTTTGCCTATCCAATATTCACTATCACATAACAGTGCACCCGAACAGTCCCCACAATTTAATCTTTGTCCAAAAATCACAATGTACTTTAGACACACGGTTGTAGCTTGTAGTACCTAGTCGAGCAGGAGGAGTGCAGTTAATAAAAATTGCCAAACAATGACAATTTATCCCAATGACAAATTCGCGCCAAGATTGAAAGATATACACGCGGCGGTCGCTCAGCGTGGGGTTTTAAATTTCATAACCGACATAACAGAGAGAGATGGAAAAAGAATAAAAAAAATATATTATTGCATATTATATATAAATCTGATAACCGAGACGAAGGATGCGATGGCAGCAACAGCAGCAGCTGCATCGGGTGAAGAGCGTTTACTTATTACTTATACACACATATATGTATATATTATTATGCTCATGTTAAGAACAGAGGGGAAGAATAAAAAAAAAAAAAAAAACAGTTTACAATTATTATCGTAATGGGACCGGTTTTCAGTTGTGTGTGTGTATCTCTCTCTCTCCGTCAAAATAATAAAAATTATACGGTATCAAACGACTAGCGGCGGCGGCAACGTTTAAAACGACTAAAAAAACCGCGATTAACAGCTATAGTATTATTATTATACGTTACACACGAAGGCCGTAAAACATTGAATTCGATAGTATATCCATTTTGGAAGTATAAAACAGCATTAGAAAAAAACATTCTTGCGGGTATTATTATCATCATCACTTGGCGTTTCCAAATACTCAGTACGGTCGTCGCCGAATCTCGCTTGCGGAAACTTGTGGCAGTTAGTAGGTTAGTTAGGTTCTTGATATGGTCAATCCAGATTTTGTAAAAAAAAAACAGCACTTAAAACACCGTATAAACATTAAATACGATGTTACAATATAAACAGAGTTGCAAAACGTTTTAAACGTATTCAGCCGGTTTCACCAACTATTGTTAAATACACTCTAAACACATTGTTAGCTAACAATTAATTTAAATTTAACATCTGGTTAAATGAAACAAGTTTCGCCATGACATTATTATTGTTAAATTCTATTTGTTAAGTTAACTGAAACGTTAGTTGGGTTACTAAAGCGGTTATCTCGATTCCAACGTTCTCATTGGTTATTAAGGTATGTGATAAATGATAAGTGATTGTATTTTATAATTTGTCAGTTTGTTATTATTTAGCATTTTATTTTACTTTCTTTTAACGTTTCGGTTTGTATAAATAATTTATATATAATTGTTTAACACATTGTTTAGATAGTCTATACCTTTCTAAAAACAGTTTGTCATTAAGGCCATTAAAATATTTTTTTCTATTTTGAAGGGCTAAAAAAAAGTAGGTAGTGATAAGAATTATTTCCATTGTTATACTCAAGACAAGCAAAACATAATAATATTATCTAAATTACAAAATTCAATAAATTATGATATTTGAACCTATAATGCAAGTCTGTGCCATTCATTTTTACCTAATCTACCTTCATAAAATAACTTCTGCTTACCTAATAAAGGATTATCGAAGTTGTCTTTTCTATTGTTCTCTAAATACTCAATATAAAGAAGTTCCTCATTAAATGTGTAATTTATTATTATATATTACTAGTATATTCAGTCAACAAAAAGTATAAAACAATTTCTGAACTATAGTAATATAAATATTAAATATAAGAACTACAATAGATTTTAACATGCGATTATCTTTTTAACAAGCCGATTTCGGGTGATTAATTTAACAGTCGTTTTAACAATGTGTTAAGGCTAACAAATCTCGATGAAACTCAAATTTTCACTAACTTATTGTTAAATATAATTAACAAATAATGGTGAAATCGACTATATATATCAAAAGTAAAACAGGGTCATAACTTCTTTTCATTCCGCTTTCGGATTTCCAGGTTTCAACAAATCCAAAAGCGAGATACACAGTTTTATTTTGTAATAATATTAAATACTTTTCAAGTGGCTCAAATAGCGGTTTTTTGGTGAAAATCCGGATTTTCTGATTGCCATCAATATTAAAAATACACGTGCAACTTTCAACTAAGATTATAAGTAATTCTCTCCTGTCAGAAAATTTTTGGGAGATCTGTATCAAGAAAGCAGTTTTTTCTCAACATTTTTTTTTTGAAATCTCTGTGTTAATGATGCAGTTATATAATTTAACTACTGAACTAATAATAATTGCAGGTATTTTAATCCTTAAAAATGGGCGGAGTGGCGTTTTCTTGAATGTGATAAAAATGATCTTATTTCGTTGGTGAGCTACAAGATTAAAATATGTACTGGTACACCTATTTATAGATCCTGCTGTCATACGCTAAATTATTTTGTTCAGTATACTAGTTTTGGGGCATATCATTCGGTTCTTCTGGACCCGTGTCTTAGAGGTATTAGGAGGTATAAAATAATACAATCGCATTGGAGAAAACGACAACCGTGTTAGTTTTCTTTGAGCTTTCAACCGACACACCACCGACCGCGCTAATCTCCTTGCCGACGACGTTCACGATTAAGAAGTATACATTATAATAATATACAAGTATAAGTGGCAGCGGTCTAATCACTCGTGTGTGTGTGTGTGTGTTATAATAATATTATATTATTATATGGTATACCGTGTTACATACATGTGCCCGAAATTCGTGGGAAAACGTCAAAGCCCAATGCGTTCTTATTTGTTATTTTTTATTCTCTCCAAACTGGTTTTTTGTGTCGAAAAATAAAAAAACCTATACACACGAGGTTAATATATATATATATATATTATATTTTTACTCGTATCGAATATATTTCGTTGTGTTATTATTATTACTACTATTTTTTCACCTAATCAAGACATTAAAACTGTCCAAGTCACACACACGCGATATAATATTATAATAATTATTATCTAATCTAAACTACACAATTATAGTGTTACGGTGTTGATGAAATCCGCGGATGAATGAATAATTAAAAATAGAAAACTCGCTTTAATTGACAAAATATCTAAAAAAAAAAACAAAAAAAAATGAAAACGAGTCGGTCAAAACCGAGGTGCTCGTTATAACGCGCATTATAAGTGTTTATGTAAGATCTATTTCTTGTGTGTATCATTTCGACGGGATCTGGATTATAAATGTTAAACCGTATTCTACAATATTAGCAACCAAAAATAGTGTAATAATCATTCTTATAATATTATGCACTGGAACTTCTGAAGAGCCACTTATATCCTGAAATAGCCACCATAACAATAACCATTACAATATACTTTGCTCTGCACTGCTTCACACTTGCTAAATATTGTAAGCCCAGTATTTCGTCTACACAATACCATTCTAAAATTAATTATTAATTTATTCTAAAAAAAAAAAAAAAATATAGCTACTGTTAAAAAAATAAACCTTGACGTCTCAAAATATGTTATGTCCGCTTTGGCATTAATCGGCGTCGAATGTCATGGACCGCTTATAATAATATTACTCGTTAGTGGTTATTTTTTTTATGACCAAAGTGATTATATCATTTATTTTTTAATAACGCCTAAAATGATGTGTGAATTCGCGTTAATTGGATATATTGTTTATTACACACACACTCACCGATACATAAGACATTAATAATTGACTTGTAAATCGCAGCGCTACTAACGCAGTTAGCTTTCATACTGTCATAATATAAATTGATATAAATAACAAACAGTTATTATCTATTTATCTATGTAGTATTTTTTTATAGAGCTATTATAGTAGTACAATTATTACTTATTATCAAAAGACCTTATTCTAATTTCAGTTTTAAGGTATAATATTTAACGATAATTATTCGAATCTTTTCTATTGTAATGCCGGGTTGCACCAAATATTTACACACAGATAAACTAGTTTAACTGTTAAGTAAAAATAAATTCTGTTGCATAAACCATGTTTGAAATCTGTTGTTAAAAATGTTTGTATAGTCAAGTTTTGTTATCAATGTTTTGCGTTAAAATGGTGATGATGGAAATGTGCGTTATCAGTTTATCATTGATTAGACCCGGCATGATAATAATATTAACTACTACTGCTGATACCATTCATTCGGTAACCAGTATACTGGTAATAACCTGAGTATTGTAAATAATTTACCAATAGATAACGATACGTTTGGTGCAACCGGGCATTAATGTATCATTTTACTGGATAATATCATCTGGAAATATGATTTCAACATATTTTTAAAGATAACCAATTTTACACTTTTGAAATGTGCGATTATTCGTTTATTTTTTAATCCGTGCTTGGATTTAAAAAAAATGAACGTGCTTGTTCATTTTTTTTTAAATACACTGCTACAACTGCTATATTGGAAAATACTTAACGATGCGTTTGTGTGAAGTGTGAAAGTCGAATTTATAAATCGAACCGAGACGACACGTGAAAATATAAGCAGTTGAGGAAAAAAAAACAATGGGAAGGCTTCACGTGACACGCAGGTATAGATGATAATAATATTATATTGTGTAAACCGGTTGTAGCACAAGTCTTATTTCAATGTAGGTACATTCGATTCGTGTGCAAGATCTCGTTTTTTTTCTCCTGTTAACGTTATTATAATATTATTGTTTTTAATTTTTAATTTTTATTTTTTTCCCACTATTATCGGTACCCAACCCGTTTTTTAACAGCTATAGAGGATGGTCGAATATATTATTATATTATTCGTGTGCGTGTGTAGGTGACGCGGTAGGGAAAAAACCATAATAATTCGTTTAAATAGATATTATACCGGTATTTTTTCTACCAATTTATTGTCATTATAATATTATTGTTATCTAGGAATAGCTGTTGTCATTGGCGCCATTTTGCGGCCGTGCTAATCACCCGGAAGCCGATTTTACAACGAGAATAATAATACTACTCGCCGTATGTATTGTAATATGTGTACCTACATAATTATTAAACCAGGAAACAATAATAATAATAAGTGTAGTTCTTTGTTACAATAATATGACTAGTTGTAAATTTACTTTAACTACAAAGGTCAAAGGATAAGACGTTTTAACGTTGATGTCGAATGTTTTGAGTTTTTTTGGGAGTTTCAAGAAATTGAGAAGCCTTAATATTTCAAGTGCACACAATGACCTTGTAAAAAAAAAACTAATTGTTTTCTATGTTTCATGGAAAAACATTTAATCATGGACATGCCATACCTTATCACTTATCAGTTATCTCTTATCATTTATCACTTCCATTTTGTTTCATATCTCTTATCACTTATCTCTAACTGAATGTGGAAGTGTAACGCGAAAATGGCGTCATGAAATTTCCAATAACATATCCATGTTAATAGTTCTCCTTAGCTTCTATGATTAGTTTTAGTGGGCTTGTTTTTACACTGACCAAAATTATGATTCGAGAGGGAAATTTAGAAAAAAGTAAATAAATCAGTGTAAAATATTCACATTAAGACATATCATAGTTGAGCATAAAGAATAAAGTCAAACAATTTTTTTGTTTTTTCCCAACTATACTGTTTACTAAAAAGATGTATGTTGTTTCATAACACACGTGTGACATTGTTTACTAGACAAATATTGTATTCAGAGTTGGTACGCATTAACTAGATAATACCAATATGAATAGTAAATAATATCTATTTATTTTCACACGATAATTGGTAAAAACATTGATTTGATGCAGTAGGGGATTTAGGTTACTTGGAACTGGTCTGTCTAACAATGTACAGTTTAAACTTGTATGATGAGCTATTGTGTAAATATTGTGTGACAAGTATTGCATATTTTTTGGCTAAACATTATCATCATGGGTAACATTTAATGAGGAGGGTGTCAAGGAAGGAGGACATTAACTGTCTTCCCTGGCCGTTTAAGTAAATATTGCTAATCAGTCCATCACACCCGAATACATTAAAAACATATAAATAAATTTGTAAACAAAAAACCATGACGTCACATACCTGAAAATGAAATCAATGTTACCACAAGTTCGAGCGTGAAATTCCACCATGACATATTATATAGGCAGGTGTCGTTTAAATCTTATGATTGATAAGGGGTTTGGCGCCGGATAATGCGATTGCGCGTTCACATACACACGAGATCGTTAAACCGCAATACACAAGACGTATTGTAAAATCCACAAGAGGCGTCCGACCGACTCTATTAAGTCATAAAACTCATTGGAAGCACAATAAATTGCAATTGGATTTATTACACCCGTACATTGCCTTCGTCTTGCTGTGGCAACACAAACTATGCTCGTTCGGCGTCTGAGAAATCGTGCACATGCAATAATAAGAATAATAACAATAATGTAATGTGTGTACACAGCCGCAGTAATACACTGGAAAGCTGGCAATAGAATTAATGCTAAATGTTGACCGACCGCGTTTCCCTAGCATCTTTAATTGCAGTTATATTATTATTATTATTATTATTGTCTACCACTGGGCCCTTGAAAACGGCTGAACCTATACCGTAGAGTAATAATATAAAGATATAAGAAAAGCTGACATATATTATAATAATCTACCAACTTGTACGCACAAGTGAAGTAAACGCAGAAGGACTGAAATCAGTATGACCGCGAAAAAAGAAAAAGAAAATCTTTATCGTTGAGCGGTTGGTACCTACTCTATAGTATTATGTGATAAAATAAGTTTTTACCCCTTTTCTTAAAATATTACAAGATATACAAGTATAGGACCCCTGGAACTTTTTGGTACTTTCTAACATCGAATATTTTATATCTAATCACCTCTTATCTTTTATCTCTAATTTCCCCCTCCTAACCTCCAGCATCCAGCTGGATAATCTCTTAACTTTAATATCTTATCTCTAATCCTCTTCTATAATCCATAATGACGTCAGCACTGTGACACAAAACGTGACGGGCAAATTTTCAGAATGACCCCTAGCCATAAGACATACTCATGTCAACTAAAACTTGGCAAGTTTTGTTACTATTATAGGTGGTTGGCCGTTAAGTGGTCTTAGATTAATAGATTGAAAGGCTTGGAGGTTTAGCAGAATCTCAAATTTGGATACAGGCTTAATAATAGATATTTTCTAAGTTAGGGCTTCGTAAGCAATTCTACACCAGAAAGAGAGTGCCTGAAAATGGCAAACTAGCTTAACGAAATTTCACATGACCTAGAGCCAGTGCAAAAGTCATCGGCCGGAAGTACTTTATGGTTTTCCAACCCATGTGCTGCAGGTCGAATCGTAAGTATATTGAGTAAGTATACTATATTATATATAAATATAGTATATAAAAAAAAAAGGCGGATAGCAATGAAACAAATGAGCCTACTTAAGTTTTACAGCCTTCCTACGCGCCCGGACGTTTAACTATTTATATTATTTAAGAGAAGACGTGCGGGGCTATCTCTGTGCGTTATATTATTAGTGTAAAATACATATATATATATATATATATATATGTAAGGTGAAGGAAGTAGGCAGAGAAAAAAACGGTCGTTCCCATCAGTTGTGTTTTATTTGTTTCGGTCGATTGATAACTCACTCAAGGGTTCCAGGGCGCGGGAATTTTTTTCTTCTTCGCGGTTTTTTTTTATGATAGGTACTAAGGCTGTAAAAAAAAAAAAAAAAAGCCAGAGGTTAAACCAATATAACTTTTATTCGTATATAAACATGCGCGCACTTCTGCTTGTTATTATTTTATAGTCTCCAGTATACGTTTTATCTTGTCGAACGATTCCTTTTCATATAAATACACGTTATACTCGCCGGACGTTGACTTTTTGTACACATCATATTATTAGGTTTTTTTTTTTTTTACAATAATACATGTATCTACTATTACCGTGTGCTTTACGACATGACTATACGGTGACGTCGACGGGATAAAATCATATGCTTGAGTAATTGATAAAAAACAACAAACGCGAACACTGAACTCAAGTATAATATGGAACGCATATTCGGTTTACAAATTTCCCCAACCTGGGAGGCAGCCATTTTGTGTACCGATTTCATGGAAAGTAAAAACGCTACGTTAATTTTCCACGATGCAAATTAAAATGTTAGGTTAAGTAGATGATAACACCTTCGTATACACATTTGATAAGTCATAGAATTAATGTTTGGTTAGAAATCATAGAGAACACAATAACTGTTATCATGGACAAAACAACAACTGTTCACAAAATGGCAGCCTCTTACCTGTGGATATTTTCTCAAGCAGCCAACTAGCAAAAGGCTCTGATATTATTGTTGAGCTCACCGAAGCTACTGATCAGCTGCTGGTGTTTTTTTTTTATATTAATGCTGTTTAAAGAATTAGGAGTTGAGAGGACGTCATGCCCTCTATTTGTTATGGTATTTATAGTATAGTCAAATTGTTCGCAAAATCTTAATTTATAGGTTAAACTGAGATGTGCTATTTATGAGGTCAGTGATTAGGAATCTTTTTTGATGGTCAATTTATTTTTCGGGCTATCAAAGCATCCTCGACAGCGATTTAGACGAAAAATGACATCCAAACATGTTCAAACAAAACAGAAAAATGTTACCCTTCAAATTGATTTTACAGATAGAACACCTAATATAAAAAAGATAAGATAAGATTTTCAAGTTTTCTGTTTTGCATTGACCTACAATGTATCGGTCAATTTTATGATGAATTCAAAAATATATTTTTAAAAACACAACTGAATGTTTTCCTCTTGTATCTTTTGTACTATAAGCGTTGTATCTGTAAAATCACTTTAAAATGTATTTTTTTTTTGTATTTAGTGGTGTTAACGTGTGTTTACCATTGAAAATCATTGATGACACGTCTTCTTTAGTATAGCTGCTTCCTCAGATCCCAAAGGCGTGACCACTGGGACATCATATGCAGAAAATGCTGGAAGTTTTCAAAGGGCCGATTTTATGATAATATAACAGTTACAAGTAAATATTATTTTATTTCAATATGACAACTTTATGTTATAACTACTAATTGTGTAATACATTAATTTGTATACTTGTGTGTTAATTTGTATTTTTAAACACAACAGTGTTGATTTTATTTCGTGTATATCTAATTTATTTTGCTCTAGTCACGACAAGCGTTGTATTTTTTTGGTACTCAAAGATTTTTATCATTTTTCTTTTTCAAGTTTTTAGTTTTGGTACTAATGCCATGTTGAAATCGTATGCTGCGTCTGAAACAAGGTTTAGCTTGTACCGATTTAAAGCAAAAATTACAACCAAAAACAACGTGTAAGTGTGTGCGCGTTGGTTTGGGACAAACGACTATTGTGCAGGGCTGTTGGCATGTGATAATATTATTGTGTTTTTTATGTATATTTTATTATTTACACGTTAATGGACAATGTCATCGCCAGTCATCGTTATCGTCAATCCGCCGTCAATAACAAAGTGTGTGTGTATTATCCAAACACCCTCTTCACGCCCACCGTGAAAATTCCGTCGTGTTTGAACAACTGTTTTTGTACGCACCATTATTATTTTCCCTAAGTACACGCCTTTAAGTATGGGTAAACACACGCATAGCGGCCGCGGTCAATGTGTAGGTATATATATATATATATATTATACGTTTTTTTTTGTTGTTGTGAATTTATATTACATTATTATTCGCGGGCCGTTTATTGTAATATATTATTGTGTTTAAGTCACCACCGAGCTGTTGATCTATCCCTGCCACTATCTACCACCACGGTTGTATAAGAGTCGGTGTGTAGGCGTGACAGACTATATTAATATACACCTAGGTACACATACAGTGGTTAACTGGGCCACGACCATGACGTGTGTGGCTTCTGTATAATATTTTAATAACGACAACGGACAAACAGCGGCGTTATCTCGAGTCAGAATGGAAAATCGAAAAGTATTGATGGCAAATAGCCTGCGTTTTTTTAATAGTATGTGCGCAAACATCGTTTGGACAAGAGACAATAATGTTATCCACCGGGGGCAACGATGACGGGGTACAATATATTATAATAAATAATAATGCGGTAGCCAAACAGAGCAGCTCGTTTGAAAAAAAGAAACGGTCAAGTGCAAACACACAACGCGTTATTTACTCGTTTAAACATGCATTATTATTATCGTACAAGTATGTGTTTGTGAGTTGACCAATGCTTGTTGTCAATATATTGTCAATACGCACAATGTATTATTATAATAATATGTACGGACAAGTGTTTTTTTTTTTTTGGAAACAGGACCACCGTTCATCTTCTACCGGTCTGTGAATTCATAGTTGGAACGGCTAAATAAATAATAATTGCTATGCTACTAAATTGATAATTCATTTAAACAAAAAAAACTAAATTATTTTCTCCGTTTCATGAGAAAACATTGAATCATGTACATGTTTTCCCTAAACTCTTATATCTTATCTGTTGTGCAACCCTGCATAGTGATAAGAGATTACTCTTATCACTATGCAGGGTTGCACAACATTTTATTGGTTCAAAGAACCGTGTTTGGACTAATTACAGTGTTCTATTAAAAGTTTATGGAACTAATAAAGTTTTCTGTAACCCAGTCATAATCTCTTATATATCTTATCTCTTATCTCTTATCTTTTATCCTTATCTGCTATCTTTAATCTCTAATCTCCTATATCTAATATATTATCTCTTATCTCTCAAATTAATTATATCTATATGTCTTTTGTGTTGTGGTTTTTGTGACACTAATTTGATGGCTCAACTATGAATTTATCATACCACTATATTTACCATACATTTTGTTGGTTCCAATATGTATTTTTTCTTTTGTCTCTACAAACTACTACTGTTTTCTTTTATCTCTACTCTTTTTAATTTTATCTCTTTTTTTTTTTTGTCTTTTTTACCTACTGTTTCTGTATTCAATTGATACGACTTTGATGTATTTATACACACTACAAGTACTTTGATAAAGTTAAAAAAACTAATGTTATAGCTAAATTTCGAATTAACGGTCTCGGCTGTATTATTTGTTACTGTAATTTCCAAATTCTAATTCCAAAACAATGAACATACTGTACAAAAACAATGCAGATGTTTTATCGGCAGGCCTTATCTGTTTGTACAAATTATATAGGTTGATTCATAACGAATAAAACATTAATTTTCTCTTAAAATAATATTTGCAATTTTTTCTTTTTCGAGATATTTAGCTTTGTGTTGTTTTAAAGTATTAAATTTGTTTTCTAGATTTCTGTCAATTTTTAAAACTTAAATGGTTGCAGATTGTTATAAAGGAGTAAAAAAAATAATAGGTAATAAGAAAGTTTGATTGAACGATTGATTAATTTTTAAAGGTACCTCCAATATTATATATAACGATATCGAAGTTGTTTTTTTACAATAAACATGACATGTTCGTTCACTGCAAAGCATAATAATATTATGTGTTTATATGTATATTTCTTATAGACAGGAAATCCAATCACTCGGCCCACGTTTATTTGTTATTATAACTGTACCAACACACACAGACACAATCTCATAATTTCGCATTAGGCATACCTTCATATTTGATCTGCTCTCAGAGTTGATCTCCCGTTGTGAGTGTTTAAAATATTAACGAATTCTGCATATTTTATACCTTTACTATATTATAAGATTATTATAATAATAATAATAATATTACAGGAACGGGTATATATATATATATATATATATATATATACACATTTTCTTTTGTAATAATCGATAAGCCTCGAGTTATTTATTAGACTCAAATGCTCTGCAGAAATACCATAAATTCGAATTATAAGATCATGGTCTTACAATAATTTCCCATAAAGAATTTTTTTTTTCTATCACTGGCTACCCTGATTCGTGGAGGGTTTTGGTTTGATTGCATATTCAGCAATTGCATTGTTTTTTTGTCATTTGAAAAAGAAACAAACTCTTATAGAAAAATGCGTACAGCGTTCACATTGTATGAGATATTATATTGTTTTATGTTGACTAATAAAGTGATGTCCATATATATTATAATGTATGTAACCACATACTAGATTTTATTATTAATAAAAAACATTTATGCGCATATACCAAAGTTATTAAACGTGCCTTTTTTATTTTTAATACGTGTAAACAATAAAATTATATAACGTTTTATGACACATCACTTCAGTTCAAAATGATCCTTAAATTTTGTACAAACAGTGCTTAAATTTAAACCCTGGTTTTTTTTAGAAACGAGTTACAGATGTACATTTCATTTGAACTGGCGAGTTAACTACCAATAAAAACGTTGTACCACATGACAATAATGTTTCTAAAAATGTGCTTTTAGTATTGGGGTAGGTATAATTAGGGTAAATGCATTTTCATAGTTAGGCAATATTTGTATTGATACTTGTAGAATGTTGATTCTCTGACACATAGCAACGTAGAAATTTACTATAATTACGGTCAAAGTATTATTTTCCCCCTTTTTTCCTTATTACACAAAAAAGTATGACTACTGATTTTTGAGAAAATCGTTATAGGCACATTATATACTTTTGGCTTAATTTATAGGTCTTATTCCCTAAAACTTCACAAAAAAAAAACGCCACTAAGAAGATGTTTTCACTCCTTCTAGGAGAAAGGATAAACTTATGTCAGCCGGGTCACCAACTATTGTTAAATACACTCTTGGCACAATTTTAGTTAACAATTCATTTAAATTTAACATCTGGTTAAATTAAATAAGTTTCACCGTGACATTATCATTGTTGAATTCTATTTGTTAAGTTAACAAAACGTAAGTTGGGTACCAAAGCGGTTACCTCGATTCCAATGTTCTCATTGGTTATTAAAATATGTGATAACTGATTGTATTATTTAGTTTGTCAGTTTGTTATAATTTGGCATTTTGTTTTACTTTCTTTTAACGTTTCGGCTTATATAAAAAATTGATATATAATTGTTTAACACATTGTTTAGATAGTCTATACCTTTCTAAAAATAGTCATCAAGGTTATTAAAATAAGTTGTTTTGAAGGCCTAAAAAAAAGTAGGTATTGGTAAGAATTATTTCCATTGTTATACTCAAGACAGGCAAGACTTAAGAATAAACTACAAAATACAATAAATTATGATATTTGAACCTATAACGCAAGTCTGTGCCATTCCTTTTTACCTAATCTACCTTCATAAAATAACTTCTGCTTACCTAATAAAGGATTATCGAAGTTGCTTTTTCTATTGTTCTTTAAATACTCAATATGAAGGGTATCAGTCCAAAACGTTGTATTGCCAAATTTAAATAAATTGAGTTAGACTAACTAAAGAAGGAATTCATTTTTGACCCTTTTATTATTCTATTCCATTTTTATGGCGTAGAAACAAAGGATTTAAAATCTAGCGCTAATTCAAAACGTGGTATTGCCAAGTTTTAATTTTTTCAAAATGTGCTATTTTCTGTAGTATTGTTATATGATAATGTTATCTCCTACTACAAAACATGCTATTTCCTATTGACTTTTTTTGTTGGGTAACCTTTGATTTTAAAGCAAATTATTGAATTATTTGACTGAAATCTGTCTCTAAATACTCATTATAAAGAAATTCCTCGTCAAATGTGTAATTCATTATTATATAATACTAGTACATTCAGTCAACAAAAATTATAAAACAATTTCTAAACTTAAATAATATAAATATTTTATATAAGTACTACAATACATTTTAACATGCCGATTACCTTTTTAACAAGCCGATTTCGGGCGATTAATTTAACAATAGTTTTAACAATGTGTTAAGGCTAACAAATCTCAATGAGATCCAAATTTTCACTAACTAATATAAACAACAATAGGTTAAATTCTTAACAAATGTTAGCAAAACCGGCTGTGTACCATGGATACACAGTAACGCAGCGTTTTCGCTTTCTATGAAATTGGCACACGAGGAACACAAAAAGGAATGCTTCGGAAATTTCGACGGTAGCACACGGTTAGTGTTTAAAGGCACGATAATTTATCAATGTCGTCATTAAGGCGGTTCGACAATGGTCGATTTATGCTATAATATATTATTATATATTATATCGAAAGTGTACAATGAACGAGACCGTACACAATCAGACGTGCACACATTCACACATAAAATAAGTTTGTCTCTCTCTCTCTCTCTCTCTCCAAGAACAGAGTTTGAGCTTTGAATGCGGTCTACAATATTATATTATATTATATGCAAAAGCCAATCGTCGTTGTTCGCCCCGGGACAATAGAGTCGAATAGTATTGAGTTTGACAAACACATTCAAACACACACACACACACACACACACTGCATATGCAAAAACACACTCTGAAACCTTAAATGCGCTCTCTTTCCATCCGATGGCAGCAGCAGCAATAATATATTATTATTACTATTATTATATTGTACACACACACAAAAGGGCGTCCCGCGGATTTCACAAAAGGGTTTGGCGTTTAATGGTTCTTAACATATAATATAAGTACATTAATACATGCTGTTGTGTGAGTGGGTTCACTGTGTACACGAGCATGCATATGCAATAATAATAATAATAGCAACAACAACAACATATACTTATCGGCAACCGCTAAGACTTTCATCCGAAAACGACTGTTGAAATCATTTAACTCGGTTCAATTAATAAACCGTACAGTGTGTCGGGTATAGACATTTGTTTTGCAAAATCTTAATAAATTCTTATTTGCGGTATAACCTCTTGGTTATACCGCAGATTAAATAAAACCAGACCGTGCATTACGTACTAAAACAATAGACTTTTGATTGGTTTAACCAGCGCCGAAAATACTGTACACACTATTTACAACAAACAACGTAAACTGATAAGAATGACTAGTAGTCGATTAACGTTGTTTGATGGTGATAAGTGATAACATTAAAAACGTTTGAAACAATTTCTTCGACCACACTGTATTAGAGAAAGATTAATTATTTTTTTCATATTTATGGCCACACTGATTTGTTTTTATTGCACTATCTGGTTTTAGTCAATCCGTGGTTATACTGTGATATGTAATTATAAGGTCAGAAGTTCCGAATGTGGACATAGGTCCTACACCCGGCTAAAGGTCTATGAGATTTCTCTCGTTACCCCAGACGGAGGCACCAACTTCCTAAGAAGTCAGCATCGCCGCATGAGACTGACGGCTATTGCCGGCAGCCGCCCCTGATCAGGCTATGGTCTACGTGTTACAGCAACCCAAGGGCGCTGGAACCCGCAAACCAGTGCCATCTTCCCAGTGGTTTTTCACTAGGCTACCCAATGGCTTAGAGATGGTCTGGTCTCGTCCGCCGACCTTGGGTGGGGCCCCGGTGCTATCCTCACCGGCGCGATGATTTGGTTCACCGCAACCGTCTGTGATTATCCTCCCACAGACAGAGTGACTGATCACCCGGGGGTCAAATGCCGCACCCGTGAGACTTCGTCCGACAAGCATTCTGTCGTTAACCACCAAAGTCACTTGCGCGACCGCCACTACGAATCCAACCGCAAATTGGGCGTGAGATCGGCCGCCTTCCGACCCCCCATCCACAATTATCCCGTAGTACTGGTTATAATCCGTGGTTATACTGTGATATGTAATTATAAGGTCAGTAATTAGGACTCAACATTTACACAAGAAATTATTATTTAAATTATTTATAGATTGATTTAATGTAATGAGTTAATGTTTGTTATGCTGTATTGAAATTCGATTTATATTTTGTTTGTTGAACGTGTAAAACTTTGTTTTCATAACCATAACTATATTATGATTATAAAAACTAATGTCATTAAATAACAAAATATCTATCAATATTGTTTGGAATCGTGCTTGGCTTACTCAAAAATAATTCTGTTACAACTGGACGGTGTCTGTGCAAAAGGGCACAAGTCAATATTTTGGCTACTTTCTGGTTTAATATACATTTTGTAGGAAATTTTGTGCTGCTGGTACTACTGTAATGAACAAATTTTTATTGCATTATTTGATAATGCGATGAGACACAAGTCATGATAAGAAAATTTGGCTGATGTACTAGGGCTTAACTTGATATTATTTTTGATATATTATATCTATCAAATTGTATGTATCTCTGTGCAAAAGAACAGAGATAAAATTGAGAAAACATGAGTTAAAAAATAGTACTCCTGAAAAACATTATTTTTAACTTGTGCTTTTTTCATCTAAACACCGTCCATTCATTGTCTGGCACGTTCTTGTACACAACATTTAACATGGGTTTATGATCAAATGCAGATTAGCAGATAGCCAGAATATGAACGTGGATCGGACAAGATAGTAAAAATGATGTGAACAAATATAGCAACGTCTCGGTGTATGTATGTATTTTTTTTTTTGTAAATTTATTACTAGTGTCTACACGTGGAAAATATCGCCTTTACGTTTACTCGAGATGCGAAATCGTTGAATATTAATGTGTATAATGGCTGTGTAATATCTAATGTCTATTGTCGCCATTTATCCAGTTCCGGCTGGTATTATTATTAATATTATATTTGAATAATAAAAAACAACTTGGATATTGTACAAAAAACAGCTACAATAGACGCGTGTCTTAGGCCAACGTTATTAGTCCAGGTAATGTCATTGACCTTGAATAATCGACCACTAAGGAGATTGGCAGATGATTTGCATAAACTCGTTTGTTGCTGGAATACTCATGGTATAATATTATAAATGATACAGCGCAAGGTGCAATTAATGATCTAGAGGTAATATAGCTTTTTTTTTTTTTTTAATAATTTCATTAAAACTGGCTGGAATAGAAAATTAATCGAGAACATTGTCTCGGTTATCTATTAATTATTCAAACGTTAACTCGCTTAATATAGTAGAATAATTATTATTGAAACAAATACCTACCTTCTTAGCCCCTCGTTGTTATGCAATTTCGTTTTTATTTAGCTGTATATTTTAATATACACCCGGTAGAATGTGTTGTTGTTGTTCAAACATAAAGACATAATAATCTTATTTTTTAGGTTAATTTACTTCTCAGCATTTACTATTGCAATTATCGGATTGGAAGTCATAGAAGGCCATACTATTATGTCGTTCTCTAAAAATATTCTTCTAACTAACTTCTCTAATTATTTTTAAATAATTAACACCACCATTTGGTTTTGGATTTGAGTTTACTTATAAAGTATATTCAAAACGATATTAAACCAAAATTGTATTTTTGTTTTGCCACCAAAATACATCAAATAACAAAAGTTAGCTCTATTTTAATTATAAATTATTGTAAATTAATATCTAGTTCAATTTTAAAAAAATATACCATAACTTTTACTGTTAAAATTTAATTATTAAAAATTCAATTATTATAAAATTAGTTTTAGGCAAATTTTTCCAAATTAAATTCATACAACATATACATACATTTTTTTCTTTATGTACTAGTTTTGTTTCGATTGTCTAAATGCATGTCTCGACTATTAATTAATTAAATTTACCAAGTAAGCTTTATTTTTATTTCATGAAAACTCAGACAATCAATAATTGACTAGTACAGTAATTTAAAACAAATATCCAAGTATTAGAGGGAAGGGGAAGGGTCTACGGAAGTTAGAAGAAGTCTTCTGTCCAGGCTCCAAAAAATGTCAGCAGCCAATCTGGCCAAGTAAGCACCAAGTAAGGTTTATAATTATTGACATTTTTGTGTCTGCTTTGGCACATAAACGGAAAAATTGACACCATCATGTTATCATAACGAAAATATCACTGATTTATGTGATAAGATATTAGAGAGATAAGGGATAAGAGATAAGAGAGATAAGAGATATGTCTTATAGGGATGGTGGATGTTAAATTTTTTAAATTATGTGTTGTCTTCACAACGAACAAACTTGAATAGTTAAATTTATTCAAATAACTAACCAAGTGAAGGTTTTGCCAATAAATCTATTAAGGCCAATTATTAAAAAACTACTAAAAAACTTTTGGCCACAACATAAAATTAATCATTTCTTGAAAACAAACCTTTCTTGTTTCTTTGACACTATGAATAATTTACAATAAAACCGTATCATTAAAGTTACATTTTTTACTGAAATTCTGCGGTAGTTTTCACAGAATTTAAATATTATACTGTCCTCTCTGACAGTACCTATATCTCTTGGCAAGCAGTGGTTGGCTTACAGTATTTGCAATAATCGAACACCCGTCGCCCTAGAAGCCACCGCATTATATACTTAGATTAAAATACTTATTACATCAGCACAGGATTGTACATTGTGATCGTGTTAGCTGTTATCGCTATTGTGTCGCAACGTTGTTAACGAGGCCGCCGCCGCCGCCGCCGTCTTGGCTGACAAGTGGCTGAACCCGCGAATTTGTTATGTTGGCGACAATGGTGGTCACAATGAGTGACGGCCTGGTCTCCTTGGCGTTATCGGCCGATGCATCATGCCACAAGTCTGCCACTGTCCTTATTGGCACAGCACCGATCCGATCGCACATAAGTACACCTACGTCCGTTGAACTCGGTAACAGCTATCCTGTTATTAAAAAAACACCTGTAATCAAGCGGGCGAGCGACAGTGTGACCACTTTAAATGAAAATAAACACTCCGGTTTATAGTCTGTCCAACACACCGCACGGTATTACTTTTATCAACAACCAGATGGGAAACTTTAAAACAATTTCACGGCTGCCATTTTGTTTTCGTGACAAGGAGCCTGACAATGATAGATAATAGACTATATAGATAATAATATTTCAGTTTTCCGAAATTTCTGGTCACACTGATGCAGGCAATTATATACTATTATCAATTATGATAATATAACTGATAAGAAGTATATTTTGTTTCACGTGGTTGCTGTTGTGAACAAATTAAAAATATCAACCAGAGAAATTTAATTTCGACATTCTGGTCACACTGCTGCTCCCCTTTTTGCTTACTTCATAATATTTCACGATTATTGCGACCCCCAGACGACCTCTTGACATTTACCCTGTTTTTTTTTAGTACTTTCCAGAGCTCTAGTAACTTTTGACACTAAATTTGAAAATACACAATGTTTACTGCAGAAGAGAGATGTTTTTTTTATGAAATTTATGAAGAAAAAAAATTTGGGATTGATTTGGACCTTCAGATTGAACAAGACGTCAGACGTCAGCGGTCAGCCTGCATCAAACTGAGTGCGTACAACGATTTATAATCGAGTAAAGCTATTTGGTTTTTTTAAAAACAACAACTTGCGTACATACAGTGGAACAGGTTTTTTTAAAAATAAATATAACTTAACAAAAAATAAGAAATTTATGACCTTTTTTGATTAGCACGTGCAAAATTAAACAGTGGTTGCGCAGGTGTTTTATACGATCCAATTAGTGTGTGATTTTTTTATAATATCAAAATAATAATAAATAATTCTTGTTAGGTGTATGGTGAAAAAAAAATGTATATTACAACAATAATAGTATGCGTTTATTTACTCATTATACATAATGTAGTAGTAATAAAATATGCAGAATGTCCTTTGATATAATAACCATTAGTAGGTACAGTGTGCACGAGTGATAATTGTATATTTTAAATTAATGTTCACGTTAGGTGTACTTATACGATTATTGCGAACAGTCTATGAGTTATTCACTGCGGTTTGTTTTTTGCTCGCTTAATTTATTCATAGCAAATTATACGCTTATCAACTAGTCGTGTCAACCTATCATAGAATTATATGGAAGAGCCGTTCCCGGCTACATCGCCTGCATTCCACATTGGCACGACAAGTTCTCTTACTATAATAGTCATCACAATTGACAAGCATGGTATTAGCACAGATTAGACAAAACCGCACGGATTCCTACACTTTGTCGTTTAATTAAAACCCAAACCTTCCGTGACTCGGTTTGCGCACATTCTGGAAATTAAACCATGCGAAAAGACATTTTACCACAGAACAACCAGGAGGGAAACTTTAGTAAAAAACTGCCATATTGTTTTGGCGACAGGCAGCCAGACCACAGAATAGATACGAACAGAAGGGTCACTTTGAATGTAAACAAAAAAGTGACGACCATTTTGTAAAGACCTACTTAGTATTATGTGTTAAAGTATAGTTGGTGTTGGTGTAGTCTTAAGAAGATGGCCGCTGCGTTTTTGTGTGATAAGTATCTTCGCCGTGTTAATTGTTGTCAGTGTCCGGGACCTTGCTAGACTGTAATAGATAGACTAGAGAAGATTTTAGTTCTCCTGTGTTTCTGGTCACACTGGCTCAGAGGAAAAAGCGTGATAATTGTCCGCAAAAACAAAATGTCTGACACTTATTAGCGTCCCGGTCTAGGTTTGCCTTCTAGTGATTTTGTGATTTAACCAAACAACAAACGTAAGTGAATCTTAGAGTTTATAAAAAGCCCATCAGACATATTATTGAGATATAATAGTCAGTGATGCCAGAACGCAGATATCTCGTTGTTTTTTTTTAATTTTTCCGTGATTCATGGCTACACTGTTCATGTACTAATGTCGTTGCCATTTTGTGCGTTTATCGAGTGAACAGTTTAGCCGGAATGAACGAAAATGTGAATTTCCCTACATCTGCCAGCACTGTCCATCATTTGTCAGGATGTCGGACATGGTTTTTTATCTCTTTTGCTTGTTCTGTGATTTAACAATAAAATGTTATCAGACTATTTTTATAATATATATTGTATAAAGTTTCATCTAATCTGTGGTCTTAGACTCCTTTCGTATCGACTCTAAATTGATAAAAAATTGGTTCCTTTACAACCTCAGCATCGTAGCTCGATTCTTTAGTTCCCATATAAGATTGTTAATTTTTCCTGTTGATATAGATTAAACTATAGATTCAAACTATAGTTTGAAATGCCAAAAATTGGGTAGTTTATTTTTGGAATTTCCTATTGACGTGCGATGAATTTCAAAAGGGTTTAAGACATTGCATAATATGCATTAAAGGTCCGTGTCATTTTGTAGCCAATCAACTATGAATTATCAAAAGTTTCGATTATTTTTAACGACCGAATGGTCATTAAAAAAAAATTGTGCTTAAAAATATAATACACGTGTCAATGTATATGTGTATAAACATATTATATTTTTTAATGTAGGTAAAATCTTTGTAACGACACTGGCGTTTGATAGACACTACAATAATGGTTGTAATTGAATGACTTTATTGAAGAAAAAATTACATGAAAACCAATTATTATTCAGTGTCATTATTTTATGCTTGCCTCGTGTACTAAAAGTATATAATATATGATAATTAATAGCTAATAAATATAAAGGTATTTGTTTGCTGTCGGAAATTATGGGAAAAATGAACAAATTTCATATTCATGATATTGTAATGCGGCTATTTAAATACAATGTTTTATTTTTTTTATACACAATATGAAACGAATTGTTGCATTTAACGACACTTAACCGGTACAATGTTGGCTGTATTTTAAAAATGCATTTTTATTTTCTAGGTCGACGACAACAGGGAAAAAGAAGACTGCCAATTATTGAAAATCAGAAATTTATTTTTATTTTTTACTTCAACAGAATGGCGTCCAAATAAATCCAACGACTTAAATATATAAAATACTAGTTTTATTTCAATGTTCATAAAATAATAATAATTAACGAACGACAATAATTATATTATAGTAGAACGCGACAAGAACAAAATAATATACGACTGTGTCAATTTAAATATTATATTTATTTTTTTTTAATGAAGAGTACATATATTTTCATGTTACAAATAATTTAATAGTATTTAATTAATTAACGTTTATAATGACTATTGACGTTGGCGCTTAACTGCAGATAAAAAAACAAGTTTTTATGAATACAAATATATTGCTGTGCGTTTTGTTGTACTTTACGGCTATTTTTAGATACTTCTTAATTATATTATATTCGTAGGGTCGGTTAATCTTAAAAATCGTGGTTATATTACTATAAATAATATAATATGTACAGCCGGTTTCACCAAAATTTGTTAAGAATTTAACTCAATGTCAATTATATTTAACAACTAGTTAGTGAAAATTGGGTTTCATCGAGATTTGTTAGCCTTGTTAAAATGATTGTTTATTTAATCACCCGAAATCGGCTTGTTAAAAAGTTAATTGGCATGTTAAAATGTATTGTAGTACTTAAGTAAAATATTTATATTATTATAGTTCAGAAATTGTTTTATAATTTTTGTTGACTGAATGAACTAGTAATATATAATAATGAAATACACATTTGATGAGGAACTTATTTATGTTGTGTATTTAGAGAACAATAGAAGAGACAACTTCGATAACCCTTTATTAGATAAGCAGAAGTTATTTTATGTAGGTAGATTAGGTAAAAAGGAATAGCACAGACTTATATTATAGGTTCAAATATCATAATTTATTGAATTTTGTAATTTAGATAATATTATTATGTCTTGCCTGTCCTGAGTATAAAAATGGAAACAATTCTTATCACTACCTACTTTTTTTTAGGCCTTCAAAATAGAAAAAAATATTTTAATGACCTCGATGACAAATTCTTTTTAGAAAAGTATAGACTATCTAAACAATGTGTTAAAACAATTATATATAAATTATTTATAAAAACCGAAACGTCAAAAGAAAGTGAAACAAAATGCCAAATAATACCAAATTGACAAGTTAAATAATACAACCACTTATCAGTTATAACATATCTCAATAACCAATGAGAACTTTTGAATCGAGATAACCGCTTTGGTAACCCTACTAACGTTGTGTTAACTTAATAAATAGAATATAACAATAATAATGTTATGGTGAAACTCAGTTTATTTAACCAGATGTTAAATTAAAATGAATTGTTAACTAACATTGTATTAAGAGTGTATTGAACAATAGTTAGTGAAACCGGCTAGTAATGTTTAGCGGACACCGTGCCAAGCTTTTCTGCCTCAAAATCAATTTAGAAATGTTCAGGACAATCTTATAGGTTTTTTTTTTTTGAGTCAGTATGAATGAAAATATAACTATTGTTGTCGACCGCGGTTTTGCACAAACCATGAATGATAAACGGTTTTCTATCTCAAAGGAACACACTGACAACCGCAAGAACCAGACCGGTAAAATAACGATTATCTTTCTTTTTTTTCCCTTTTTTTTTTACAATGAACTGGTTTTCATTGAAGACATTGGAGACGTGTGGGTGTAATGTGTACTCACGCCGGTATAAGTCCATTCAGTGGTATATTATGAACGTGCAGTAGGTCTGCTGGTATGTGTGTTTATTGTGTTTGGCGGTCCTGACCTCGGCTGTGTCTTGGGGATTACTTAAAAGGACATTTTTAGTATAATAATATTACAATAATCGACCGGATTAGGCTTGCCCGTTGACTGATACAACTGTATTGTCAGTGTAGTGACATTGTCCTTACTACCGAAACGCTTTGTTATTCCACATTAAACATCACCCTGTATGATACCTAATCCGGTGAAAAACGATAACGTCCATTCCTAAATCTTCACAAGCATTCACAGTTTCAAGTATAAATAGGTTCTGAAAACAGCACAGTCCAATAGATGTTTATGTTAAAGAAATAAATGATAATAACCCCACTGTTTTCATATAATACATAATGTTATACTTCCTTTTTTTTTTTTTTTTTTATAGACAACTGAATTGTTGCTGGTTTTACTTATTCGTACGCTTTACAGGCACGTTAGCAAAAGGCTGAAGAGAAAAATACAATTTTCTTCAACGCATTCGTCGAACGCTTGCATTATTTAATTTCCATTGCCTCCGGCAAATTAAATCATGCTTGGCGGTAGAGCACTTAAGTTTTCATTATTATTTCCTCCTTGACAAAAAAAAAATAATAACACGTTAAATCCAAAAAAAAAAATGTTCTTAGTTTATTTTTTTAAATCTTTCGACACATTCACACCTAGTCTATAAAACGACCCTTCGACATCGCCGAATCTAATAATTCTACCTACTACGGTAAAACCATTTTTTTCCTTTTTAAAGTGTTGTCGCTTGTCGCGTCAAATGATTCAATTTGCATGAATTTAACGTCAGAGCACAATCTAACCGACCCACAAATTATAGGTACTTATAGTGGCTCCTGATAAGAGACAGCTGATAAGCGACATCAGTGATAATAGTCTAGTGATAAGAAACAGATGGTTACGAATACAGATAAGAGATCAGTGAGTGATAAGAGTCTATTGTTAAGAGACAGCTGATAAAAGTTTAAGATGTTTTGTGATAGTATGCGTCAAATTTGCCGTCAAGATGACCTTTAAGTAAACATCCCTAATATGTTCGTACTTAATAATTCCATAATTAAAATTTCCAAAGTTTGATCGTTGAAAACTAAAATAAACCAGATATCCGCAGACAATGTGAGCCACGTGAAAATGGACAACGAGACAAGTCATTATCTTCAATAGAAACTTTAAAGTAAAATCCCTGCTTTTTTATTAAGGTTTTAAAACTTAGCGATTGACATATTTTATTAAAATTGTAGTTTATTCTTTGCTCAAGGATTATAATTTACCGTAGGTATTGTTATTAGTAATTATTCGGTGGCGTCATACACAACGTAAACGGAATGCTAAATAAAAACAGTAAAAAAAAAAAAGTCTTATGTTTATAATATTTTTTATAAGTTGAATTTTTTAGTACTGTACTGGTGATAAGGCAATAAAGAGACTAAATTATTAGCTTCGCTCGAAGATAATGGTGTGTGCGGCTAAACTCGTTTTTTTTTTTTTACTAAAACGATGCAACGATTTGCATTCTTGTGTTCATTATTCTTTTGGCAAAAATAATAATGTAATAATATGATTGCGAAAAAAAAATAATCATCATAATAACACACTGTATGCGCGATAAAAATGAAACGAATAGTGTGCAATCAAGCGTTCTTTCTTTTTTTTTTTTTACCATATTTCTTTAAGAGTGTAGTTTGACTTTTTAGCGTACCTGCAGAGGCGTCGTTGACGCGGCTTGTCTTGGGGTTTTAGTATTATTATTATTGTTGTTCGGATACAGGTTTCTGATTGCGTCCGAGTCGGTCGAGTATAATAATAATAATAATATAATGGACAATGGTCGACAACAGCGTTCACGACGAGCCTGAAACCGATTGGCGCAACAATCATTAAACATGCTGATGTAAAATAATAATAGTAACTTGGTTAAAATAAAAAATGGCAATCTTTTAAGCGGAAATACCTTCAAATACATTTGCGTTGACTAATATTGTTATGTTATCTAATACAATATCTTATCGGCAGAGTTTACAGCAACAAACTTTTTAGACATTAAATATTTTGGTGGTGTTTGCACTTAAAAGTATAAGTTTAAATTTGATGTATTTTCTTCTGCCTAAACCGGCCAAGTTAGTATAGTTCGTAAGCCTTTAACCTTATCGAGCAAAATAGTAAGTAACTACAGTTAAATGGGGGGTAAAATTATTTCCGGTAGTGATAAGAACAGCTGGATTAAAGATTAGAATATTGTGATAAGAAACAGCTGATGCCAGATCCTAATAGGATACAGCTGATAATTAATCAATGATGAGAGATTAGTGAAAAACACTGGATTGCTAACTAGTAATAACAACAGAAGTCAACGTCCGCCATTTTTGTGTGATTTATATGTATACAAAATAATATGTATTTAAATCTGTGATTCTGTGTTATCAATTTGACTTATAATTGTTATGAACATAATTTCATGTGATGAGGTTCGCATTCCCACAAAGATGATGGAAAATGGCAACTTCAATTATCTCTATTGGCGACATGTACACTTAGAAATCTAGTTTATTATATATATATATCTGAAGTGAAAAAAAACATTTGATAACAGCTCCTGATAAGAAAGTAGTGATAATAGGTACAGCTAATAATTGCTCCTGATAAGAGACAGTTAATAAGAAATCAGTTTGATTTGTAATTTAACAAACTTAATAACTTATTTATAATATGTAAAAATAAAAAACTAAACCTATTTAAGGCAACATGTTTTTAACTACCGGATGACTGTGGTTGATTATATAATTGCTCTCCGCCTGCCGAAGACCTATTTGGCGATCATCGATTAATTTCTTTAGGATTCTGTGAATTCTTAATTAGGCATCTCACTATACATGCTAGAAAAAATCCCCCAGCAAATATAAAACCACACTTGAATAACAAAACAAACATACGGCCAAAAGAGCATAAAGATTTATTTGTTGTTTAACTCAAAAATGTACGAATTGATAACGCCAAAGAACGTTAAGATGTATCCAAAAAAAGCATATGTATAATAAAAGTCCTGGCAAAATTTCATATATTTGGATTTTGGAATTTGTCTGTTGAATTATGTGTCATGATTCAACGGATTTGATAGATAGCAAGGTTTATTACCTTTTTTAATTCGGTATCTACCAGAGATTTCAACTGATTTAGGCTGCGCAGACGGTCCGGTTTATTGATTTTTACAAATGATATTCGGTTCATTGCTTGGCAACGAACGTACGGATCAAACTGTTTGGTGTTTTCCATAAAAAACCCATTAGCCAATTCTTGTAAAACATAGTGAATTCGCCGTAAAACTGGGTACAAACTAGGTGTAATTGGTTTGACACTGACCTACGAAGTCCTATCGCCTATTCCAATAGTGTGAACCTGGCCAGTCGCCATAGTAAAATGCACATTATCACAGAGCTCTACCACTCTAGAAAGATACCGTTAGACGTCAGCATTAGCAGTATATTATTATAATATACCTATATTATAATGCATTATTATGCGATGCGCTAAAAAAGTCTGATGCGAAATTACTTTATGAGGATATATTTCGAACGTTTATATCCAGAATTCCAGTTTCTTTATTATTATTACCATTATACAAATTATTGCTTGTTCGGAAATAGCTGTTATTTGTCTATCTAATGGCTGACGTCTGTTGGTTCCTCGAACCAACAGTAAAATGTCTCTTGCCGTTTATTGCTCTTAGACATTCTTGTCGAGTATTCAAATTTATTTACAGGATGTCCCGGAATAACAGCTTTGATGCAGTTTTAATGTCATAAAGTTTGAAAGAATTGTTTCGACAGACAGCCAGATTTCTTCTTTAACTTAGCCAACTTGTTATAAAATGCATATTAAGCATATTAAATGTTTAATAATTATTATCATCATAATGGTTTGTATTGTTATGTATATATATTTATAATGTTTGGCAAAGTTACTACTCTTGTTAAGATTTTAGAAATGAGTAAAACTGTACATAGTCTGTGTACTTGAGCCTTAATGGTGTTAATTTCAAAATAAATACAGTGAAAAATAAGTTGTTTTTTACCAAGTCGATTTTGGTAGAAAAAATTACAGTTAACGTGTAACATAATATAATATATGGGTATTGTTTGGTTAAATATAATCGAAAAAGGTGTAATAATACATTCTTAATTCTTATTCTCTTTTGACATCTGTGTTGAATGAATAATAAACATTTTATTATTGTACATTCAACACTAGAAAATGTTAGTTTACCAATAAATAATTGTAATATTTTTCTAATAATATGTAATAATAATAATAATTATAGTGAACGACCAACTAATGTATTCGAAAATTGAACCACGCCTATATTATAACTGGTGGAGTTTAAACTTATAATTAAGATAGGCTTTCTGCGATAATTAGTGTATTTCGTCACCCGTGGTTACCACACTTAATATCATCGGGTTCGGGAATAGATATTTTTTATTATGTAAATACTACATACGATTTGATTAGAATAAATTATACAACATATATGTGTGTATATAAGTATTAAAAAGCGTTTCCCAAGTAGTAGATACACATCAAAACGACTATGGTACTGGCGTTGTTCGTGGTATAAGTAATTATAAAGTGACCGAGTTCAAAAAAATACATATATCTATTTTTACAAAAAAAACAACACTAATCCTACGGACATATAGGTAGTTTTATATTTATTATTAGGTACAGCCTAAGAACGAAAAAACCGACATGAGACATCATGCGAACCGAAAATTATCTATTACATAATTATATTATTATTATGTATATTTTATATACTTATAAAATAATAAAACTCAACACCAAGGCGCTATATAACTTTAAAAAAAAACAGTCCAAATCAGTTTAACATAATCTTTCGACATAGTACTGCCGATGATAAACATTGACAAACCAAAAAAAAAAATATCAAAAATCTTTTCCCCTAGAAGGGCGGGAAACTTTCTGGAGGACCGAAAGTTGATCTTGAATGGGCCCATAACCTAATCAGATTTCTTAAATATCTATAATCAAAACTTTTTTTTATTAAGGATAAACCTAAAGGGAAATTACACTTTGACCGATGTAAATCTATAGGTTGCTATGTATAAGTGAATTATGGGTAACTATGGCAATAAATGATCATAGACAGACCCTGATCGTATCCACCCTAATACTAAAAATACATTTTTGAGTAGGCACTTACCTCTAATAAAATGTAATGGCTGTGTAAGAGTTTTCGACGTGGAAACACAATAAATTATGATATTTGAATCTATAACGCAAGTCTGTGCAATTCCTTTTCGCCTAATCAACCTACATAAAATAACTTCTGCTTACCTAATAAAGGGTTATCGAAGTTGTCATTTCTATTGTTCTCTAAAAACTCAATTTAAAGAAATTCCTCATCAAATGTGTAATTCATTATTCTATATTACTAGTATACTCAGTCAACAAAAATTAGAAGACAATTTCTGAACTATAATATTAAAAATACTATGTATAAGTGATACAATACATTTTGACATGCCGATTAACTATTTAACAAGCCCATTTCGGGTGATTAATTTTACAATCGGTTTAACAATGTGATAAGGCTAACAAATCTCGATGAAATCCCTCAATTTTCACAAACACGTTGTTTAATATAATTAACATTGAGTTCAATTCTTAACAATAGTTGGTAAAACCGGTTGTAGTAGTATATAATAATGAAGTGCACATCTGATAAGGAACTTCTATATATTCAGTTTTTAGAGAACAATAGAAATGACAACTTCGATAACCCTTTATTAGGTAAGCAGAAGTTATTTTATGTAGGTAAAGTAGGTAAAAAAGAATCGCAAAGACTTGCATTATAGGTTCAAAGATTATAATTTATTGTATTTTGTAATTCAAATAATATTATTATGTCTTGCCTGTCCTGAGTATAACAATGGAAATAATTCTTATCACTACCTACTTTAGTTGTTAGGCCTTGAAAATAGAAAAAATTATTATAATGACCTTGATGACAAACCATATTTAGAAAATTATAGACTATCTAAACAATGTGTTAAACAATTATAATGTTTAAATTATTTATATAAGCTGGAACGTTAAAAGAAAGTAAAACAAAATGCCAAATAATAACAAACTGACAAATTAAATAATACAATCACTTATCAGTTATCACATATCTTAATAACCAATGAGAACGTTGGAATCGAGGTAACCGCTTTGGTAACCCAACTAACGTTTTTTTGACTTAACAAATTGAATTTAACAATAACAATGTATCGGTGAAACTTATTTCATTTGACCAGATGTTAAATTTAATCGAACTGTTAACTAACATTGCGTTATGAGTGTATTTAACAAATGTTGGTGAACCCGGCACTGAATGTGTCTTATACCGGCAAAACCGGCGCAGTCTTCCCGGTGGTTGCGACCTCTCCGGAGACCGCTAGTGGTGGTGCATCACGTCCGTTTGGCGCGCGCATTCCACCGACGGTCGTCTTAAGTATACACACACACATATTATTCATATACACAACATATTATTATACACACAATTTCTCGGCCGAGAGCCGCGTACGATGAACACGGGGCGCTGGCCCGGTTCCAGCGTATCTACGACACATCTTCACCGCATTTCTCGTGTTTGCCCGGAACAACATGACGGCGGCAGCAATAGAAAGAATGAGTGAACGGCACTTGAGATAGACGGAGAGAGAGAGAGAGTAGAGAGAGACTGCTCGCACCACCGAGGAGAAAATACATAAGGACACAATATAGGACCACATTGTAAGTATATTATATTGTGTACGCGCATGGAAAGCCAGAGAGAGAGAGATAGTTGAATCTAGTTGAAGGAGAGGAAGACAATATTTAACATATTAAATCCAGCGACCAACCCCACCAATCATTCTTACACGGTATGAATCCGCGTCCTGAATCTGCGACATTGTTTTTCATTGTCATTACATTATACTGCAAAGATCCGTACAGCGACCACTGCAAAATACATATTATGTATACTTTATATTATAGTGATGATCATTGATCAGCAAATAACTGCTCGAAACTACTTTTTTAATTGAACCTTTCTCCGGAAAAAGGGTCAACGTTTTCATTAAATTTTCTTGAAATGTTATTTGTTAAACAGGTCCACTCTACTAGGTCATGTCCTTTTTATGTAAAAAAATTGGATTTTAAATATTGAAAAAAATTGCAAATAGGTGAACTTTATTTCATTACGAGAAAATGAAATTTTTAACTGAAAAACTGTTTCCACAATAACACAGTGAAGTAGCCAAATAACTCGAATCTCTTGACAGAATTGAAATTGCACCATCGTGGGTAGTCGAGATTTGGTCTGGCTTTTTGGTCGGAAATAAGCCAAAATGGTTATAACTAATAGAAAACAATTTGTTTTTTTGTATTAAATATTACCTAAACAAAACTCCTTAAAAACAGACGGCATGCAATCCCCTTAACTAAACGTAATAATACTAGATTTTGTATTTTCTGACTACAAGTCAATAATATGCCCAGACCTCACTGCATTGGCTTGTTTTTTATTAGTTATTTAGCAGCTGTACGTTTATTCAACATTTTGAACACGTATGGTTTACGGTATTAAGTACCAACAATGAAAAAAACAAGTTCACATTTAACCTGTTTATTATACTCAACAATTTCCATAGGAAACGTTCAGTGTACCGTTTTATTTAATACTGCACTAAAATATTATAGTTGTCGCTAAAATCGTAGATCATGTTGCATTCCAACATAATATTATTGTGTTTTATTATTGCTGTGCTTACAAACGCGGTTATAGGGCCACCAAAACCTAAAATCAAAGCTAAAATATTAACGGCTGAGCTAAAGACGATCAGCAAACTTGATATGGGTTTCTTGGGTGATTTCGTCATGGATGAAAGAGGTGTGCCGTACAAACAGTCGATACCTTACACGAGAAGAAATACCAGGCATATTTACCAGCAACTCGAGTGCAGTTATGGGTTGTTTGCGGCGAGGTACATGCGAATAATCGTAGTAATATTGGCGGACCCGATGGATTTAGTGAAAGAAGATGTTTTGGAAAAGGTTTTGTTTGACGACGAAGCTGAGGCAATGTTAGCCGCATCCATAGACATACCAAGAATAAATGGCATTAAGGACACCATGTGGGGGTTCTGGTTATTCGCGGACAGACTGCACAGGTTCTTAGATGAAACCAAAAAATCAGGTAAAGTCGACAAACAAAGCCATTCGGCCATTCTTGCCGCACACCACACCATTTCCGCTTTGCTAGACCGGTTTTTGAAAAAGTATCAGTGCAAAAGCCACAACACAGTAGGTAAGTTAAGCGACCTGACCGAACTAATCGTTTATATTATAGCAAACGAGGCGAACAAATCGAAACGCCTCGTAGGGTTTCTTGTGAATAATAAGAATGTGTTTGATAGACAAAAGTCGGCCAACACCGACATTGGTGTACTTATTAAACGCCAACAACATATTTCAATGACGTCATTGAACCTAAACGGCTTACTTGGAATACAAACCATAGTCGAGCGCAGCATTGGCGCTGAATTTTGGGAGACCGTAGGAAGCAAACTAAGTCATGTGTACAACACCGCAATGGCATTGAGCACGACACTAAGCAATCAGACCGAGTCAGTATGCATTTTTCAGAACGAGTTCACCAATACGTTAAACCTTATAGCGTTACATTTTGGTAGACTTTTCTTGTTGGCAACGGCCAATGCTGTTAACTTGGAAGAAGACCAATTGGAGACCCGCAAAAATAGAGTGAACGCCGTTCTCGAGGACCTCGACAAACTCATAGAAAATGTCACCTGGAACCTGGAAGACGACACCATATATCTCATTATCTGTTGTATTGACACATGTAAAACATACAGTGATGAAGTAACGAGAACTGCAGCAGTCGAGGAGATAGAGAATAAAATAACAGATATCTTGTCAAAGTCAAAAATGACAACATTGGCTTCATTCAAGTTTTCAACTGATAACAACAACATTAATACGGAAATTGTTGATGGGTTTCACGAATGGGTAGTTGAACAAATTGGTTCGTTTGGCAATATCGTTAAAGAAGTCTTGATTAACGTTGACTTCAAAATCATCATTTCGTTTATGGAATACACGTTTTCCAAGGAATGCCAGTGCATCGCTCGATTTGAAAAAGCACAAATATCTAAACAGTTATTATAATTTAAATACTTTGTAAAGTCAATAAAGTGCTCTTAACTTATAGTCTTACGGGTGTATGTGATTTTTGTTTTACAAGTGCACATGTTACTACTATGTTTAGAGTTTTATCGTCAGCGGCATACAGCATTATACATAAGGTCTGGTGTATTATGGGAAGGTTAAAAGTGTAGAAGAATGACGAACAATTAAATAATAATATGTCTTGAGACAAGTCTTTTGAGAGTTTGTGAAATGTGATATAGTGATTTCGTTTTCAGAAGTATACAACTATGATGTGTCGAGGGTTAAAAATAAAAAATTGGAATGAGTACAATGGTATAATATGTGCCATATGATTACAATTTATTAGTTAATAGTCAATAAGCCAATGACTCTTATACATAAAAAAACATTGTATTAACCAAAAATGATACCAATAAAAATCTTATGAGGCTACTTATCAATGTCCCAATTCCAGATCTGGTACATTTTTCATTCAGTGCATCAATTACCTATATTATTTGTTGACTACTTTAATGATTGTTTTATGTAAATAAATAGATTTTTAATATTGAAAAAATTGCAAATATAATTTATTTAATTACAAGAAACAGACATTTTTAAATGAAAAATTGCATCTTTCTTAACATAGTAAAGTAGCCAAATAACTCCATTCTCTTGACTGAATTGAAATTGCATCAACAACCTATGTATTTGAAATTTTGTCTCACCTATTATGTCTAAAGTAAGCCGATATGACTTTTACTCATAGAAAAACATCGTATAAACTAAAAATGATACCCGAAGCTTTTACAAATTAACTGAAAAAGAATTGTCATGGTAGAAATGTACTGAAATCACTATTTCTTTTATTAAATATTACCTATACGAAGCTCTTTAAAAGCAGACCGCATGCAATCCCCTTAACTAAAAGTAAAAATATAAAATTTTATTTTTTGTGATTATGAGAAAATATGAACCGTCACCACTACGCCCAGATATCCTTGTTTTTTTTATCAATTCTTTAGCAGCTGTTACGGTTTGTTCGACATTTTAAACACGTATGGTCTTATGTTATTAAGTGCCTACGTTGAAAATAACCAGTACATATTTAAACTGTTTATTACACTCAATAACTTTTAGTAGGAAACGTTCAGTATTAATACTTTATGTACCGTTTTTATTGATACTGCATTAAAATATTATAGTTGTCACTAAAATCGTAGATCATGTTGCATACCAAAATAATATCATTGTGTTTTATTATTGCTGTGCTTACAAACGCGGTTATAGGGCCGCGACTTGCAAAAAACGAAGCTAAAATATTAACGGCTGAGCTGAAGACAATCAGCCAACTTGATATGGGATTCTTGGATGTTTACCTCATGGAAAGAGAAGGTGTGCCGTACAAAAAGTCGATACCTAACAAGGAAAAACATATAAAGCATATTTACCAGCAACTCGAGTGCAGTTATGTGTTGTTTGCGACGAGGTACATGCGAATTATCAAAATAATCTTGGCAGACCCAATAGTGAAAGAAGATGTTTTGGAAAAGGTTTTGTTTGACGACGAAGCTGAGGCAATGTTGGCAGCTTCCATAGACATGCCAAAAATAAATGGCGTTAAGGACACCATGTGGGCGTTCTGGTTATTCGCGGACAGACTGCACAGGTTCTTAGATGAAACCAAAAAATCAGGTAAAGTCGACAAACGAAGCCATTCGGCCATTCTTGCCGCTCACCAGGTCATTTGCGATGTGCTGGATCGGTATTTGAAAAAGTATCAGTGCAGAATCCACAACACAGTAGGTAAGTTAAGCGATCTGACTGAACCAATCGTTCATATAACAAACGAGGTAAACAAATCGAAACGCCTCGTAGGGTTAATTGTGAATAATAAGAATGTGTTTGATAGACAAAAGTCAGCCAACACCAATTTTGGTGTACTTACTATGCGCCAACAACAAATTTCTATGACGTCATTGAACCTAAACGGCTTACTTGGAATACAAACCATAGTCGAGCGCAGCATTGGCGCTGATTTTTGGGAAATCGTAGGAAGCAAACTAAGTCATGTGTACAACACCGCAATGGCATTGAGCACGATACTAAGCAATCAGACCGAGTCAGTATGCATTTTTCAGAAAGAGTTCACCGATACGTTAAACCTTATAGCGTTACATTTTGGTAGACTTTTCTTGTTGGCGACGGCCAATGCTGTTAACTTGAAAAAAGACCAATTGGAGACACGCAAAAAAAGAGTGAACGCCGTACTCCAGGACCTCGGCATACTCATAAGGAAAGTCACCTGGGACCTGGAAGTCGACACTATAAATCTCATATTTTGTTGTATTGACACATGCAAAACATACAGTGATGAAATAACGAGAACTGCAGAAGTCGAGGAGATAGAGAATAAAATAACAGATATCTTGTCAAAATCAAAAATGACAACATTGGCTTCATTCAAGTTTTCAACTGATAACAACCACATTAATGCGGAAATTGTTGATGGGTTTCACGAATGGGTAGTTGAACAAATTGGTTCGTTTGGCAATATCGTTAAAGAAGTCTTGATTAACGTTGACTTCAAAATCGTCAATTCGTTTATGGAATACACGTCTTCCGAGGAATGCCGGCATATCGCTCGATTCGAAAAAGCACAAATGTCTAAACAGTTATTTTAATATAATTACTTGTAAGTTTAATAAAATGCTTTTAGCCTATAGTCTTACGGGTGTAAGTGACTTTTGTTCTACAAGTGCACATGTTACTACTAAGTTTAGAGTTCTATAATCAGCGCCATACAGCATTAAACATAAGGTCTGGTGTTTTATGGGAAGGTTAGAAGTGTAGAAGAATGACGATCGGTTAAATAATAATATCTCTTGAGACAAGTCTTTTGAGAATTTCTGAAACTTGATATAGTAATTTCGTATAATAGATGTCGAGGGTTAAAAAAAAAATTGGAATGAGTACAATGGTATAATGTGTGCCATATGATTACAATTTAACAGATATTAGTATATTTATGTCTTATTAAGGCGAGCTGAACCCACAAATTATTTATGGTGATTTAATACATTTTAAGCACACGAAGTAACTACAGGTCTTTAAGGGTACCTCATGTAATAAAAGGTGCTGTCTCACACACCCGTTACCAATGAAAATCTTATGAGGCTACTTATCAATGTCCCAATTCCAGATCTGGGACATTTTTCATTCAGTGCATCAATTACCTAAATTATTTGTTGACTACTTTAATGATTGTTTATGTAAATAATAGGATTTTTAATATTGAAAAAATTGCAAATATAATTTATTTAATTACAAGAAACTGACATTTTTAAGTGAAAACTTGCATCTTTCATAACACAGTAAAGTAGCCAAATAACTCCAATCTCTTGACTGAATTGAAATTGCATCAACAAACTAAATAGTCGAAATTTTGTCTCACTTATTTGTCTAAATAACCCAATATAAATACCTCGTAAAAACTAAAAATGATACCTCTAAGCTCTTATAAATTAATCGAAAATGAATTATCATGGTAGAAATTTATTGAAATCACTTTTTTATTATTAAATATTACCTTTACGAAATGCCTTAAATGCAGACCGCATGCAATCCCCTTAACTAAAAGTAATAGAATAAAATTTTATTTTTTGAGATTATGAGTAAATATGAACCGTCACCACTACGCCCAGATCTCATTGTTTTTTTTATCAATTCTTTAGCAGCTGTTACGGTTTTTTCAACATTTTAAACACACGTAGGTATAGTCTTACGGTATCAAGGGCCTACGTTGAAAATAACAAGTTCATATTTAACCTCTTTAATATAACCAATATTTTTCAATAGGAAACGTTCAATGATTTAAATGTATGTACCTTTTCCATTGTTACTACACTAAACTATTATAGTCGTCATTAAATTCGTAGACTATGTTGCATTCCAACATAATGTGTTTGTTTATTATAATTGCTGTACTTACAAACATGGTTATAGGGCCGCGACATGCAAAAAACGAAACGGAAATATTATCGGCTGAGCTGAAGATGATCAGCAAACTTGATATGGGTTTCTTGGATGTTTTCGTCATAGACAGAAAAAGTGTGTCGTACAAAAAGTCGATACCTAACAAGAGAAGACATATTAGGCACATTTACCAGCAACTCGAGTGCAGTTATGCGTTGTTTGCGGCGGGCTACATGCGAATAATCCTAGTAATCTTGGCAGACCCAATGAATATGGTGAAAGAAGATGTTTTAAAAAAGGTTTTGTTTGACGACGAAGCTGCGGCAATGTTGGCCGCATCCATAGACATGCCAAGAATAAATGGCGTTAAGGACACCATGTGGGCGTTCTGGTTATTCGCGGACAGACTGCACAGGTTCTTAGATGAAACCAAAAAATCAGGTAAAGTCGAAAAACAAAGCCATTCGGCCATTCTTGCCGCTCACCAGGCCATTTGCGATGTGCTAGATCGGTTTTTGAAAAAGCTTCAGTGCACATTCCACAATACTGTAGGTAAGTTAAGTGACTTGACCGAACCAATCGTTCAAATATCAAACGAGGCGAACAAATCGAAAAGCCTTGTAGGATTTCTTGTGAATAATAAGAATGTGTTTGATAGACAAAAGTCGGCCAACACCGACATCGGTGTACATGCTAAACGCCAACATCAAATTTCCGTGACATTATTGAACCTAAACGGCTTACTTGGAATACAAACGATTGTCGAGCGCAGCTTTGGCGCTGATTTTTGGGAAATCGTAGGAAGCAAACTAAGTCATGTGTACAACCCCGCAATGGCATTGAACACGACACTAAGCAATCAGACCGAGTCAGTATGCATTTTTCAGAAAGAGTTCACCGATACGTTAAACCTTATAGCGCTATATTTTGGTAGACTTTTCTTGTTGGCGACGGCCAATGCTGCTAACTTGGAAGAAGACCAATTGGAAACACGCAAAAATACAGTAAACGCCGTGCTCGAGGACCTCGACAAACTCATAGGAAAATTCACCTGGGACCTGGAAGACGACACCATATATCTCGTTATCTGTTGTATTGACACATGCAAAACGTACATTGATGAAGTAACGAGAACTGCAGGAGTCGTGGAGATAGAGAATAAAATAACAGATATCTTGTCAAAATCAAAAATGACAACATTGGCTTCATTCAAGTTTTCAACTGATAACAACCACATTAATGCGGAAATTGTTGATGGGTTTCACGAATGGGTAGTTGAACAAATTGGTTCGTTTGGCAATATCGTTAAAGAAGTCTTGATTCACGTTGACTTCAAAATCATCAATTCGTTTATGGAATACACGTCTTCCGAGGAATGCCGGCATATCGCTCGATTTGAAAAAGAACAAATGTCTAAACAGTTATTTTAATATAAATACTTGTAAGTTTAATAAAATGCTTTTAGCCTATAGTCTTACGGGTGTATGTGACTTTTGTTCTACAATTTCACATGTTACTACTAAGTTTAGAGTTCTATAATCAGCGCCATACAGCATTAAACATAAGGTCTGGTGTATTATGGGAAGGTTAGAAGTGTAGAAGAATGACGAACAATTAAATAATAATGTGTCTTGAGACAAGTCTTTTGAGAGTTTTTTAAACTTGATATAGTGATTTCGTTTTCAGAAGTATACAACTATGATGTGTCGAGGGTTAAAAATAAAAAATTGGAATGAGTACAATGGTATAATATGTGCCATATGATTACAATTTAATAGATATTAGTATATTTATTTCTTATAAGGGCGAGCTGAACCCACAAATTATTTATGGTGATTTAATACATTTTAAGCACACGAATTAACTACAGGTCTTTAAGGGTACCTGGTGTAATAAAAGGTGCTGTCTCACAGACCCTTTACTAATACAAATCTTATGAGGATACTTATCAATGTCCCAATTCCAGATCTGGTACATTTTTCATTCAGTGCATCAATTACCTATATTATTTGTTGATTACTTTAATGATTGTTTTATGTAAATAAATACATTTTTAATATTGAAAAAAATTACAAGTATAATTTATTTAATTACAAGAAACTGACATTTTTAAATGAAAAATTGCTTCCTACATAACTCAGTAAAGTAGCCAAATAACTCCAATCTCTTGACAGAATTGAAATTGCATCAACAACCTTAGTAGTCGAAATTTTGTCTTACTTATTTGTCTAAATAAGCCAATATATTAACCTCGTAAAACTAAAAATGACACCTTGAAGATCTTACAAATTTATCGAAAATGAATTATCATGGTAGAAATTTCTTGAAATAATTTTTTTTTATTAAATGATACCTATACGAAACACCTTAAAAGTTAATATGAACCGATACCACTACGCCCAGATCTCATTATTTTTTTTATTAATTCTTTAGCAGCTGTTACGGTTTGTTCAACATTTTAAACACGTATGGTCTTATGGTATTAAGTGCTTACGTTGAAAATAACAAGTTCATATTTAACCTGTTTATTACACTCAATAACTTTTAGTAGGAAACGTTCAGTATTAATACTTTATGTACCGTTTTTATTGATACTGCATTAAAATATTATAGTTGTCACTAAAATCGTAGATCATGTTGCATTCCAAAATAATATCATTGTGTTTTATTATTGCTGTGCTTACAAACGCGGTTATAGGGCCGCGACATGCAAAAAACGATGCTAAAATATTAACGGCTGAGCTGAAGACAATCAGCCAACTTGATATGGGATTCTTAGATGTTTACCTCATGGAAAGAAGAGGTGTGCCGTACAAAAAGTCGATACCTAACAAGAAAAATCATATAAAACATATTTACCAGCAACTCGAGTGTAGTTATGCGTTGTTTGCAGCGAGGTACATGCGATTAATCCTAGTAATCTTGTCAGACCCAATGGATATGGTGAAAGAAGATGTTTTAGAAAAGGTTTTGTTTGACGACGAAGCTGCGGCAATGTTGGCCGCTTCCATAGACATGCCAAAAATAAATGGCGTTAAGGACACCATGTGGGCGTTCTGGTTATTTGCAGACAGACTGCACAGGTTCTTAGATGAAACCAAAAAATCAGGTAAAGTCGACAAACGAAGCCATTCGGCCATTTTTGCCGCACACCACACCATTTTCGCTTTGCATGACCGGTATTTGAAAAAGTATCAGTGCAAAATCCACAACACAGTAGGTAAGTTAAGCGATCTGACTGAACCAATCGTTCATATAACAAACGAGGTAAACAAATCGAAACGCCTCGTAGAGTTTCTTGTGAATAATAAGAATGTGTTTGGTAGACAAAAGTCAGCCAACACCGAAATCGGTGTACTTACTAAACGCCAACATCAAATTTCTGTGACGTTATTGAACCTAAACGGCTTACTTGGAATACAAACCATAATCGAGCGCAGCATTGGCGTTGAATTTTTGGAAATCATAGGAAACAAACTAAGTCATGTGTACAACACCGCTAAGGCATTGGGCACGACAATAAGCAACCAAACCGAGTCAGTATGCATTTTTCAGAAAGAGTTCACCGATACGGTAAACCTTATAGCCTTACATTTCGGTAGACTTTTCTTGTTGGCAACGGCCAATGCTGTTAACTTGAAAAAAGACCAATTGGAGACTCGCAAAAATAGAGTGAACACCGTACTCCAGGACCTCGGCATACTCATAAAGAAAGTCACCTGGGACCTGGAAGTCGACACTATAAATCTCATATTTTGTTGTATTGACACATGCAAAACATACAGTGATGAAATAACGAGAACTGCAGAAGTCGAGAAGATAGAGAATAAAATAACAGATATCTTGTCAAAATCAAAAATGACAACATTGGCTTCATTCAAGTTTTCAACTGATAACAACCACATTAATGCGGAAATTGTTGATGGGTTTCACGAATGGGTAGTTGAACAAATTGTTTCGTTTGGCAATATCGTTAAAGAAGTTTTGTTTAACGTTGACTTTAAAATCATCAAGTCGTTTATGGAATATACGTTTTCCGAGGAATGCCAGCGCATCGCTCGATTTGAAAAATTACGAATATCTAAACAGTTATTATAATTTAAATACTTGCAAAGTCAATAAAGTGCTCTTAACCTATAGTCTTACGGGTGTATGTGATTTTTGTTTTACAAGTGCACATGTTACTACTATGTTTAGAGTTTTATCATCAGCGGCATACAGCATTATACATAAGGTATAATACTGTATTTACCAAATTGGTTCGTTTGGCAATATCGTTAAAGAAGTTTTGTTGAACTTTGACTTCAAATCGCAATTCTTTATGGAACACACGTTTTCCGAGGAATGCCGGCACGTCGCTGAATTTGAAAAAACACAAGTTGTCTAAACAAATATTATAAATTAAATACTTTTAAATTCAATAAAGTGCTCTTAACCTATAGTCTTACGGGTGTATGTGGTTTTTGTTCTACAAGTGCACATGTTACTACCATGTTTAGAGTTTTATCATCAACGGCATGCAGCATTAAAAGTGTATGCTTAAAGTCTGGTGGTTTTTGGGAAATGTACAATGGTAGAAGAAGTACGACGAACGGTTAAATAAGAATATGTCTAACCCACAGATATTTTATGGTGATTTAATAAATGTATAATATACATTTAAAGCGTATTACTTACTTAAAATAATGGATCAAATTCATATAGTCAATTCAACATTTACGAATACCAATAGCTTTTATTTAGGTCGCCTTAGTTTATTTTCGTATAGCTATACCCATACAGGTATCTATTTAATACCAAAATTTATTTACTTATTGTTCACAAAAACCGATGAGTTTGTATGTTTAAAAAAAAAACAAACACCGAATGAATCCGATGAGAACCGTAGATAGGCCATGCCGTCGTTACACCTCGTTAGTTTTGGTTTTTTTTTTTTATTTAAACAATGCGATTTTGGATTTTGTTCCACTATAATTGGCGGGGTAATATATAGATATAGATAGGTTTGTGTAAGTTGGAATGCTAACGAAAAATCACTGTTATACATATTTTTTTTTTTACACTTAGTCGCCTACAGCATAATGATGTGGCAAACGCGCGTTTCAATCTCCTATCGGTTCGAAGAGATTAATCTGGGCGGCTGATGTGGAATCGAATATTCAAAATAAAAAAACCGTTACCGGTTGAGTTCTTAGTATAAAAAAACACACACACTTTTCTTCGTGGCGATATCTCTTAATCTCCAATGGAAAATACCGCAGAACCGATAATATGTGCACAATACATACTATATGTAAAGAGAGTTTGGAAATAACAAAACAGTGAAATCAATATAAAATAAAATATCGATGATACTCGAATACTTGTGTTCAGTTACAGCTAAAAACTTTATGATCAAATGTATATTCTGTTAGACACACAACATTTTGGATAAGATCATTATGAGAAATGTATTAAACTGAAAGCAGACATTTCAATTACTGGCCTATAGAAATTTAATCAAAACAAAATTATTATATTTACACAAGCTTAAAGTATAATTGAAAACAATATTGGTATTAAAAAAAAAATAGGTGATTACTGATTGTACTTGTACGTAGTTATAGAAATAATGCATGCGTATAATTACTCATATTTCCAAAACTAAATAGATGAGTAAAGATGATTTCCGATAGTGATAAGGAACAACTGATAACCGATTCCCAATAAGAAACAAATGATAACAGCTCATGATAAGGGAATGGTGATAAAGGACAGCTGATGTGAGACAATCGATAAGAGATCAGTTATTATCAGAGATAAAATAAGTAAGGTCAGGTTAGGTTAGAGGGTAGGAAAAGACTATTGGATAGATCAGAGAGAGGTGGAAACATATCCGTGATTCTATGATTTTTTTTTGTGTGTTGCAGTGAAATTTATGTGTTAATTAGCACAAAATAAATGTGCTCATTGCTTCCTATTTTTAATCCTACAAAGTTCTTCTTGAAGATGGCATTTGCAGTCAAATTAGTCACCAAAACGGGAACTCTTCGGTTCTAGGTAGTGATCTCGCAGCTCGGAATTACAATATTGGACAATTGGAAACACTGAACGGAGGCGTACAAAACAAATTACTATTGCGGATTTCATTGTCGTCGATGAAAGCTCATCAAAGGAAACCCGAAAAGGTCGTTAATATTCCAACAGCTATAAAACGAAAAGCAAATCCGCTGTTTTGTTATTACCCGATAGAAACGACGGTGGTCGCATTTGGCGGTTATAATATGTTTAATGCGGAAAGGGCTCGCCGTTTGTACCGTCGTCGTCGTCTCCAGTGAATCAATATATTATATTATTATTATTATTATTATTATATCCGAAGGGTGTCGCCCGATATATATATCATATATTATTGCCGGTACGATAATTAACAGAGGGTTAAGTCGTCGTCGGTCTGCGGTTAGCATTTGTCAAACCGATGATAATTTGTCATTTGTCCCAGACCGCGACATGACTGACATGCAACGTTAATGCGCCTTGCTCGCTAACGACAAAAAAAAAAAAAGGAAACTTTAATGAAATATTTATGTTAAAAAAAAACAAAATAAATCGCATATGGGACCCACCTCGGAAAACTTATATTTGATTTTTTTTTCTTTTTCAATTTATATAAGTTAGCGCCATGATCATCACTCATCTCGCGCCAAAACCCAGACGAACACCGGTCAAACAAACAGCGGCGTGCACAACCAATATGTCTTTTTAAACGTTTTTTTTTTATTATTATATTTTTGTTTTTAAATTAAATTTTCAGCTGTCGAACCGCTTACGCCCGCGTCAGACAAATCGTCAATTCTAGCACGGAAAAAAACCCACAAGCAAAACTTGTGGTCGTATAACCTATATTAAGGGTAATAAAATATTTAAAAAATGCCTATCGGCTAAAATTATAAAATAAATGGAACATGCTTTAGTCTGCTGGCTCTCTTGAATAATGACCATTTCCTATATCTATAATCTCCTTGCCAATTATGATGATAGTATAGTCTTAATTGTATGTTGTCGCCAAATGTTTGTTGTGGCAACAGTCACCTGGTCAGTTGTTTTGGATAAATTTAACCGTTCATTTAATTGTGCTCGTTGTGAAATTATTTTCATTTATTACGATTGGTTACCTATTAAAAAAAAAAAATATCAATATACGGATTTGTACCTTTCGTGGTTAACTTAAAACAACATGAATGTATATTAATTTACCTATTAGTGATTATATATTGTATATCTATTAGTGTTCATGTGTTTATCCATGTAAAATATGGCCGTGACTATTTTTTGTAAATAATAAGTTTGTAAAAAAAAAAAAAAGGAATAGCTGGAATGACTAAACATGTAGTTCGACTATTTGTCTAATTATTCTATAATTTATAAATTAGTCCAACCGCAGATTAGATGAAACCAAATGGCGCACTTCGTCGTTCATTAAGAAAAATAACTCTTGACCTTATCATCTGCAACTAAAGAAGAGTGGACAGATGTAGGATTTGTGAGTATAATTTTGGCTGTTTAAGATTTAAGTTGGCACATTAGCGGCAGATGAATAAAATAACAACAAACGCTTTTGTTCAACATCATTGTAGTCGTTGGAGACGCTACAAAAACGATTGAAATGTTAATGCATTCGTTTATTTGTCTTGAACGGTTTCAGTAGGTTTTTTTTTTACCTTTTTCAGTGCCTATCTATTTTATATTTCACGCACTCATCTCCGTATTTGCCATATAAATCAACGTAAGTATCAACAATAATAATAACACAGCATAATAATATGACAGCTTACTTTTTTTTTGTTTATCTACGCTTTAGTCTGTTGTGTTATTGATTTACAACACGGACTGTCAGAATAAATTATAACCAATAAGACAAATGTAAACTTACATAATTTCACGCTGACGGTGAACACTATGAGCGCTTCAATATGGTCTTAACATTTGATTTATTCGTGTAAACAGTTATATTGTCGTTTGTCTTTTTTTTTAAATCTAAGAAGTATCTCTTCTCTTAAAAGGGCACCACAACACTTTTATTGGGATGTAAAAACTTAAAGTGTCGTTTTTCTAAAGAACTGGGCGGTTTTTAAAATTCAAAATTAAGACTTCATACAGATTTTGACATGAGCGATTAAAAAAAAAAAGTATAACAGCCATGACCAAATTTTTTAACCGTTAAAAGTTTGTAAAATACAATGTTTTATCACTGAGTTTCTGTAGAATTAAAAAAACTTTTACAGTTTCTCAAAAAAATATGTCTTCTGTGATAATATGTTTTTATAAAATAATAGTTCACATTATTAAAACCAAATATTAATTAATAGTAATGAGTTTTTTTTCTATGCTTATATATAACTGAAATTTTTAGCTTAAAAAAAAATTGCCTATACATTGACGAAGCTTCTGTAAAACATTATATGGAGTATACTAATTTCAGTGGGTTAAAATAGGCATACAATTAGATTATTCAGAATTCTGATTGGTGTCTTGTACCTACCGAAGTCATTCGAGATTTCACCCTTGGGTCTCATCGAGATTTGTTAGCCTTAACAAATTGTTAAAACGATTGTTAAATTAATCACACGAAATCGGCTTGTTGAAAAGTTAATCGGCAAGTTAAAATGTATTGTAGTACTTATATATAATAGTGATATTATTATAGTTCAAAAATAGTGTCATAATTTTTGTTGACTGAGTATACTAGTAATATATAATAATGAATTACACATTTGATGAGGAACTTCTTTACATTGAGTGTTAAGAGAACAATAGAAAGGACAACTTCGATAACCCTTTATTAGGTAAGCAGAAGTTATTTTATGTAGGTTAGGTAAAAAGGAATGGCACATATTTGCATTATAGGTTCAAATATCATAATTTATTGTATTTTGTAATTTAGATAATATTATTATGTCTTGCCTGTCCTGAGTATAACAATGGAAATATCTCTTATCACTACCTACTTTTTTTAGACCTTCAAAATAAAAAAAATTATTTAATGATCTTAATGACAAACTATTTTTAGAAAGGTATACACTATCTAAACAATGTGTTAAACAATTATGTTTAAATTATTTATATAAGCCGAAACGTTAAAAGAAAGTGAAACGAAATGCCAAATAATAAAATTGACAAATTAAATAATACAATCACTTATCACTTATCACATATCTTAATAACCAATGAAAACGTTTGAATCGAGGTAACCGCTTTGGTTACCCAACTAACGTTTTGTTAACTTAACAAATATAGTTTAACAATAATAATGTTATGGTAAAACTCATTTCATTTAACCAGATGTTAAATTTAAATGAATTGTTAACTAGCATTGTGTTAAACTATATTTGACAATAGTTGGTGAAACCGGCTGATGGTATTTTTCAGTACTTTTTTTTTAAAACATTCACTCCTTATGGTAGTACCGCATGTTCTTCAAGTGGAGAAATGTCCAAGCAACACAAAAGCGGACATAACATTTCTAGACTGAGGCCGTTTGTCATTAATTGTAATAAATCGTCCAGGCGAAAGCACCACTCAGGGTTAGGCTAATGTAAAAACACTTAGATACCTCTAGTGATTATGTACACCAAATTTTCAGAAGCTGGTCTACAAGTAAATACAATCGGTCTTAAGACTGACATTTTTATATTGCGCGAATATGTATGTACATATTATGTTGTTACACTTATTACTATTATTATTGTTTGTCCGAGAAAACTGGGACCACTGTGGGAAAGACAAGATAATAATAATATACGGTCAGTGTTTTGGTAATCATCTGCGGGTCACTTGCCTGGTATTAATGCATTGGCTATGACGTGTGTCCGTGTAGCTAGCTGTACTTATTGGCTAGACCCTAGAGATCCGGTCGGCGAAGAAAGTATAACAGCGTGCGGACAACGACCACAATGATATGTTGTTGTTTAAGACGATGACGATGATGTATGCAGAAGAAGAACAACCGGATCGGAGTACCGTGTTGGCAATAAATAAAACCCATCGCAGCCAAGAATGGGATTATAGCTGTGGATTTGCTCACTGAATGCATAAATAATTTTGCAGCACGCGCGCCAAAGTCTAGATCTTTGTCGGCGATAAAACAAAACCAACCGAAAGCATCAGCTTGATAAGTACATAAACAGCTCTTGGGATTAATTTTATGTAAGCCGCGCGTTGAGAACGACATTACCGTCATGACCCTGTTTTACTTTTGATAGATACAGTCGATTTCACCATTATTTGTTAAATTATATTTAACCATAACTTAGTGAAAATTTCGGTTTCTTAGAGATGTGTTAGCATTAACACATTGTTAAAACGATTGTTAAATTAATCACCCGAAATCGGCTTGTTAAAATGTATTGTAGTACTTATATCTAATGTTTATATTATTATAGTTCAGAAATTGTTTTATAATTTTTGTTGACTGAGTATACTAGTAATATATAATTATAATAATGAATTACACATTTGATGAGGAACTTCTTTAAATTGAGTTTTAAAAACAATAGAAATGACAACTACGATAACCCTTCATGAGGTAAGCAGAAGTTATTTTATGTAGGTAGATTAGGCGAAAAGGAATGGCACAGACTTATATTATAGATTCAAATTTCATAATTAATTGTATTTTGTAATTTAGATAATATTATTATGACTTGTCTGTCTTGAATATAACAATGGAAATAACTCTAATCACTACCTACTTTTTTTTAGGCCTTTAAAATAAAAAAAAATTATTTGAATGACCTTAATGACAAACTATTTTTTGAAAGGTATAGACTAGCTAAACAATGAGTTAAACAATTATGTTTAAATTATTTATATAAACGGAAACGTTAAAAGAAATTAAAACAAAATGCCAAATAATACCAAATTGACAAATTATATAATACAATCACTTATCAGTTATTACATATCTTAATAACCAATGAGAACGTTGGAATCGAGGTAACCGCTTTGGTAACCCAACTAACGTTTTGTTAACTTAACAAATAGAATTCAACAATAATAATGTTTTGGTGAAACTTATTTAATTTAACCAGATGTTAAATTTAAATGAATAGTTAACTAACATTGTATTAAGAGTGTATTTACGTTTGGTTTAGCATTATTCTTTTTAGAGTTTCGTCATAAACGTATACATTTAGGAATGAGATGTCAAAATTGAATGCATTTATCTATGTCGACTTCCACCTTGGTAAGATGGAAATTATTCAACAACTGGACGACGATGATTTTTTATTATTTCCACCAATCGTTTTTAGAATGAATGTAAAATAAGGTTTATATCAAATAAAATGTTACACATAAATTAATTATCACCAGCTTGTCGTCCGGCCTGATTCTATTTATGATGCCTTCCATTCTTTTTTAATTTTTTTAGCAGGTAAAACTGCTATAATGTCATTAATACGTTTAGCATTTCCTAAATATTCCCGTTCTAAACGATTTTTTCTCTAAAACTTGTCCTGTTACTATTAAAAATAGATGTGTTTTATTTTAATATTTATAAACTATTTTATATTTTCATGCAGTTTACGTACATATTATGTTTTAACATCGGATCCGTTTTTAAAGCGCACCATAAATCAATTTATTAATGAGTTACCTAATTAAACTGGGTTTGTACGAATCACTAACATTTACAAGTTTGTATACAGGTATAATTAATACTATGTTGATGGTTCAATTAAAAAGTAACGGTATTTTGTAATCCGAAAACATCAATAAGTAGCAAATGTTTTTGAATATCATATACATCTACAAATTATATATTTTATAGCAAGTATTAACAAGACTTTAACAAAATGTGTCTAATATAAACCTGTTTTAGTATTTTCAATTGCTTTCAAAACAACTCTTGAAACTTAAAACTTTACCAAACCCAATAATATGTTTTAAATAATAAATTATTTCAATATTAATTTAAAAATGTATGATTTAGAAATCCTAATTTCAATACATTTTAATTATATAACGTTATATTATTCGAATGATTTCAATAATTTGTTATGCAAACAATCTCTGTTTGATATACATTGTACATATTTTTCGGTATCATTTTGATTTACTAAAACTTGAAACAGAAGTACCTTTTTCAAAAAGTAACATCACAAACGTTATTTAAAAGTTTCAATTACAAAGGTTTTATTGAAAGGTTATACTACCATTTTTTGATAAAACGTTTTTAAGTAGACTTTTATAAAAATAAAATAATTAAAAAATTACTTTTTATAGAACTTTTGTTTTAAGTATTCCCATACATTGATAGGCATGACAATTTAAATATCGTTTGAGTATAATTTGTTTAACATAAACTTTTACTTTAAACAAATACTTTGAAATTGAATCTATGATTAAAACCAGAACTTTGTGTCGGGTTTATCGTTTTTAGAAAGAAGAGATGAACTTATATTCATTTTAATTACTAGCACTGACTCTCTTTTGGCGGTGTGTCTGCTTGTAATATACCAAATATTATGCTGTTTCCGAGCAGGCCCGTTCTCTCGTGGGACAGACTATAGTTCTAATGCAGCCGGTTTCACCAACATATGTTAAGAATTTAACTTATGGTTAATTATACTTAACAACTAGTTAGTGAAAATTGGGTTTGATCGAGATTTGTTAGCCTTAACACATTGTTAAATTAATCACCCGAAATCGGCTTGTTAAAATGTTTGTAGTACTTTTAGATAATATTTATATAATTATAGTTCAGAAATTATTTCATAATTTTTGTTGACTGAGTATACTAGTAATATATAATTATATAATAATGAATTACACATTTGATGAGGAACTTCTTTATATTGAGTTTATAGGAAAACAATAGAAATGACGACTTCGATAACTCTTTATTAGGTTAGCAGAAGTTATTTTATGTAGGTAGATTAGGTAAAAAGGAATGGCACACACTTGCATTACAGGTTCAAATATCACATTTTATTGTGTTTTGTAATTTAGATAATATTATTATGTCTTGCCTGTCCTGAGTGTAACAATGGAAATAATTCTTGTCATTACTAACTTTTTTTTAGGCCTTCAAAATAGAAAAACATATTTTAATGTCCTTGATGACAAATTCTTTTTAGAAAAGTATAGACTATCTAAACAATGTGTTAAAACAATTATATATAAATTATTTATATAAACCGAAACGTTATAAGAAATTAAAATAAAACGCCAAATAATAACAAACTGACAAATTATATAATACAATCACTTATCAGTTATTACATATCTTAATAACCAATGAGAACGTTGGAATCGAGGTAACCACATTGGTAACCCAACTAACGTTTTGTTAACTTAACAAATAGAATTCAACAATGATAATGTCACGGTGAAACTTATTTAATTTAACCAGATGTTAAATTTAAATGAATTGTTAACTAACATTGTGTTAAGAGTTTATTTAACAATAGTTGGTGTTTTGCAACTGCAACCGGAACTTGAATAGCAAATATCAATCGACCAGAAACCGTATATAGTACTATTATCATCATTAGTTTGTACCTTCGAGGGGTCAAAAGTACTACAACCTGTGAACAACAAATTTCTTAATGTGCTAAACGGTTCAGCCGATATAATATAAATAGCCGACTTGACCCCGGCTTGTTTTCTTACATAGCCGTACCGGTTTTTGAAAATTAGTGTTTGCCATTATGTGTGGCCTAGACGTTGTTGTACTATAATAACTGCAGTTATACAACAAACGATGATCATTATTATTATTCGGCTTGGACGGCATAGCGTGCGATGATAATATATATATATATATATATTTTTCGTATAATAACTGTGGTTAATCGTTAATCAACCGTCGGGTGTCGGGACGACCGGGTTTTTAGTTGTGAAATCCTTCGCGATGGCCGATAAATCCCGGACGAGTAAAATAATAATATTATTACAAAAAACCGGAGAATAAAAAAAACACTTCCGAACACCAAAAATCGGTTCCGCCGCTCCACGGGTAGTAATAAGTAAGTATAAGCAGTACAAACCGACCAATCCGCATTTTTTCCCATCCGCATGGACACTTCTTGTAGGTATTATAAATAACACCTGATAATAGTGTTCGAACACAATAATAATTATGTACCTATATGAAGATGATGGTGATGATTTAGCGTCGTTAATCCTAGACCGCGACCGTGTCGACCGCCGACAACAATATGTTTCTCTGTGATAATATATAGGAATAGGAGAAAATTAATATTACATGGGTAATGTCTAAACAAAAAAAAAACTTCAGTAATTTTCTTCGATCAACCGAAAAACATTTAACCGCGGATATGTTTCGGTAAATCTGTTAGCTGCTATCTCTTATCTCTTATCATTCATCTGTTATCGCTTATCACGTTTATGTTATATCCATTGATATTTATACTAATACTAGATAGCCGTCTTTTTCATAATCACCCTGAAATTAGTTTAAGCCGCCGCCATATGTAATGTAGACACGACAACGGGTAAAATTAAAATGTCTAAAGGCATAAGGTAATTCGTAGACCTAGTAAAAGGTCTATGGGTAATTTATACAAGATGATAAAGCCTAATATTGATAACGTTTGTTTACCAAATTGTGCCTACACTGCATACGGCCTCAGCTTCACTGATAATTCGAAGACGGTATATCTATGGTTATATCTTATCACTTGTCTCTTATCTCTTATCGTTTATATCTTGTCTCTTATCACTAATGTCTCAGCGTGACGCGAAAATAGCGCCATGAGTTTTATCGCCATACCATATTTGTATTGTTTTAATAGGTATTTAATTAGGTATTCGTTTTGCAATAACAAATGTAAATAAAAAATGTATTTTCTATTTGTAAGTACACCCATATGATTTTATCAAAAGAAAAAAGCCAGCACAGTGGGACGGAGCACTTGTTTTCGGACACCTGTTGTCTGTTGATTCACTCTACCATAGCAACCTAGTGTTTGACTAAAAATGTATGGGAAAATTGTATACCATGTTATAGCCCCTTCCTAGATCTACCTCGGGTTTAATTTTCAGACCTAAAGATTTGAAACTTTGCTCGAAATTTAGAAACAAAGTAAAAGTTTCCACCCCTTCCAGGGAAAAAGGGTTAATGATCTTTTTAGTGGTTTGTCAACGTTTAACGGTAGTACCACCATATCTGAAGAATATTCCATACTGTCCGTGCTGCGACTAACGTATGGGGTCCACCCGAGGTGACTAATGACAATTATAACCTGTCTGGTACATTATAATGATTAACTAAACCTATATTTCATCCGTTTGCACTACACGAAAATTATAAACTTGTCGACTTACCGCCAGGGTGTCGTCTTGTGTGTATGTGTTGTTTGCTTTTCCATACTTGTCTGATTAATTATTGTTTTATTTCCTATCACTTGGTTACTTTTTATTTTTTTTATTTTATAAATAAACGTGTACACCGTAAGTCGAGTCAGAGTTATTTTCTTATAAATGCAAACAAGATGTCACTTCCAGTGGTGTTTTTTTTTCTTATACAATGACATTAATCCGGTATGTTGGCAATTATTCACCGGCAAGTGTTATAATATGTTTTTCCAATAGCATTTGAAAAATTACAAAGGTAATTAATAACACCGCTCAAGTAACACCGTGCAAAATAGTTGATCGTTTTTCCTGATTGCGCAAAAAATATTGTACAAAATATGTAAACTTTTGAATTATTATTTTTTTTTTAAACGTTTATCTCTTGCCGGTATTACTTGCTGTGGAGATTGTCGTTAAGTTCAAATAAATCCAAACGGCCAGTTACATTATTCAAATCACGAGTATACTCTTTTTCTTATTCAGGGCACAGAGGATGGACATGATTTAAGTAAACCCATGATTTCATCATATTAGGGTTAATAATTCTCAACAGTTCAACTGAATCTTCTACCGGTAGGAACAGTTAAGTGATGTGTGTGACTGTGTTTGTCAACGCCCATACAACAAGATGAGTGCACATGCAATCCTGTTTCTCGCATTACCGATTGGCTTCACACCAGACCGGACAAAAATATGCGCTATTGCGGTCTATTGAGGTTACAAAATCCAGTCATGATAACTCATACTGCGATGCTAATCGCTGTCGTATAAACAGATTTTTTCGTTTAATTAAAAAAAAAAAAATATATATATATATAGAGATTGTAATTTATCGAGACCACAGGAAATGATCAAACTCATCAACCGACTTGTCCTGTCCATTGGTGTCGTTATTAATCATTTCTAGACTCTAGCGTGTAATCTGACGGACCTGTTTATTAAACGATACCATATTATCATACAAAAATCGATTATGAAGTTTTATACTAAACAACATATTTTTCACTACCGTTGGTTCAGAAAAACCATTTCGAGTTATTTCGGTTTTTGAGTATCGGCAAGACGTCTAGAAGCGATCCGTGTACGGAGGAAACTTAAGGTTTAAAAGAAATCGTCAACTTAGCCAACTCAGAAGGTTAGGTTAGGTAGGGAATGGAAGGTCTAGAAAAGGTCTTAGACTGGCATTTGTCTACATTTGGATGCAACTCGACGGAATTAAGACCAGCTCATCAAACCCACGCTGTAACAGTAAACAGTCGGATAATCTCCATGTCTTCAGCAAAGGCGAGGAGATGTTTAAGGTTCGGGAAGACTTTTTTATGCCATTGAGGAATAGTCCAAATACTTAAGTGGAGAGATGTCCACCTTGAAGAATTCCAGAAGTGACAGACCAGACCTTTGACTTACACCTATGGATTTTTACATATTGGAGCCTATCAGACAGATATGATTCGAACCCTGATTAAAATTAACTGATACTTATTAAAATTACTCTACCATGTGTTTGTTATTAATACAATGCAATTAAGTGCACTATAGTTGACACAATTGCAATAAGTCGGAGTCAAGTATAATGGTCGAATTTTAAACAGTATATTTATTTTAAGTACTCACATGTATTATAAATATAGCATATTATTCTTTAATATTCGTATACCTAATACTTAGTAGTAGTCGTCTCAGATATTAATCAATAATAATAATAATAATAATAAATTTAATTGTTTAACACATACGGAAGTTTACATAATGTTTGCAAAACGTATTACTCTATAAATGCATTGATGGATGGATTCTCTATGGTAGAATTTTGTCAATGAAAGTCTTGATATCTTGAAGCTCCTAAAACGGAAATGCCCAATGTAAGACTCATAGTGTACGACAAAATGTTTATATAGTTTACTTTTTCGTTGACTTCGTGCTTTAATCCTTCGTAGACATTGAACACGTACTTAGGGTTCAGGTCGGACATAACGTCAGATGTTATCTGTCCCCATCTGAAAGGAATGACCGGGTCGTCCGTCCCGTGACAGTGCAATGTTGGAGTGTTTTCGTTACTAGAAGCCGCCTAAAATGACAAAAATGTAAAATAATATATTTTATCAGAACGAGTTTCATTGTTGTTTGCCAGCAATTAACTGCACAACAAAGTTCAAGAGGATTGGGAAAGGATCCATTCGCTATAGGGAAAGGTCCGGGAATCAATCTCATTATTCGCCATTTGCCATACAAATGGAGTCGGCCAGCCAAATCCGCTTATTTCTGTATATTTTCATTTAACACATCCACCCACTACTAATTAGGTCTACCTATTTCTGATCTCTGCCACTTGTTTTACTATTTAGCTTTTCTCACTTCTTTCAACATGCCCAGACCGTCTCAATCAATTTTCCGAAAATCTTCAGAGTAACTCACGTCGGGAAAAGTTTTGTTCATGGGGATCCAACTGGACATGATGAAGATTCCGCCAAAGCGTTTTGGGTAGTTAAGGGCAGAGTACACAGCCAAAGCGCCGCCCTGAGAGAACCCTCCTATGATGACTTTGCTAGCAGGCACCCTGCTAGTAGACAGCTCCTGGTCGATGATTCCATGGAGGTTGTCCATTGCACGCAAGATGCTCGATTCGTCTTCGGGCGTGTGTTCGTCCAGATGGTGAATGTCGAACCAGGCTGCGGTCGGGAAACCCTTGTTTAACGTCAACGGTAACTTTTTCCTGTGAGAAAAAGCAAGTATTAACCGCAAATGAAATGGATACATATTGGGTGAGTCTAGGAGTTGTGCATCAATTGTTGGGAGAAAATGAGAGAGAATAGGTTGAGATGGTTCGGTCGTGTCTTGAAGAGAGACGAGGCAGAGGCAGTGAGAGTGGAACACCGAACAAAAGATGCGCAGACGGAATAGAGAGTGCTATGATGATGGCTTTAAAAAACGTTACGCCAAAGATACTGCAAAAGGCACTGATCAAATAGTAAAAATACCAAGAAATAATAATCATGACCGTGTAAAAAATATAATTTTGTAACTTTTTTAGCTTTTAATGAATATTTCGCACGAAAAATGTCCAACACTAAATTTTACATAAAAAGGAAACGATTTATATTCTGTCAATCTCCAAGTTGTCCCTTCGCGTTACATTCTCCCCGAAATCTCCATCACAAATATACCGTTGAATAAATTGTAAACGTCTTTCAAAAACAGATGCGTCCGCCGTTTTCAATATTTTCATAATTCCATCACTGTCGGTTACACTTGTTTTAGATAATAAAATGTTGTACTCACGCGTTTGGGCAAATCACTTTGACGTTGGGTTTCGTTAGTTTCGACAGTATCTTCGACCATTTCTCGCTGGAATATAAATACTTATTATTATTATTTACTTTGTTGATTTATTTGAATTGGTTATTGAAATGAAAAAAAAAGTGTTGTCTATGTGTCACATCTTGTGGACGCTTCATTTACAATTTTATCTTAAACTATGCGAGATAAAACGTTGATTCTAAGCTCATCAAAAAAAGGTTTCATCGAGAAGATACAAATAAATTATTTAAGTTTTTTACAATTAAAAGGACTGGCAATTTTAGCTAAATTTGTCATTAGCCGAGCAGGTATCTGAACCGATGAACGGGTTCTGTTTTTGTGGTCTTATCAGAATCACCTTGACACTGTAGAAGTGCAGTGAAGAGTTTGAGAACTTAAGATCTAATATATGTATAGTTCATTCACTGCAGTTATTCAAAATTGTATATTATAAAAACTCATCCGCACTCCCCTCAAATTTTTTAAAAATGAATTGCCCAACAGTGAAATATTACTAATAAGAGTTTGTCCGGACAAAGTGGAAACGAACAAACATCTTTTAATTTCTACGTTATAACATTGCACGCTGTCCTTCAACCTTAGCTGTTATCATTACATCACAATGGAGTACAGATTAAGGTATAATTCGACGCCATTGAACCTGTTAGTTGTATGACTTTGAAGGTATTATTGCTTTATAGTCATTTTTTTAATTTTTATTTTTTTGCTGATAATATTCTGAATTCGTGTATTTTTCATTCCACGTACATGTGCTTTTTTTATCATAAAATATAACCTATCCTACAGCGATCATCGATTGCGCAATGTTATTAGATTTTTAGTATTATGTTTATAGCCACATTCGATACGGTAATGATGTTATGTTGTTATTTGTGTACGGCGACCTTCTCTCTCTGGCTGTTTAATATTAAACAATTGGTTTAACAAAAAAAATCAGTACCGTAAATATTTTAGTCTTATTTCAATTTTAAGCGGTGTCGTCGGGGCAAAGGTCAGGCCAAAGGGCAAAGGCACGATTCTCGCCGGCTTAATTTCAAGTACAGTTTAACATGTTAAGTAGGTGGTACATGCCACAATAATATTGTAGGTACTGATTTATTTGTATTGTCTTGTACGTACCCAGTTTCGCCGAGACCGTGCATGAAAATGATCTAAAATCAAAAATATGTAATAGTTTTAACGAAAATATTGTAATATGTTTTCTCTATTTTCGCTGTACTTACGGTTGCCGTGTGTTTTCTAGTGGGCGCCACTACGAAAGCGTCTTCTGACATTCCGAAGAAATTGGAACTGCTGCCGCGAGAAAGTAAAACTATAAAACAAACCAAAATCAATGGCTAACCAAAAGTCGTACAAGTGAGGTTGTTTGCATTAATATTTTAATACGAAAAAAAAAAACACAAACGGTTTTTGCGCATTAAATGGACGCTTAAAAACTTGGACGGCTCAATGTCGAATGACCGTTCTAAGGCACACAATATCAGCGCTAACGTCTTGGGTATGTATTTCAATACAATATTACAATCACGCCAGTTGAGTTTATTATATTTTGTTGATTGCCAACGTTTTCTTATCTCGGCCATTATTACATATATATATACATATTGTTAGAGAACGCCGTTACTCGGAACGCACTTAATTTTTATTTATAAAGTATATATATTAAATTATTTATTGATGCGTAACCTAAATGTATCGTACGGATTGTTTTCTTAAAGGGCAAAAGTCCGTGGGGTGTCTACGACCTAACGAGCGGGCTTAAGTACAAAAGGCCCCATTGCTAAAACCATCGGTTACACGCGTGATTCGATTGAGAGGTTGAACGAAACACCCACAAAACGGTTTTGTCGAAGTTAGATCTGGCCTCAATCGATTCACTGGCTATATTTATCAATATTTAACATTTCTCATAAATCAATTTAAGTAAGTGCCCAACTAACAAATGAATTTGACTATCCTTATATCCTTAATAGGAATACCCTAATCTCTTATCTCCAACCGCTTATCTCTTATCTCTTATCTACAATCTTATATCTCTTATCAGATAATTATTTATCAGCCGCTAAATCGCGCAACGTATCCATGTCAAAACAAAATGCTACAAAATTTTTAGTGAGATGATAGACGTTTGACTTGGCTTTTATATAAGATAATTTACATACAGATCAAATTGTGTAACCTCAGAAAAAAAAACATCTTAAAAAAGCTTAACTTTCTCTGAAAACTATAAGAGACAGAGAGTCGATTCTAAGCTCATTGGAAGGAGCTGGTCGAGAAGATAGAAAATAAATTATTTAAGTTATTTACAACTAAAAAGACTGTCAATTTTAGCTAAAAATCAAAGAATTTTACGTAGTACATGACCGACCCTGACTTGGCGAGACTTTGTTGACGTTTTCGTTTTAACTAGAGCACATGACATTAATAAGTTTACTGCTAATTAGCACAATTACTTACAAAATAAATCTAGAAAAATATTTCATTAGACATGATAAACGATGAATCTTATACGAATATATTATTATTATAAGATATCAACATGATTCTGACAATGTCAATGATTGTCAAACGGTTATGGTCATCAATTATTGTTATGTGTTTGTTGATACTATATTTCGTTACCAAATTCATAAAGTAATTAATTGTGTAATGCTTATTATTATTTTCATTGACATTTTAATTTCGATAATTATATTTCTTTAACAATCAAATAACCTTGAAAGTCTTGATTTAACAACAACAATAGTTTATTAATTAAAAAAATAACTATCAACGTTTAAAGACATATATTACTTTTTTTATTTTTGTGACTAGCAGTTAATAAGTAGAGATGTCCCCTAATGTGTTATCATTCAGAATTATCTACTATCATTGCATAGATCTATCAGATTTTTTAAAAAATAAAAAAGTTTACCCATTCCGTGGAAAGGGTTGATGATTTTTCACTTTAACTCATCAAAAATATCCTTCACAAGTTTGCCGCCTTTTTTTGAAATTGAAAATTATGACAAAGGGTTAAGTTGTTTTTTGCTCGATTCCGAAGGGATAAACTTTGAGGTTAAGTGTTTTTTTTGCACTGTAAGTTTGAACAATTGTCTTGTAAGTATTTGTATGTTTGTGGGCGGCTCGCTTTGAACAAAAGTTATTTCTTTAATCGGTCGAGTATGATTTTTTTCCAACTTGTATAAACATTTTTTAACGTAGGTTCCCCAGCACGGTGTCCGTGAAATTTTCACTTTAACGATAATGGCAGTATTGAAAAATTAAACCGATCATTAACCCAAAGATGGGTTGGCCGCACAAATTAGTTTTATGTCAATATTAGCTCCGTAATCGTTTAAGAAGAAAAAATTTTTTAAAAAACTCAACCGCCTACTCCGCCCGGCTAAAAAAGTAAAGACTGTTATTAATAGGAGTTATTATATTATTATCATCATAATTATTATCATTAATTTTGGCGTTGGGTCGTGTGATTGATTTTAACGTTTAGTAAAATCTCCAAACTTGATTGATTTTTTTTTTTCAATTAAGCCGCTAATATTATAATAATATATTAGTTGCCAAGAACACAAATGTGTGTTGTTAAGAACTCTTCCGATAATTACTATGCTAGAAACATTTTTTTATAGTTATGATTTAGATAATAAAAAATAATTGGTTTCCTTTTGTTGTCGAATTATTTATACTTCGTTAGATAGTTTTTAAGTTGGCAAAAAACTAGTTTTATTCTTTAACAAACATTCGGTTGTAAGGAAAAACCAATTATTTGGTTTTAATGCGTAAAATATTTGTTGCCATTTTTTTACACTTAATTGCAACAATATGTAATTGATTTTTTTAAATTTAATTCATACCGAAATGGAATTTTTATTAAAAATGAGATAATAATAATTTTAAAAAAAACTCATCGCTAATATAAATACCGGAAGTAATTAAATTCCGGTATTATTAACTTATTAATAATTAATCAATAAGTTTTAATGACCTAACGAAGAAAAAAAACTAAGTAGTTGTTTATAATACTACAATAAATAACGTTAACCTGAGCAAATTAAATCGCTTAATGTTAATTGAATTCATACTCAAATCAAAGGCGATAAAATAGACGATTTTTATTAAAAAAAATCAATAAAAAAAAATCTCGGTTTACAATAATTATACTTAAATTTAATTAAAAATATCCCACTTGTAGTATGATCCACCCAGGAAAAAGACTATTCGGATTAAAATTAGTTTGATGAAAAATTGAAAGAAAAAAAAAAAACTACTTACGTTGTTTCGGAGCTTGTTCCATCGTTGTTTTTTTTTAGTATACTATTTTCAACCGTACGACACTTGACTATAAAAACACTTCCTCAGATTGTATACGGTCAAACGTTACAATTAGACGATTTATAGTGGAAAAATATGCTATAAAAAAAAAAATGAAATAATATGCCAGTAAATGAAATTTCAAACTTCGGATGATGTATTTTTTTTTTAATTCGAGGGTTGTAGACCACGAACACTGACGATTCTACCGATAGTGGCAGTCCTACAGTGGATAGCTGTTACAGATTGCAGTAAAGAAATTTTATCAAGATAAGACGTTCTGAAATTAATTGATTTCACCGTGTGCATTCGGTACAATACCGATTGTATACTGCACTACAGGACAGAGTAAAATGTTTATATAGTGTGGACCGTACTAAATAAATATATATATATATATATATATTTTATATGTTAAAATTCGCTAACGTTATCATACTAAATTTTTTTTTTTTAATTACTGTTTTATAATACCTTGTACAGCGAGGCGTATAGATTTTTCTGCAATCAAATTGCATTTGAGTTTTACCAATTTGTATTTTGCATTTACAATTAATATCCCACCAGACCATATTTTATAATATATAGTCAGCCGGTTTCACCAACATTTGTTAAGAATTTAACTTATTGTTAATTATATTAATTAACAACTAGTTAGTGCGAATTGGGTTTCGTCCAGATTTGTTAGCCTTAACACATTGGTAAAACGATTGTTAATTTAATCACCCAAAAACGGCTTGTTAAAAATATGTATTGTAGTACTTATATCTATATATTTATATTATTAGAGTTCAGAAATTGTTTCATAATTTTTGTTGACTGAGTATATTAGTAATATATAAAAATTAATTACACATTTGATGAGGAACTTCTTTATATTGAGTATTTGGAGAGCAATAGAAAAGACAACTTCGATAACCCTTTAAGCAGAAGTTGTTTTATGTAGGTAGATTAGGTAAAAAGGAATGGCACAGGCTTATATTTTAGGTTTAATATCATAATTTATTGTATTTGGTAATTTAGATATTATTATTATGTATTGCCTGTCCTAACAATGGAAATAATTCTTAACACTCCCTATCTTTTTTTAGTCCTTCAAAATAGAAAAAATCATTTTAATGACCTTGATGACAAACTATTTTTAGAAAGGTATAGACTATCTAAACAATGTGTTAAAACATTATATATTAATTATTTATGTAAACCGAAACGTTAAAAGAAAGTGAAACAAAATGCCAAATAATACCAAATTGACAAATTAAATAATACAATCACTTATCAGTTATCACATATCTTGATAACCAATGAGAACGTTGGAATCGAGGTAACCGCTTTGGTAACCCAATTAACGATTTGTTAACTTCACAAATAGAATTTAACAATAACAATGTTATGGTGAAACTTATTATATTTAACCATATGTTAAAATATTTAAATGAATCGTTAACTAACATTGTGTTATGAGTGTATTTAACAATAGTTGCTAAAACCGGCTGATAATATATTACTATAATAACTACAAATAAATAATATTATATGCGAAAGTATATAATTTAAACTAAACTGATTCAAATAAATATATTCAAGTAAAAAATGTTATCCCAGATTGTGCTTGCAATCCGCCCTTTGTTCAAACATTCAGTTAGAATTATTATTACTTAAACGTTTTTTGAGATTTGTACTTTGTGGGTAAGAACGTTTGGCAACAATGTGTAGATAATGTATGCATTAGTGTAAATTATTCTATTTTTTTTTTTTTTTATACATTGTTTGGTTTCTTACATTTTTAACCATGACCTATTTTTTATAAGTACAAGGCCTACGGTCGTATGGTTTGGATTATTTTTTTAATTGTTTCTGTTATAAACAAAAAGACTGTAAACAGTACACATAGGTTATTCCTTAAAGAGGTAATCTAAAAGTCTAATTTTCAGACTTTTGAATACAAAAAGCCGCTTTGAACTGCTTAAAAATATAAATAATTTCCAGGGTACTCCCTTTATACTCTAAATGGCTTAGTCAAACACACTTGGACCGTTTGAAACGTTTTTATTATTCCACAATAAAAAAAAATTTAGGTACGATGACTAATAGCGTAATTAATTGTTTTTATTATTTTGAAACAAATCCGACGAGGTAACGGTGACCTGTCGGCCTGCGATTTGGATAAGGCAATTATTATGAAGCACGTGGGCTTATGAGTCAGAATGCTATAATATATACCCAATGCGTATGAGTGTTTATATACATAGTATATAAAACATCTAAAAAAAAAAAATGTAATTAAAAACAAGATTCCTAAACGATTCCCGTTTGCGTTTTTCAAAATATCCATCAGAAAAAAAGTTACAAAGATTTAAAAAAAAAAAGTATAGTACCGAATATGACCAGTGAAACTTAAACACGAACAACATTAAAGTATAACATATAATGAATAACATTAGTCATAAAGTAGATTTCTCATAAAATGGGTGAATATTATTTTACATAACACACATCTGTGCCATTTAGTGGAAATATGTGTTTTTATGATATAAGACTTTAAAGTTGTGTAGTGAATGAACATTGAACTAGATCAGATAAAGTCATGGATGAAGATTTGCGCTGTGGGGGAGGATTAGTGCTATTCAAAAAAACCTATGTTTATTTTTTAATGAGATTTAAATAGGAGAAACAGGGTTATGGAGGTGAATTAATAGAGATAGGGAATTAGAGATAAATAGATTAGATTGATAGATAAATAGATAATAGATTAGAGATTTTAGATTCCAGGACATCTTGATATTAATACTGATATCATGTTACTTGTTATTTCAGAAGTTAAGACGTTCAAAATTAATCTTCAAAAAAAAAATATATACACTTTTAAAATGTTCTTAGTCACTTTTCCATAGGAATTCTACAAAATCAAAAATTGTTATTTTTACAAACGCTCTTTTTAATCTTATTAGCAAGACTTTGAAAATTAAGGCCAACTAACTGATACTTATAACTATTAACTGTTTAAATTTGAATAAAATACATATTTCTTTTATATTCGATTTGGCATCAGTTCGGAATGGTTCAAAGATGTCCATTATAAAACCTATGCGGTATTCACAACGAAGGATTTGTATTTTATTTTAATTATATATATATATATATATATATATATATTAATCCTATTACTACTTATATACATATTTTATGAATTAAAGACGTATTATTGCAATAGAAAGAATATTCTATCGCTCGGCGGTATAATGCACAAGAATATATTATTATTATTATTATTACTACTACTTGTGTACCTACACGGTAAACCTGTTTTTTAGATTAAAGAATACTTTTTATTACCTATAGTTATTTTTACCCGTCTACCGATTGGCATCGTTCGGGTGTGGTACAGTGTTCCACTGTTTAAAATAGAGGTACTTAATAATATTCCACATCCCAGTTTCTTCTATAAGTATAACTAACGATAAGTTCACTAATTTATTGCGGTTGGTGGCGAACGATATTATGATATTGTGTTTTTCAGATAAACTAAATACATAAGCTGTTTCAAAAATGTATCATATGTAGTTATTTTCCGGGTTACCTATAATTCCTCACAAGGTTTGTACGATTATTATTCACGGCAGGTAGGTCAACGGAGTAAGCTTTTTGATTTAGATTTAATCTCGCGCAATAGCGTTGGTTGAAATAATTTTTAGGCAAATAAGTTATAATTAATATTGCTAGTTTGTTAATTTTTTTTTTTATCTTAATTATGCGCAAAACTCTAGTAGGTTAATGATGTTTTCGATTGTTGATTTTATAAAAATTCCCATCCAAGTGTTTGTTGAATATGACTTATGATGAAACCACATTATACATGATAATATTTGTATGCATATAATTATTCACAGGACCCGGAAGTATATGATCTAAAATTAACCTATACAGGTGGTTTTATCCACCGTGAGCCACTCAATATCTCACTGGGATTAGTTAAGAATTTAATGTTGTGTCAATTTTCCACAAACTTTTATGCACATGATTTGAGTATGTTATGACTTATATAATGTCCCTGTTGAGCGTTGAATTGGCTCCTAAATAACAAGCGGTTCTCAAAATATTATACTTCATATGAAAGTTGGAAATGTATGTGACGCTCATGTTACCTATATAATGTTATATACATGTTGTGTTATATGTTATATACATCTAGCAATGGATTTAATTAAAATTTTTATCTAATCATTATTGCTCAGCTATTTTATTCACCGCATCCGATTATCTACAGTTTCCTAAATGAACTGTATTGTGTTCAGCCTTGCTACTATAATTATAATAATAATTGTAAGAAGCTCTAGTGTAGAAAGTCCACACAGACAAAATAATCCAGACTAAAAAGAATTCTCATTAAATTTAAATATATGACATACTGCGGTGAAATATTTAGATATCAGCACATACAAACATTAGCAACAAATCTATGAGTTATAATTTAATTTTAATACCCATAAGTGATGACCTACAGTAATGACTGTAATAAAATACCTATTCCATTTTTTAAAAATTATTTTTAGTCATATTTTTTAGTCTATAAAACTTTTTTTGCAAAATATAAGAAAATAATAATGTCATTTTGGTAACCAATGTATTTACGGATCAAATGTCGAGAGAGCCATTTTAAAAGTGACATCTTGGCAGCCAATTCGAAAGTAGGTACCTTTAAGAGTGAAAATATCGACTACCTGGGTTTGAGAGGCAATTCAGTATATTATAATCAATTTGCACCTTTTTAGTTAGTCTTCTTTCACGGTTTGTCTTGAAGTACCCATACAAGTCAAGCAACATGCAATTTTCAAAACGAGGGCATCGAAATAATATCTTCGGTTTCTTTTGATTTAGCCACGATTTTACTTTCTGCCAGGTTTGGTATACATATCAGCTCGATCACAAACGAATTGGGTCAACAATAATTAAATCATTAACGACTCAACAATGTAAAAAAAAAAAAAAACAATGTACCGCACAAATAGATATCTCGTTAAACTAGATATTATTATACATTTCTGGTTAATCGTGCATTTCTCTTCATTGTCAGCTTCGATTCCCATGGTCGTTAGGCAACCGATTTGCTTGTTACCACACCGAAGCCGTCTTATTAATCAGAGACGGCCATAAAGATGCACGATTCTAATTACATTCGATTCCGTTACTTTGTATACATTTGCCTTACTGTGTACTATGGATGCCCTCGTTCCACCGGTATTGCGGAACGTAGACGTTTTGTCTGCGTTGAAATATTTTTACAAAAAAAAAAAAAACCATTTAAACATTGACATCGATTCCTTACAAAATGATCGACGGTTAAATTATCTCAAAACGATGCATTTATCATCCAAGAGTAAATATTCTTGATACAGTTGCTAATTTTAGGGGTTTAGATCTGAAAATTAGACCAAAAGTAGACATAATGGATTAATGGACATAGAATTTTATCAAAAATCTGTAGTCAAACTTTTTATTTTTATTTTAAGGAAAGCCACCACCGAAAAATAGGGGAAAATTACACTTAGGTGTAGTAGTCAATTTCCAGGTCGTGTGAGTGAATCAACAGACAACAGGTAATTGAAATATTTTCATTATATTGTTAATTACGATACAACCCTATTCGTATCCCACCCACATAGTAATAAATTAATTTTTAAGCACAATATTGTCATTAAGTGCAATTCTTTTATCGATAATTGAATTTTTATCCGTGAACACTGGACTTCCCTTACTTATTACTACTACTACTATTACTTATTAATACTTACTACTACAGACTATTAAATCGAAATGAATTTATTTACACAATAGGAATGTATAACAAAATAGTTTTTTACTACTTACAATTAAAATCCAGTGCAAGTCATTCGTTGTGTGTTTTTATAATCGTACTAAACGCAGCTCGAAAAAAATGGTTCGTTTAAATATTATTATTTTTCGTTTTTATTCAGAATGTATTATACATTGTTTTTGCCGATGTGAACTAAAATTTAATTTATTTAAATTTGTATTCTTACCTATTGTTCTTCTTAGTCATAGAGTCAACATAAAAAAGTTCCTAAAAAAAAAAGGTGTGAATAGGAATTATTTGATAAAATACAATATCTTAAGGACATAGTAGAGGTTATATTAAATTTAAAAAAACACATATATATATATATATATATCAATCAATTTACGTAACCAAAATAATTCAATATTATAATATTTCATTTTGGTTACTTATATTAGGCAATAGTTGATTAACATCTAATAAAGCATAATTCAAGACACTTATATTATAATGCACTAAAAACGTTACACAAATATTATATTTTTTATATTTTCCCTATTTTGTCACCCTATCACGTGGTGTATAGATAATTGATTTGGTAAAGAGTAACCCTATGTAAACTATCCTATCTAGTTTACTTATGGTCATTGTAATAGAAATGAATAATAGTTTTGTGCTACTATTTTGTACTATATTAGTCCACAAGTCCACTTTTACAACCAAATATTGACATGACCCTTTTTTGTAATAATTTTCGAACGCTATATTTGATGTTTGAAAAGTCACACTTAGGATAATAAGCAATATTACTTTAAATGGAAATTATTTGGCTTAGTGTCGATATGCTCTCATCCAGGCTCATCGAGTCCGTACACGCCAGGTAAAAGTAATTGCGTTGTTATTATCAATTAATTTTTAATATAATACAATTTCATCGAAACGTTGTTGTAAATAGTCGGTGTAAAAAAAAAATATATATACATATAACATACACACATTATAAATTTATGATAATCGCGCACAGATAAAAATAAAGGATAAACTCAAGTGCATTGTACATATTATTATTATTTATAACACTAGTATATTATATGCTGCTGCATATTTAAGATAAAAACGGGAAAAGATCAGCATAAAATATATATATATATATATATATATATATTATTTCGCAGTCCATTAAAACTATATAATATTATTGAAACTAACCTCCAACGGCGACGTATGCAAATAAACGCAGAAAAACTAACTTTGTGTTAATACCAATTTCAGTGCCTTCTTTCAAGACAACCGATTTCGTTTTAATAAACATTATTATAAAAGTATAATTATATATTCACTTTGATTGATCTAATGGAACGAATCAATTTACTATTATCTCTAATTGATATTTAATGTATTCTACGCAATACGTACAACATAATGTGTATAGCTGTTAATTGACAACTTATTTTCATGAATTTACTTGCAAAATTATAAAAAAAAAAAACCCACTTTAAGTGTACTTAAATGTTGTAAATCGTCGACCGTCGGTAATAAAAACAATATAATTAATATATGGATTATATAATGGCACTTATCGCGATGGCAAATAAACGACCTTTATTTTAATTTTCTATACCGTCTTAAAGTTGGGTTTTAGTTACAAGCTAAAACTTATTACTAGTTTGGTAATAAAAGCAGAGTTTTTTTTTTTTTACAAATTAAGGACCAAAAATGTCCGACCACAGAATTATGCCAATGTGTTGTCTAATGCACCCAACAGTTTACACTAATCTGATTTGTTAGTACACCAGTGAAATTCAAACACAAATGTCAGTATATAAAAACATTGAACCTAATAATACAACATGTAACATTATGTTTACTAATAGGATGGGCTTTGTTTCACTATCGATTTCATACTATAACATGAGCTGTTATACTATTAATAATTTACAAGATTAACATAATAATTCGCCGAGAACTTACATAATCGACATTTGCTTATGATAAACGCTTATTAATAAATACATATGAGTAATACTGTGAACGCAAAAATCACAACGAGTAATCTAATTTTTCTGGCAAAATTAATTGCGATAAATTGTAAAAAAAAAAAAAAAAATTAATGCATTTGATACAACAAAAAATTACCACAACAACTCATAGATATTATGTTCAGTGAGAAAAGTAGGAAATTAAAATAATACGTGGTATGTTATAAACGTTTTGCACAATTTAGGCAACGGAGTCGATATTAGAGTAAACAATAATTAAAAAACCCAATTAATATTTTACATCCCAAAAATATCAGCTATTGAGATCTTCGAAAGCATCATAGTTGTAAAAGGAAAACATTTCGGACATACTAATTTCCGGCAGTGTAACCGTGACCGGTTCTACAACATATTTGATGGGCATTATTTTAATAAGAGAGATAGCTGGCAGACTTCCTCTATCTTTTTATGTTTTGTTATTGTTTTTTCTGGTAATATATTATATAATTATATATATTTTTTTTAACATAATTTATTACCCATAAATCAGTCAAATCGAACGGACCTAGAGAAAATAAATGGTTGATTAGTTCTATAATATAGGTTTCATAAGTAACGAGGTACAATATAATAATAGAATTTTTTTTATGATTTATTATATTCCAGCGGATCAACGACAATCGTGAGAATCGTTGTGCTTAGTTACTTTAGTATTTACCAAATGAGTTTTAATCGATAACAAAAACCCGTTAGAGAGTGCTATTGTATCGTTTGATTCGTGATCGTTCTGTATTGGTCGATTAGGTATAAACCGCAATTAATATATAGTCAAAATACTTATTGGTATAAAAGAAGGATTCTGGTTTAGTCATTATGCACTATTACAACATTACTAAACTAAAGTCTGTCGACAAAACCGTAGATTCTCTCTGGGCGAGGGATCGTCCCCTTCCTATCACCAATTTCCCCTCTTATCAGTGATTTTTCTTATCACCGATCCCCCCCCCCTTAATCACTAATCCCTCACAGAGGGATATATATATATAATAAATTAGTCTATTAGATTGCTAAGTGTGCATGTCGCCAATAGAGATAAATGAAGTTACCAGTTTCCGCCATCTTTGAGGGGAATTAGAAGCTTATCACATGTTTATAGCTGTTATCGCTGACTATAACAATAATTACAAGTTGAGTTGATAGCACAGAATCACAGATATATATATATATAATTTTATACACATATAAATCCCACAAAAATGGCCGACGTCGACTCCCATTCTTGTCACTAGTTTGCAATCTAGTTGATTATATATATATATATATCTGTGACTGATAATAATGGCCCCCGATAGAAGACAGATGATAACAGCCCCTGATAAGAGAATTGTGATAAGGGGCACCTCTCAGTTATCACTGTTTAAAATAATATTACGAGTCGAGTTGATAGCACAGAATCACGGTTATATAGTATGTTCTATAAATAATTTCATACACATACAAATCCTACAAAAAATGTTATTATTTTCTGTCGACAATAATGCCAGAAAGTATATATAACGACAAAGACGAGGATAAAAATGTTTTTTTTTTAAAAACCCATCATATTATTATATCCGTATCAGTATTATTATTATTACAGGTATGTATACCTAGTGCATTATAATAGCATATAATATCAGCAAGGATAATCACTCGTCCATTAGGCTTGTGTCGGTTCGCGTGCGTGTACCCAACAACAAAACATAAGAGATTTGTGTACAGTGATGCGCATTGTTGCGGTGCGCGGTGGTCCGGTTCATCCGAAGAGCACACACGGCGAGTAAGTGGCCCGTAAGACGGGTCTCACATCTATTCAGTCCATTAACCCTTTCAAATTGCTCAACTCTGTCTCTCTCTTTCTTATTCTTCTTCTTTTTCTTCTACTGTCATCACACACACACACGCGGGCCAGCGCGCGTACACACACGGCATGTGTACAATAAACTATCAGATCAGAGGAGTTGGGTGACCTCTGTGTATATTATATTGTATACCTATACCTATACCTGTCCCACCGTTACTGTGTGACCCACATGTTCTCCTTGTCAAGTATGCCGCTTACGCGATAGCCCGGCCAAGCCAAGTTTCAATACAAACGGTATACGTATGTATACAATATATAGGTAAGTAAGTATTAATTATTATCATCATAATCAGCCGGTTTCATCAACATTTGTTTGTTAACAACCATTAAGTGAAAATTGGGTTTCATCGAGATTTGTTAGCCTAAACACATTGTTAAAATAATCACCCGTAGTCGGCATGTTAAAATGTATTGTAGTACTTATATATAATGTTTATATTATTATAGTTCAGAAGTTGTTTTATAATTTTTGTCGACTGAGCATATTAGTTAATATAATAATGAATTACACATTTGATGAGGATTTTTTTTTTTTAATGAGTGTTTAGAGAACAACAGAAATGACAACTTCGATAACCCTTTATTAGGTAAGCAGAAGTTTTTTTTATGTAGGTAGGTTAGGTAATAAGGAATGGCACACACTTGCATTACAGGTTCAAATTTCATAATTTATTGTATTTTGTAATTTAGATAATATTATTATTTCTTGTCTGTCCTGAGAATAACAATGGAAATAACTATTATCACTACCTAATTTTTTTTTAAACCTTGGTGTTAAATTTAAATGAACTGTTAACTAACATTGTGTTAAGGGTGTATTTAACAATAGTTGGTGAAACCGGCTGCATAGGTAATACTCGTTGATTGTTACTCCGAAACGGTTTTTTAAATTGTTTTATAATAATGTGTTGTTGTGTCTTTCTTTATTTCTCTTTTTTCCGAGTGTCGGCACAATTAGCTGTTTGTAAGTAGGTAAATCCAGAGTGAACCCATTGCGCAAATTATATGATTTTCTTATAAAATTATCAAGTGAAAATATTTTATCAATTTCAGTATTTTTAATTGACTGATAATTTTATTAATATACGTTTCATTTTTTTTTTTCGATTTTTGAAATAGGTATACTTTTTTAGCCGCTGGCACTTCACAACCCTAGGTGGCAATGCTCTGAAGACAGTGTCCGGGTCGACTTCACTTAATTTCTCTCTCTCTACCTCGCTCTCTCTCGTTTTGTTATCGAATTTTAATAATCGCACACAAATCGTGCCACTTTGTTGAACCTTGTAAGTTGTAACACACACACGATAACAATCCACTCACACCATACCAATTACAATGAACATACCTACCTACCTGCAATGTGACAATATTTTCAAACTATGTAAGTATATTTTGTAAACCTATCTAGGTATGGTTAAAGATCACCATACAAGACAATTGCAGTATGAGGGTCGTCGTAGAACATCTCACCGGCTATATTTCAGGTTGAATTCTTACTATAATGTGGCTGCGTTCGACTTGGAGCCGAATTTCAGGAAGGACATCAAAATGAACAATGTTCGGACTTCAATAATAATATTTATTATTCAGCCGGTTTCACCAATTATTGTTAAATACACTCTTAACACAATGTTAGTTAACAATTCATTTAAATTTAACAACAATGAAATAAGTTTCACGTTAATATTATTATTGTTATATTCTATTTGTTAAGTTTACAAAACGTTAGTTGGGTTACCAAAGTGGCTTCTTCGATTCCCATTTTGAAACGTTCTCATTGGTTATTAAGATATGTGATAACTGATAGAGATTGTATTATTTAATTTGTCAGTTTGTTATTATTTGGCATTTTATTTTACTTTCTTTTAACGTTTCGGCTTGTATAAATAATTTACACATTATAATTGTTTAACACATTGTTTAGATAGTCTATACTTTTCTAAAAATAGTTTGTCATCAAGGTTATTAAAACAATTTTTTCTATTTTGAAGGCCTAAAAAAAAGTAGGTAGTGATAAGAATTATTTGCATTGTCAGGACAGGCAAGACATAATAATAAATTACAAAATACAATAAATTATGATATTTGAACCTATAATACAAGCCTGTGCCATTCCTTTTTACCTAACTTACATAAAAAACTTCTGCTTACCTAATAAAGGGTTATCGAAGTTACTTTTCTATTGTTTTTTAAATACTCAATATAAAGAAGTTCCTCATTAAATGTGTAATTTATAATTATTTATATATTACTAGTATACTCAGTCAACAAAAGTTATAAAACAATTTCTGAACTATAATAATATAAATATTATATATAATTACTACAATACATTTTGACACGTTGATTAATTTTTTAACAAGCCGATTTCGGGTGATTAATTTAACAATCTTTTTAACAATGCGTTAAGGCTAACAAATCTCGATGAAACCCAATTTTCACTAACTAGTTGTTAATTAATATAATTAACAATAAGTTAAATTCTTAACAAATGTTGGTGAAACCGGCTGAATATGTAAGTATAAGTACTAGGCACTGTTGTGACGATAGAAAATTGATCCAATTGTTCGAATTGTTGTACACAGAGCAAAATGGCTGATGGCCAGACGATATTATCTATTAGTCACTCAATGCTAATACATATCGATATGTTGATGTGCACTTGAGAGGTTAATGGAGTAGTTAAACCGAAATAGAGTATGAGACAAGTGCGCTATGCCGGAACACGGCCATAAACAATGGTTAAAACATGTTTAATATCTCATTAAACGCAGATTACTTTTTAATGAGGCGGTACTAAGGTCGTCAGACAAATTGATACTTCTAGCAGTCCAAGACTTATGCTATACCACCTACTGTACACTGGATTAACTCGTTGTCAGTGTCTTTTTCGACTGTACTAAAAAGAACATAAATTTTCTAATAAATCAAATAGGCGCGAAACGAAAATTATTGTTTTATTAAAGTTGCGTAACGCCTTAAGTGCGGAACTACAAATGCATAGGTCATATTAAAAAAATATATATGATTCTTTTTTATTTATATAAAATTTCTTTGATAATATATTCCAATATAACAATTTTTCGCGGTGTAGTTGCATACAAAATTGATCCAATTAACGGATGATTAAAACGTAATAATCTGGTTAACTGGTTGACCATGTATAATTGATACCGTGTGTTCGATGTTCAAGGAATTTTAAGTTGGATGAACTTTTTTTTATACGTTACACAGCATTTATTATCCAGATTTGTTTACGCGATAACCAACAACCGGTAACGTGCACACACAGTGTGTAATTAATTTACTGATAAACTAACTTTAAGTATAAACTGACTGAGCATTTTACTCGCGTATAAAAATTTAACTTATACACTGAAAATCTAGTCACGTACCTACATATTATTTTGTTTAATAGGCTAATCGTCGTTAAAATGTAAACTTGAACAATAAAAAAAAAGTACCCGAAAACTTTATGGGAACACTCTATTATAATTTTATTTATAGATGTCTATAAAAATATACACATGATCAGATGATACTTTTTGGGGAAATCATAATGTGCTAATTTTGGGTATTGTCAAAAAAACTATTATATCGACAAACGCAATGAATAATAATTTATCATGATTTTTTTATTATATATATATATATATATACAAACAGTATATACATAAAGGTAAATAAATATTGATTATTATCATCATAATCAGCCGGTTTCGCCAACATTTGTTAAGAATTTAACTTATTGTTAATAATATTTAACAACTAGTTAGTGAAAATTGGGTTTCATCGAGATTTGTTAGCCTTAGCACATTGTTAAAACGATTGTTAAATTAATCACCCGAAATCGGCTTGTTAAAAAGTTAATCGGTATGTTAAAATGTATTGTAGTACTTATATATAAAATTTATATTATAAGAGTTCAGAAATTGTTCCATAATTTTTGTTGACTGAGTATAATAGTAACATATAAATATTAATTACACATTTGATGAGGAATTTCTTTTTATTGAGTGTTTAGAGAACAATAGAAATGACAACTTTGAGAACCTTCATTAGGTAAGCAGAAGTTATTTTATGTAGGTAGATTAGGTAATAAGGAATAGAACAGACTTATATTATAGGTTCAAATTTCATAATTTATTGTATTTTGTAATTTAGATAATATTATTATGTCTTGCATGTCCTGAGTATAACAATGGAAATAATTTGTATCACTGCCTAACTTTTTTTAGTCCTTCAAAATAGAAAAAATCATTTTAATGACCTTGATTACAAACTATTTTTAGAAAGGTATAGAACATCTAAACAATGTGGTAAAACAATTATATATAAATTATTCATATAAACCGAAACGTCAAAAGAAAGTAAAACAAAATGCCAAATAATACCAAATTGACAAATTAAATAATACAATCACTTATCAGTTATCACATATCTTAATAAGCAATGAGAACGTTGGAATCGAGATAACCACATTGGTAACCCAACTAACGTTTTGTTAACTTAACAAATAGAATTTAACAATGATAATGTCACGGTGAAACTTATTTCATCTAACTAGATGTTAAATTTGAATGAATTATTAACTAACATTGTGTTAAGAGTGTATTTAACAATAGTTGGTGAAACCGGCTGTTAGGGTACTTAAATTTAATTTACAGGTATTGTCAAAGATCACAATCAAAATCGGACAATTTAATATATACATTTAACAAACAGTTAATATAAAGGCACGTTCGATTTTTACTCTTGAAACTTGTAAACTTTTAAAATAGATTTTTTTAAACTTGTCGTGTTGTGTTGTGTATCTATAAAAATAAATTTGGTATTCAACCTGGGCCAAAATGCTCTGAACTACTATCATAGTGAACAGTAATAGGGCATTGCGGATAGATGATTCGTAGTTTTGTTGTGTACACCTATTTGTATTATAATATTGTGTCATTCGTTACAATACAACTGGGCGTTGGGCGTCCAATGGTTGCTGTCTAAAACGCAACTTAAAGGCGGCGTTTCACAAAGAATCCATCGTCGTTTGTTACACTTATCAAGTGCCTACGATGTAGAGAACAATAAGACAATACACGCTGTGGCGGCTGTCCCTATTATTTTGCTATCAACTCGCACCACCACCGGACTTACACACACAATACTAATAATAACAACGATAATGATAAAGCTTGCATTGGTTGCTCGCTTCAAACCGCAAACACCTTCATACGTCCACGATATCTGTCGCCTGCAATCTTTGTGAGCTCCACCGAAGAATAGCACTTTCCAACGCGGTCATCCGTATAGCTGCCCTATTGGTTACGCAAAACTCGTGACTAGCGTGTTGGTATCAACCAGGTTGATCGTTTTACTCTTACGGTCTAACCACTCGACATGACGATTTAATAATAATTAGGCGTACTACCGTCAAAAAGGATCGATCAAAACTCACAGAGACACTCATTGAACTCAATAATTCAGGCAGCCGGTTCACCAACTATTGTTAAATACACTCTTAACACAATGTTAGTTAACAATTCATTCAAATTTAACATCTGGTTGGATGAAATAAGTTTCACCGTGACATTATCATTGTTAAATTCTATTTGTTAAGTTAACAAAACGTTAGTTGGGTTACCAAAGCGGTTTCTCGATTCCAACGTTCTCATTGGTTATCAAGATATGTGATAACTGATAAGTGATTGTATTATTTAATTTGTCAGTTTGTTATTATTTGGCATTTTGTTTTACTTTCTTTTAATGTTTTGGCTTATACTTTTTATAAATAATTTGTATATAATTTGTTTAACACATTGTTTAGATATTCTATACTTTTCTAAAAATAATTTGTCATCAAGATCATTAAAATGATTTTTTCTATTTTGAAGGCCTAAAAAAAGTATGTAGTGATAACAATTTTTTCTATTGTTATACTCACGACATGCAAGACATAATGGTATTATCTAAATTACAAAATATAATAAATTATGATATTTGAACCTATAATGCAAGTTTGTGTCATTTCTTTTTACCTAACCTATATAAAATAACTTCTGCTTACCTAATGAAGGGTTATCGAAGTTGTCATTTTAATTGCTCTCTAAACACTCAATATAAAGAAATTCCTCATCAAATGTGTAATTCATAATTATATATTGCTAGTGTACTCAGTCAACAAAAATTATGGAACAATTTCTGAACTCTAATAATATAAATAATATATATAAAAGTAATACAATACATAATTTTAACATGCTGATTAACTTTTTAACAAGCCGATTTCGGGTGATTAATTTAACAATCGTTTTAACAATGCGTTAAGGCTAACAAATCTCGATGAAACCCAATTTTCACTAACTAGTTGTTAATTAATATAATTAACAATAAGTTAAATTCTTAACAAATGTTGGTGAAACCGGCTGATTATCTTGTATTCAGATTAAAAAAAATGGAAAGTTTAAATGCTACGTTACTTTTCCATGATACATATTGATGAAATGTTAGGTTAGCTGTTGATGATAACTCCGTCATATTATATTTGTTAAATCATCATTGATAATAAAAATATGGATATGACATTATCCCATTTGAGACCACTATATTTTTGCGGTCCTGAACTGATAAGAAATTGTGGCCGTTTGTTTACAGTACTGCATATTATCTTATTTAGATTATAAATTTTAACAAAAAAAGTGAATTCGTATCAATTTTGTTCTCAATTTCGTAACACTTGATGACCGCTGATAAGACGTTATGTCCTACCCACATTTTTATTATCAATGTAAATCATGGACAAAACAATCACTATTAACGAAAAGAACAAGGTAAATTTCGGATGAAGTTTAACCACAGTAAATAATTTTGAAAAACCAAGCATATAGTATCTGTTCTATGGAAATTAGAGTAAAAAAAAATGTAAAATCATTACAAACACTTATCAACAACAAATTTATAGTGTAACTCTTAAGCAAGAAATCTCGTCACACAGATTACATTCTAGTGGTGCTAAGTTTGGAAACAATAGCTTTTTCTACCAGTGATTACTCTGAGTTGAGGGGTGTTTTGGCTTGTTTATATTTTCAGCAATTGAATTGTTTCAAAAGGGAATGTACCATTGGGTTTCATCTAATCCGTGACGGTATCTCAATAACGATTATCTATATTTTAAAAAGAAAAACATATATCCGGCTTACAAAGTAATAATGTCGAACAAATTGTATAGCTGAATGTAACTTCAATAGACACTTTAGGCAATAGCCATAAGTCATGTTTAACAGCAGCCACAGTTCAAATAATCATCAGACAAATATCAAAGCCGACCACGCCGTGTTGTGTGACTTCGCACGGGCATTATACAACAGGCGTTGGAAATATGAATTTAAACAGTAAGTACATATTAGATATGCCTATTATTGTGTTTTACAGAGATTTCAGCCGCATTGTCAAACAGTAGGTAGTAGTATAGGATGAATACAAGTGTTCGGAGGTGGTACTCGAGTACACACCAGATCTCGGCGCGTTTCCCTTTGCGGTACCTATTCCACAATGAATTGAATTATTATTAGAAAACAAACTGTAAACTGATGCCATTGTTCATTGTGTAAAACGTCATTGTTCTTGTCGCCTGCTGTATATATTTACGGCCATCGCGGACCGCGTCGCCCTTAAACGGTTTTGCGACTTTTAAACGCTTTTTTGTATTCTTCATCTCCGTCTATTTCTCCTCCTTGTGGCCATGCGCACGGTCGGTCAACGGTCGCACAATGCACATGTGAAGAATTGCCCAGACTTTGCTATCCGAAGCTTAAGTCAGCAAAATTCAAATGGTATCGCTATCGATCCGCGTATCACTGTTATTGTTGTGTTATTAAAATACATTATGCGACCGAATTCCTTACACGGATCCGCGATTGTGATAACCGATATTGTGTGGCCCGGTGACCGGACGATCGCATTCGAAATCCAATATTGTTTGTAGTTTGTCCGATTCCGCTCGCTTTTGTCGGGCCAGTCAATTCTGTCTGATTAGCATTTCAAATAACGTGCATAATAAGAGACGGCCGATAATAATGGCTCCTGATAATCAGTGATTAAAGATACAGACAGATAAGATATAAGAGATCGGTGATAATTAAAGAGTAGTGATAAGAAATAGCTGATAAGAGAAACTTATAACGGAAGATTGATAAGAAACAGCTGATAACGGCTCATGATATAACACAGATGATGAGCAAAAATGGTGATACAAGTCTAGTAATAAGGAACAGCTGATTAGAAATGCTGATAATGGCTCTTGATAAGATAAGATGCCGATAATAAAATTGCAGTGATACGAGGTTAGTGAACAGAGACATCAGCTGATTACGGCTCCTGGTAAGAGATCAGTGATTAAAGATGGCTGATAAGAGACAGACGTTAAGAAAACTATAATAAGAGTTTAGTGATAAGAACGAAACAGCTGATTACGAATGCTGATAAGAAACAGCTGATAATATCAGGTTTTTTTTATCTAAACGTGTTCACGCAAACCGGAAAAAGATACCCTCCATAGTGATTTTATAGTTAAAACCTCGTTTGCGTTTTGCATTATCGGCAATACACTGGTCAATATGACGGATGCAAAAATACAAATTTTTTTTATATCTTTGTAACTTTTTTCTGTTTGATATTTTTACCATTGAAAATCATCGATGAGATGTCCAATTAAGGGGAACGAAAAGCGCCTAACTGTATACAATTCCTAATTTTATTATACTAATTTAATAATACATTTTTAGAGTGAGATTTTTTTTTAACTTTAAATCAATCGCTTTTGATCCAGCAATTAACGACTCCTAGTACCTCTATTGTGATTGACCGGACTAAAAGTATTGTCTATGATAAACCAGCATGTTTTTATTTAATTTAATACAGCTGTTTGAAACACCATTGGTGGAAGTTTCACCGCTAAGGATTCTCATAGTATTCTGCATTCTGCAGTACATCTTACTCTTGAAATAATTAAATATTATTTATCTCAGTATATTACTAGATTTACCAAAAATGTTTACTTATTTTTTTGATAAATTCTAAGAAAGATTTAGTCATTTAGAAAAACCATTAGCATTCCAGGAGGAATAATATTTTTTTATAGTTTAAGATTAAAATGTAAATTTTGGCTGAAACACGTTCTAATCTCCTGTTGTTAATATTTAAATTTTATTAAGTATTATTTATATTTTTTATTCAAAAGTCTACCGTTGTGACATTTTTGTTGTTGTTATGTGTCATTATGGCGTCATCTCTAAACATTTTCCCATCGCATAATGTTTTTAATTAGCGAGTCGACCAAAACGAGTTTTTGCGTTCATTAATATACAAGAAAAAAATTCTAACCACAGCTGCTGTATGTATGTATCTTATCGGGGCAAATTATTACCCAGCGATTTCTCGTTGTTTGAACCGTCGCATTTGTACGACACGAATATCTCTTTGCGCTACTCAACCCTTTTAATGTTTTCCATCGGACGTTTAAATCTTCATTATGCAACGGCTACCGTGGTCATTAACAGAAATCGGCGCCGTCCACCACGAATAAACTTAATATAAAATCTCTATTCGTAGTGTGTATATAATATTTATTACATTCAAATGTAATAATAAAATTACAAAGCATTTCTGTTATCCGATAGTGATAAGAAACAGCTGAAAAAGAATTGGTGATAAGAAAATAGTGATAAGAGACAGCTGATACACGATATATATATATATATATATATATATATAATAAACTGGATTGTCAAGTGCACATTCCTCCAATAGGGATAATCGAAGTTACCATTTTCCGCCATCTTTGTGGGAATTACCTCCTTATCACACGTTTATAACTGTTATCACTGTTTATAACAATTACAAGTCAAGTTGATAGCACAGAATCGCAGATATAAAACATATTACTTCATACGCACATAAATCCCACAAAAATGGCCGACGTCATAATGGCCCCTGGTAGAAGACAGATGATAACAGCTTCTGATAAGAGAATAGCGATAAGGGGCTCTTCACGATGGCTCCTGACAGGAGAGAGTTAGGTTCAAGTAAAATAATCATTGAGTGCGTAAGGTAAGGTTAGGAGAAAGGAGAAGACTGATGGATAGATGGATAAATCTAAGAAGGAAGTAATAAAGGGGATGTGAGGACCGTGAGAAAGGTCAGGGAGGGTAGGGGAAAACATATCCATGATTTTTTCCGTCTGAAGCAGAAATGAATGTGGTTTATTTTTACATTATAAACTAGTTTTGCCATTAATTCTACGCCGTCGGACGGTACAATTTAATTTTAATTTCACTGGTGCTCGCTGTATGTAGTAATAAATAATATAATCATATGTTATGTTGTTTGCACCATCATAGAATACGCTGAAAAATGTATTCCTTTTTTCAGTAGGAAATTGTAAAATATTATGGACTGACGGTTAAAACAAATACTGGAAATTAAACTAGTTATTTGAATTGAATTTAATATATTCGCTTAAGCTAACATATCGTTGCATCGACAAATATATAGTAATATATTATGGTCTTGTGTGTTTTGCGAACCGTTATATAGAATAGCATATCATATACTAGTGTATGACGGTCACGTTTAGGTAATCCAATAAACATTATTGTCAATAATGCAATACTACACCAAAGGGTCGCCATAAGTATAATATTATGAAGTAAGCAAAAAGACGAGCTGCAGTGTGACCAGAATGACGAAATTACATTTCTCTGGTACATATTTTTAATTTGCTTCACTACTGCAACCTATGACAGTTTGAATATTATCATGCGAAATTCGAATTTATCATTTCATCTGTAAAGTCCACAAGGATATTATACTGTGCAATGTTTAACAACTCACAAAAAAAGCATTTATTTTTAATTAAAGTGGTAATTAAACAGTATGATGTTACAGCTGTTTAATATACATATTTTAAGACTATAGAAAATGATTGCAAAATTATCACACTTTTAGAATGTTATGATCGGATTTAAGAAGTAAATGGTGCAAGTGGCAATCATTCAACTGTTACAGTGTAGTGCGAACCAATTTGGAGTCGTTAATAGACCAAGTTATTTGGTAAAATATAGTAGAAATGTTTCATGAAAAAACACACGATATTGGTCATTCCTGTTTCGACTTTTTGTGAGTAGAAACTATATAACAGCTATTATTCCACACACACAATGGAGGACCAGAGAGTGGGTTTAATTAATAAACTCACAGCACAAAGTGTACACACTGTCGTTGAAATAAAACAACACGATATCATTTCCTATCGTTGTCGGTGTAGATTGCTGTTTGTTTTGAAATATATTATTCATACACAAACAGACACAGAGATGTGATTTGTCCAATACCGACCGGAGTATATTATGAGTGTAATCAATTGTGTTGTCAGCGGCGGTAACCATATTATACCGTGTGGGATATTATTATTAGGTATAGAGGTATATACAGAGGGGCCAACAGATAGCCATCCGGTTGTCACCCACCGGCGCATGTATTCATTAGTCAATTTAATTATTAACCCGCGGTGCTTCCTTCTGCGCTATCGACGACGACATCTTTTATAAATATATTTTTTTTTTATTTAAAAAAATCATTCTCCGTAAAAAGATCCCGGTACGAGACGACCCGCGTCGTCCGCCACTGTCGCCTATACAGCCGCCGGTCAAGTATATATATATTTATTATTTAAATGTATATCATACAGGGTGTCCCAAAAAGAATGGTGGGGTTTTAAACGGCTCTAGTGTCAGAGCCATCTAGTGGCGGTCATTCGAAACTTGACAACTCCCTCTTTCATTCAAGCCCTACCAGAACGTTGTAGGTCTAATACTTCACGACCTACAGCCGTTTGAAACCCCGCCGTTCTTTTTGGGACACCCTGTATTATGATCCACTATAATAACGCTCTGGAAGAATAATGTAAAAAAATAAAATAAATAATAAGAAACAGGTAACGCGTATAATCGTGTACATCTGTCAAAAGGTATTATCGGCTTAATTAGTTTCGCACTGACGACAGCGGGCACCGTTGATGATTAAGACTCGGCAGCAGGAAGATAATAAAAAAAAAAAAAACAATATTATAAATATACTTAAGAAAAAATTCACACACACACAATACACATTATATAGATGTATTATAATATACTTAAGTTATTCGAAGTCCGGTTTTCATGGAAACTATCGCGCGCAATGTCCATTAAGAGTTAATGAAAAAGTATTGTAATCTGCTGATGAGTGTGTCCACTGTCTCTCTCTATATAGAATATATAATATGGTATTGGAGAAAAATAACCCGTTTCGGCGACAATCCGTGCAGTAATCATTATAAAATAAACGATGAGGTCGCCCGTAAAAATATATATGTATTTTTTTAAAATTAAACCTGGCAAATTTTAAGGACTATAGTCTTATAATACATACAGCCGTCCTACCATCATATCATAATGCCCTGTACTCGGCAACAAAGGCGATCGACAGTGCGACCAATTTAAATGAAAACGAATAATGTAATTTAAAAAACTCCAAAACGGACCTAATACATTGACAAGTTGGTCGTATATCAAAACAATTATCCCTTCAACAAAATCAAATAGGTAGCGAAATTCTTAGGCATTTTGAAAAGCGCTAACTTCGAGTCTCAGGGTTTTGATTAGCTAGAAAATACGCTTACTTTTAGCTATCCCTTATCACTATTTTCTTATCAGGAGCTGTTATCACCTGTCTTCTTTTTTTTTTTTTGGAAACAATAAGCGTATTTTCCCGAAGGTACCGAAAGCAAACGGTTTGCTGATAACCGTTTTGGCGATTGTTTTAATATCAAAACTGTTTACTGCGGTTTGAAATGTTTGGTGCCTATTATGATAATGCAAAATCATTTTGGCGATGAGCAAAGGATCCTTAGCAATCTGAACAATATCAGTAAACATTTTTGCTTTCGATTCCACCGCGAAAATACGCTTATTATCAGTTGTCTCTTATCACAAATTCTTTATCAGCTGTCTCTTATCAGCATCCGCTATCAGCTGTTTTCTTTTGTTCATCCATAGCACCCCAGCCCAAAAACCTATCCATGTTAATATAATGACCGCTGCGCTGAAAGAAATTTGTTTTCAAGTATTTTACTCTGCTATTTTAAATGGTCGTTCGACGAGGTTTGTCATTTTGATATCTTTCCAAGCCGTTGCCAAACCAGAGTTACCATGACGTTATAGAAGACACAGATAACGTTTAAAGTGAATAATATTGCGACAGGTGATTATTTATATTAGATTACATATTCCCAAACTGGTTTCCATGAACACGTTATATTATTATTGTACCTATATCACCGTACATATTTTGTATAATAATACACTGTACCTTTGGCCGCGTCCAAGGCTAATTTTTGTTCGTTTCTCGGCTCATCTTATACGTCATATGGGTCATTAGTTACACATTAATTCCAATTTTTATATTATATAACATAATAAGGAGTTTATATTTATTAGAAAAATTGTCTAAGACATATTTAAACTGTTTTAAGGTTACAGTATTGATTGCTGAAAAATATGTCTTCAGATGGTTTAAGCCCTTCGTCTAATCTACTTCCATTTCTCCTATCGAAGATGAGTTTGAGCTAGATTTTTTCCTAGGTTGACTTTTGTTGGCATTAGGAGGAGATTATATGTGTTTTATGTTTCTCAGATGTTGGTGATTGTCGGGGTCATTTCTATGATTTGTTTGTGTAGAATTAATATTGGATGGTGGTGATAAGACGCCTGCTTTTATTATTGGCAGTTTGAGCCGTAGTTGTCGATTGTGTTAGGTTTTTTAGCCATTTGTAATTAGGTTTTCGTTTAGGTCACCCGAACTGGGGGTCCGATTTTTTACCGTTATTAATAATTGTGATCGTAGTGGTTTTTATGTTTTTTTTTTTTAAGAAAAACTCATATTACCTGATTGACGTTGTTCTACCGTTATCATAACACACGCGTTTCTCCGTCGGATGTGTAACACGCACTGAATCAGGTGTGTTATTATTATTGTTATATAATTTTTTTTTTTTTTTTGGTCGGCATAATTAGTTTTTTTGGTCTTTTGGTGACGCACCACTCGACGTTAGGTCGCCTCCCGTGTATTTGTACCGATCGTTCTTTCCTATCATATGTGTAAAGTGTACAATAACATTGTGTATCTCTCAAAACCGTAGTCTATGTCAGTAGAGAGTATTCTCTACTTATGCCGTTGTTGTCCGAACCGTTTATTTATTCATAGATTACCGAACAGCCAGCATCGTCCGTTTGTTGCGCATTATTTTCTTGACCGGTCCACGCCACAGCATTCCTTTTCATTGTTTTACTCATCTGTCTATCTCTCTCTCTCTCCCAAACAGTTGCATCCGTGTATTATTTTATATTCATAGAAGATGCATAATATTATAATCAGTTGCCTATCTTGTGTGTGTGTGTGTGTGTGTGTGTACCTACCTAGTGAATGCGAGGAGGTACACATTTATATCTGTCACCTTGCACCATATATTGTTATCGTCCAAGCGGTTAGGTCCATAAGTGTCGTTTGAATATAGATCCACGGATTCCAGGTTGGACCCGCAAGACAATTCACTTTTATTTCAATTATTCCAATTCATATCATATCATCGTTTAATCGATTATGGGAAAATAACCAAGTCCTACATCGACATTTCCTCAAAGCGCTGATGTAATATTATATTATTATGTTAAAACGGTCTCGGTCACGTTACTAGTAGAACTAATAAAAAACAAATTAACATACACATTGAATAAAATATGGTAAAAGGACTTTAGTCACGGACTGTAGTCCGTTTGGCAATAACTTTTACTATCAATATATAATAATTATAAAATATATTACAACCGCGGTCAGTGGCAGTGATAATTTAAAATTGTAGAGACTGTTAAAAATGCCAGTAGACTCTTTTGTAATTTGTTTTGCAGTGATATGTTTAATGCAAATAGAGCCTTAGTCCTTATTAATTTTAGTTTCGATGCAAAACTGAGATGGTATTGTTTTAAGATTTTTTATTTGTGTTTGTGCGATATCTGTTAAACCGCTGAACCAATTTGTTCAAATAGCAAGTCTATAGACATAAAAAAAAAATATATTCCAAATTTGTATAGAATATTCTTTGGCATAGTACAAACCCTTGCCACCCCCTATATAAGGGATGAAATCTTTTTCTTTAGTTTGTATTTTAAAAACTTATTTTGTTTGTTAATTAGACTGAAGGTAACTCTAGAGCTATAACGTTGATTAAGATATTATTATTTCAAATCACCAATTACTCAAAACGGTAAATAATACAATTGTAATTTAAATAATTATTTGCTACTAAAATAAAATAAGAATTTATATTGATATTTGATACATTTGTTTTTGCTTACTATATTTTGGTGTTTTCAGTGTACTTACTATTTTAATTTTATGTATCTATGTAAAAAAAAGGGGGCATTTATTTTAGTATATTTCTGAAATAGAAAGACAGTGTTTGATTTTTACTAATTATTTTCTCAGGGTTGTTGCCAATTAGTTATTTCTGTATATCCTGGTAAACGTACAATGATGACACATTATTTATGGACGTCAAGACGTACTGAACGTTTGAAAAACAAAACAATTATTCAAACAACACTATTGTATACATTTTTCATTTCTATGTATTTTTATTATACATTAAAAATGTGCATTTTTCTTATCTTAATCCTCGGCAGACGAGCAAAGTCTCAACGGCAATAATTCAGAATTTTTACATAAAAAAAAATACACTATTATACATTAGGCGACCGCGCTGCTGGAACAAAGTCAAAGTCAGAACGGTGTGTATTATCTTCTGTTAATCTCGAATGCCATAGTGTAAGTAATGGCGTACGTCAACTGGTCACTTCGGTAGTTCCATTATGATATTATATCACACACTCGATGTTAATAATTATTGTCACGAAATTTCTACACCGGATTTCCATTGCCTAAACGATGGTTATTAATAAATTTATAACGATCCGAATATTGTGTGTCGTGAGATGAAAATGGTTCAAATGTACTTAAGCGACATTCCAAAATGGGAATGTTGTGATTGTGCTTGTATAATTGGTAGGCCGGAGATGTTTGTAATTAATGTTCACAGTTAGTGCGCCATATGTTATTCATACCATATTGGCCTTACTATAATAGCACAGATTAAATACAAATAAATAGTGCACTTCATAATAAAACAATAGATTCTCAACCAATCAAATTTTTGATTGGTTTTTTTAATAGGGCCAAATTATATTGCCGAAAATATTGTGTACATTATTTACAATAATAACGTAAACTGATAGCAAATACTGATACCAAGTATTATATCAACGATTGGTGATGGTGATAACATTACCGATGTTTGTTAACATTTCTTTGTCAACACTAAGCAAAAGGATTATTTAGAGTGGGCCCTATACAACAAAGTCCCTGATAAATATATCAGATGAAATTTCAGATTTATTCGTTAGTAGTTTACATGTTATGCTATACACATTATTTACAATAATAACGTAAACTGATAAGAAATAATGATAACATAAGTAGTATATCAACGATTGTTGATGGTGATAACGTTACAGATGTTTGATAACATTTCTTCGTCCACACAAAACAGAAGGATTATTTAGCGTGGGCCCTATACAACAAAGTCCCTGATAAATATATCATATTTATTCGTTAATAGTTTGATATGTTTTGTGACTTTTCGGTTTATTTAGTGTTAAAAGCAAGCAAACGAAATGGACTAACGAATAATTGAACAATATTCGTGGAGGCGTTTTGGGTTGAAAATATAATGTCAATATTCATCAATGTGTAAGACTTCATAGAGATTGATAACGGTTTTATTGAAGGTAAAACTAAATGACACGTTTTAAACAGGAATAATAATATTATATGGTTTTGAATAATATTGTACAATGCGAAAAACGTACAGGTAATATTTTGGGTACTTGTTTTACAACGATTTGTTATTTTGTTTCATTTGTCGATGCCAAAATTTTTTTTTTAAATCGAAGTCGTGTCTATTTGCTCCTATGGGTAAAAGTACATTTTTAAAAAAACAATGGCTACAGTTTTACTGCACAACACACAAATCCGCATAAAAAACACTGCACTATTTGTTTAACATGCCGTTATGGCGATATTAATTTAAAAAAAAAACCTCTTGGGTGAGTCGTATGAGACATATGGTTTGATGTACTCACAAAAGCTATAAGTTGCAAAAACAAACTTACCTATCTTATGTAGTAAAAATATAAAAACCACGGTTGTATTTTTTTTTTGCTAACATTCAAAATAATATATATTACATTGCTAAAAAATCGAATTTTGTTAAACATATTTTGATTTTCACAATCAGAATAATTGCAAGTATATTATTGAGTTTAATATAAGCTATTTGTATTGCAACGGTTTATAATTTGGTTTGTTATTTAATTGTTTTTGTCGGTGGGATCCCCTTATAACGATTTATGTATATTTTGTTATATTTAAGACAGAGAGCTGAGTATAGTAGTAGTAGTAGTAGTAGTAGTAGTAGTAGTAGTAGTATTAAGTGAATATCGATAAAAGCATTGTATCTAATTGTCAATTATGTGCTTAAAAATGAATTTTTAGCATTAGGGTGGATACGATTAGTGTTGATAGCAACCGGGAAATTGACTACTATCAAAGTGTAATTTCCCCTTTTTTTGAGGGGTTTTACTAAATTAAAAAAACAAGCTTGAATACAGATTTTTAAGAAACCTAACCTTTTTACTTAACCCGTACATGGTATAATAATTCTATTCCATACCTTCGGTCTAGTTTTCAGACCTAAATCCCTGAAGTTTTGCTAGTGTACGGATTATAGTCTACGGTTACGAAACAATCGTCAATCTAATATATTTGTTTTGAAATATATTATAAAATATATGTACAATACAAGTAACGAGTACCCAAATAGAAAGTAGAATAATAATTATCTTTATACGCCATGTGTGTATGTGTATCATCTCAAAACTGGTTTGGTTTTTAGTTGAACACACAAACACATTAGAATTATTACTATAGGAGGTTTACGATAATAATATAATATTGTTATGATATTATTACCAATTACATACAGCGAGGGGTGGTGCTGGCGATGGCGAGATTTTTGCCTATTTCCAAATGGTATTCAGGTTATCATCAGCCGGGCGGATAACAATATTCACATACAACGAGGTCGACCACTCCGGTTGTGGGTATAATATATTATTAGACTTGAGACGCGCTACCAAAGACATGACAATCGAAAAAACTCACTTCAAAAAAAAAAAATAATAATAACCCCCTAGCACTTGTCTACATTATTATTATTACCACGCAGTACTTCCTAGAGCAGCTTAATTGCTCGGTTGTTGTTACTGCTGTTTTATAATATTATATTATTTTCACCACCCACTTTTTTCTGACATGTACCGCGGTAGCCCTATAAAGAACAAAAGCGAATAAAAATTACCTTAAAAGTGCCAACTATATGTATAGTATTTTTTTATATATACCTACACGTCCGTTTTCGTTGTGCGTTTCAATGTCTCGAAATAATAGACTTGTCGCTGCCGACGTTAATCTTCAATTAGGGCGAGACGATGGAAAATTACAATATCCGTTTGGTCTCATCCTCTGCAACTCTGTTGGCTACACGATTACACGTCGCGTGATGCATATTATAATAATATACAATATATGTATGTGTGTATAAGTTTTATTTTTACCCGTACAATGCTCTGTCGCCGTACCGCGGTGTTATATATATATATATATATAGTATAATGCAGTATAAGGAGATGGACTACTCTCCAACGCCTCATCTTGTACGCATCTACACCTTGTTGTTGCTTTGCAAATGGAATAATATGTCGCTTGGTATTTGCCGGTTAAACAAGTAGTTTTAACACATAAGAGACGTGCGGTTTATATTTTTGAAAAATATGTCAAAACCGGGCAAACTGTTAATTATAATAATAGTATAAAAAATATTGTTTTTAACTTGTTTCCTAGTACATACTAACCTAACCTAACCTAACCTAACCAAACCTAACCAAACCTAACCCAACCTAACCTAACCAAACCTAACCTAACCTAGCCTAACCAAACCTAACATATATTAAATCATTATATATTATTTTCTTAAGCAAAAAGCCACGAAACTAAAATATGATTTAGTTTTAAAAATATATCTATAGATCATGTAAATATAGTCAATCTCAAAATATGAGTATTCTCTAATAAGATTAAAATCGAATTATATAATATTATACTATTATTTACAACTATTTTTTTATGTTTTATTAATGGCAATCATTATATGTATATTGCTAGTGGCAATTCCATACCCAACCAACTATTTTATTGAAAAAACGCTTGCCAAGTCGGGGTTGTCATGAAGACTTTTATTAGGCAATTAATTTAAAAAGTATGAACAATTAAATAGAAAAAATGTATTTTTATGATATTCAACTTTAATGCTTTGTGGTAAATGAACTGTAGAATTAAGTTCTGAAACTCTTCACTGCACTTCTACATGCCAAGGTGATTCCAATAAGACCCATAGGTATATAACTAGATCTACTTGTATATTATATTATACCAAAGCTAAGACCAATATCTATCTGCTCAATGTTTAGTGTGTAACATTATGTTTTTTTCCTTATTCACAACAAGCAGCTAAAGTTATCAACATACAATTTTGATTGTTTCAACTACCATACTTGATTAATTTGTTAAAAATCAATCAATTAAAAGGCCCCTAAAGTAGTTTTAGTTTTCAATTTTGATGTTGTTACGTTTCTTAAGTTCACCTGCCCGCGAAGGCGATATTAGAATAGTAGCTTAAAATATCAGCTATAACTTGGATTTTGTTGTAATTTTATTGATTCCTCCTAGGTCAATCTGTTCTACTCGCATTTCAACATAGCATTCTAATATTGGACTCAAGTGTTCCAAGAATATTGCATAATCTTATCCATACACCACAGCAGCCAATAAGATAGTATGGTCCGGCGATTTTGAGTAGAACAACTCGGCTTGCGATTTTAACTCTCGGTTAATTTGTTCGGCGAATACAAACTACAAGTGCAACCGATCGTCCACATTCGTACCTTGTACTCGTTGTTGTTATAAAATTACATCATAATAATATAGACAACCCTAATATATATATATATATATATTTATACACTAACTAGTTCTGCTGGTATTCACACGATCCGCAGCGTATCCTGTACAAATCTGGCCAATAATAATATAATCATCCACAATAATAATAATAATAATAATGCTAATACTGTGTGTACGGACATCATTATGTTCGGTCGGTATTATTTTTACGATACCATAGGGAAACGGGTACTTTTATGATGGGATATTATCATTTTTGATACAATCAAACGCAATGAAATGAATATTTAATAGCATCAACACGGTGGTAACCCGACGCTAACCATATTAAATCTTTACTCGGAGCGAATCGTCGAGAAACAACACTATTATTGTATACTTTAAACGTTACACGGGCACTAAATAATGTAATACATACATATTATTATTGTGTTGTAAAAATTTTAAAACTGTGCGATTTATTTTGTATAATAGTAATATATATATATATATATATATAGTAGTTGTATGTCATTAAAACCAACGTCAGGACTCTCTGTCTCTGTCGATTGAAAGTAACGACATGAAATAAATAATCCTTTGAATGTAAAAATGTTTTCTGATTCTAGCAAAAGATTATTAATTTAAAACTAAGTAACCCGGCATAGTGGTACAATCCATCCAGTCGATAACATCAGAATTTTTAATTTGTAATTTAACCATAAAAAAAATTGTCGATTGCACTCACTGCAAACGTTTATATTATTTTTATCGGTTAATAATACAACCTGTACTTGTAGTGTTATTATATTTATAATAAAAATTAAAGCCTGTACCGCGGGGTCGAGGCATAGTGGTTATGGAGCATATTGAGGGGGAGGGGGGTAGGCACAGGTCACAGATCTAATGGAATTTGTACAATTGAAAGTTAATACGAAAATCTATAAAAACTATGCGTAAAAGCCGCAATGGGCTTAATATTAGATTTTGAGTATTAAGGTGGACATAGTTATTGTCTATAATAATTTATTACCACAGTTACTCGTTTATCGTAATTAGCAGTGTAATGGATTACCCACGGTGATATTGAGTGGTTTATGATATGTAGATCACCCTGTATGTATTAGGCTCATTCTAGATGTACCTCAGGTCTAATTTTCAGACCTAAAGCCTTAAAGGCTTCAGCTAAATAAACGAAATAAAGAAGCCCCCCCTCCCAACTTGGGGAAAGGGTTTATAATATTTTTGTGGTTTGTCAATATTTAACGGTAGTACTTATCATAAATATATATATTCCACACAAATGCAGTCTAAATTGTATAAATAGAAAATTAATAAATCTTAAAGTGTTATTTGTAAGAAAAAACTTTCTAGTTGTTTTACTTTGCCTCTTAATCCTAACGTTTAAATATAATTTAGTAATCCAGTTCAAAATGTGTATGAAATGCTATAAAAACCTATTACGCTGTTGAAATAAGAATAACTCTGTCGTTTTTATTAGCATATTATTATTGAATCTTGGTTGACTAATTGTAAAACTGTTCAAAGACCATAATTCATAGTTAATAGCAAAGTTGAACGATTCGAGTCAGAAAGCGCAGGCATAAGATGAGCCAGTGTTGTTGAATTAATATTGTCAATGTAGCGAAGCAATACCTCTAGAAAATTAATTAAATATCAAAATAGATCCTTCTTTATTTTGTTAATATGTATGCAGGACCTATACCCAATGCCTTAATTAGTTGTTATAAAATAGGGGTAGGAGATAAGGGGTGAGGGTGGGATAGGGTTGGGGTTGGGGACAGGAGATAGGGGTGGGAGATAGAGGTGGGAGATAGGGGTGAGTGATAGGGACGGAAGATAGTGGGTAGGGGGGAGGGGTAAGATATAGTAGATAAGAGTCTATGTTGTACGTTCAACGTTTAAATTAGAACTAAATAATAAATTCAAAATAGTTTAATTCTCTATGTTAAGTTACTTTTGGCCAGATAATAAACACTACAATTTTAGCCAGAAACTTGATTGTACATAATTTTTTAATCTCCTTGGCCTTATGCTGTAACTGGAAGCTCCATATAATTTTTTTTTTTTAAATTATAATTCTACAACTAATCTAAATTTATTCGGTACTTCAACGAGACATGAAAATGCTCTTTCGTGGTTGCAGACTCGGCTGAAAAACTTTTTTTTTAATTTTAGACACTTAAAATAATACAACTAGGTCGATGTCAAAGCTGTTGTTTTTGTTTATGCATATACTATTATGTTTTATTTATTGAATTGATATAAGACTATCAGGTAATTGTTTGAACAAGTATACAACACATCAAAATATATTTTCTTATTATTTCAAAATTATCACTACTTGAAATGTGTTTTCAATACGTTTCTGTGTAAACTAGTAAAAAAAAAACTAGAAGAGAATAATAATGATAAAACCATATAATGTTTTCAAAAAAGTTGGCCAATTGCAGTAATACGCAAGTTACGAATTGAAACTTACACACAAAACGAATTGAATATACTTTATCGTGACACTCGATTACATAATATTGCTGTATAAAAAATCATATTATTGTATAAAGTATTTATTGTTATTATTCAACAGTGAAATGAAGAAATAATAATAAAAGTTCTAACGCCACCAAACGAAATGACTGCTAAAAAATGAGTTTTATTTTTTTATTGACTTTGAATTTGTAAGTTAGAACTGCCATATATATTTGCGTTATACGAATACAGTACGAACACTATTTTCTCAGGTGGCCTAACGGCGAACGTAGAGTTAAATAAAGTGAAATAAACATTTTATGGATTACATTTACTGCTGCTAAAAACCACGTCATTTTTACCCGACACTATAGTGTACTCGTGCGGTTAGTTTTTCGGAAAAGTGTAGAGCCATATCTAGAGACTCGAAACAAACTACTACAGTCCGACCAATATGATTCGACCACTTTTGTTTGTGTGCTGGTTGTTTTCCTCTGGTTGCACTTTCCAGATGTGCTCTGCCGGATATTCTGGGTCGTGCGTAGAAGGCGACAGCGTGTCAAAGTTAAACGAAATACTTAAGGCGGCCGGCTGGAATCAAGTGCTAACGATGGCCCTAGACGGAGAATTAAAATCAACCAACGGCGAACGTATGGACGTGTCGGATCTATTGAGTGAAGGGTTGGACGGCAATATTGTTACCCCGGCAAACTACACGGACAAATTGCAAAAATCTTTGACCGCGGTAAACTGCTTTTACAGCGAAAGCCTAAAATTCATAAACGATATGTTCATTGAAATAATCGCGGGCCATTGCATGAGCATTGTGTCGATCGCATCAATGTTGGATTGCATGGAACGGTTTTGGAAGACGTTGGACATAAATAAGTCACTGGTCGAAAAGATGTTAAAAGTTCTGAAGTTTTTCCACGAAGCTTCCAAAGGCTTGGGCACGACAACGGTCATCAACGCTTTGGAAAGCCTATTGCCACACTACGACCGTCAGAAATACATCAAATCGAATTACTTGGACGATAATCGTACGGTTAAGATGGAGAATTTCATGAGGGATTACACATATTTCCTAGACAAGATGAATTGCGCAAACAAATTATTGCAGGACTATCTCAAGGCCTGTTGTTTGCCGGCTTGCAAGTTTGAAAGCCAAAATTCCGACGACATCATGGGTATCCAAGCAGCAATGAGCACTCTTACGCCACATCAGAGTATCAATGCAGTGTTTGAATTTTATGTTGAAAATTTAATTGAAAGTGAGAAGTCGTTCTTAACTGGGCTAGGGTTTAAAGAAGCACAAGAAGAACAAGTGAACGTTTGAGAACTTAATGAATAGTTTTACCGTCATTAACTAAAAATCCACATTTTTGATTTTGTATGAAACGATTTCTACATTTTTATTCTGTCTGACACATGTTTGCTTTTTGTAAAATAAATGATTAAGATTATTTTTTCAGTATGTATCTTGATCTTCTTTGCGGGCTATTCGATAAGGATATTGCTCAATAGACATTTTTTAAGTTGGCAACCACTCGATGATGTGACGTTTAATATTGAGTGGCTCTAAATAACTCCACTGCCGGATGTTTCCCGAGCAAGACTGTTTAATCATATATATGTTATCAACTATCAATACCTCTTATCATTAATCTCTTATTACGAATCTTAGTCGTGTCACCTTAACACTAAAAAAGTAATTTTTAAGCACAAAGTTGATGTATACAATGCTTTAATTGATATTTTTATTTTATTCTGTTAACACTAGAATTATTTCCTTACTCGGTTACGGTTAGGTTTAACGGTTATGCACTAATGGCAAGTGTAAAAACTACAATCAGACAGGATTCTAAATGGAAAAATTCAATGATTTAAGATAATATTATTGGCATAACAACAGCTTTAAAAACCAGGAGAAAATCGATGAGGAATATAATAATATAAAAAAAAGAGAGTTTAACACTACAACAGATATTCTAAAATGTAAACTTTAAAGCCTCCCATATACGAACAGATCGGTTTGTCAATCTGATAATTTACATAAAACTGTCAGATAAATTGATAGGTGTGTTAAAATTTATTGTATAGAGCTGTTTTAAACATTTTAATATAGGTTTTTGATCAATTTGGACGTCAACAGATCGACAAACGAACGTTTCGTGTATGCGCTTTTACAGTTTGGCAATATAAAGATTACAAATTGAATATTACACATACAACGAATAGAAAAAAGTTCATCGTGACACTTGTTTTGCAGAATATATTTTACTTTATACTATTGTTCATTTAAAAAATAAATTAAAATGTCAGCAAACGAAAAAATTTCTAAAATATGAACATTTTTTTCTTATTGACTTAAAATTGTATTTAAAATCTATACAAAATACAGGGTGATTCTTTCATCATAAACCACTCAATATCTCATAGGGTTAAATAAGAAATTGAAATTTTTTTCATATTATTTTTATACAATGCGATCTCAATTTTTCACAATTTGTTTTGTTTTAACCCCCCTCCCAATTTAGTATTTTTGAAACTTAAACAGTGACATATATTTTTTGTAAGTTTTTTAAGTTGTGAATAATGTATTAAACATTTTGACTGATCGATAACCAGTTTCGGATAACTATTTTCAAAATTATTGAAATTTCAAGTTTAGGGCAGGAGGAAAGGTGAAAACCCTATGAGACATTAAGTGGTTCATGTTAAAAGAATTACCCTGTATGTACGTTGAGTAAACTTGTTGAATTTATACACCTATCTTAAATGGCAAAGTAGGGAAGACATCCACCAAACAAACTAGTAACACGTATAAGGAGTTTCCATCGACTTAATCTACGGTAGAAGTTAGAAATTTCATTTATATTTGCATTACAAAAAAACGACGATTATTATTTACTTATGGTGGCTAACGGTGAACGTAGAATTTAATAAAGTGAAATAAATATTCACTGGCAACACTTACTCCTCAAAACCACATTATACCTACCTAACAGTGTAGTATACCCGTTTAGTCTGTTTTTCAGAAAACTCTAGCACAGTCCTAAGTAAATAAATAAATTATAGTTGGACCAATATGTTTCAACAGCTTTGGTTCGTGTATTGGTTGTTTTCTGCTTGCACTTTTATGATGTGCTCAGCCGGTAATTCTGGGTCATGGTCAGATGGAGAATACGTGTCCAAGTTAAACGATATGTTGAAGGCGAGCGGGTGGAAGCAACTGATCACAAGAACCCTAAATGAAGAATTAAAATCAATCGACGGCGAAGAAGTGGACGTGCCTGAGCTATTGCATAAAGGGGTGGACGGTAATATTGTTACTCCTGCAAACTATTTCGACAAATTGTTAAAGTCTACGGCCGCGGTAAACTGCTTTTACAGCGAAAACCTAAAATTCATAAACGACGTATTCACTGAAATAATTGCAAGCAAGTGCATGAGCCAGGATTCGGACGCGTTAAAGTTGGATTGCATGGAACGGTATTGGCAGACATTGGACATAAATAAGTCAGTGGTCAAAAAGATGCTAAAAGTTCTGAACTTTTTCCACGAAGCTTCCAAAGGCTTGGGTACAACAATCGTCATTAATACCTTGGAATTTTTAGTACCGTTCTACGACCGTCAGAAATACACCAAATCAAAATACTTGGACGAAAATGATACGATCATGATAGATAATTTAAAAAAGGATAACGACTTTTTCCTAGACAAGATGAATTGCGCAAACCAAATATTGCAGGAGTTTCTCGTGGCCCATTGTTTGCCGTCTTGCGAGAGCGAAAACCAAAATTTCGATATCAAAGCAGCATTGGGTACTCTTTTGCCAGATCAAAGTCTCAACACATTATTTGATTTTTATGGTAAACTTTTTATTGAAAGTGAAAAAATGTTCTTAACCGAGCTAGGGATTGATGAAGAGCAATTAAAAGATTAAGATCGTTATGTATATTTTGACTGTCATTAATTAAAAGATCCACATTTTTGATTTTGTATAAAATGATTTCTAAATTTGTATTCTGTTTGACTTTTCGTAAAATAAATAATTTAGTTTTTTTTTCAGTATTTATCTTAATCTTCTTCGTGGGCTATTCGATAAGGATATTGCGCAATCGAATTTTTTTAAGTTGGCAACCACTCGATGATATGACGTTTAATATTGAGTGGCTCTAAATAGCTCCACTGCCGGATGATTTCCGTAAGACCATTTAATCATAGATATGTTATCAATTACCACTACCTCTTATCATTTATCTCTTATTACGAATCTTAGTCGTGTCACCTTTACACTAAAATATTAACTTTTAAGCACACAATAGAAATTATATACAATGCTTTAATTGATATTTTTATTTTATTCTGTTAACATTAGAATTATTTCCTTACTCGGTTACTACTACCTACAAATAATACTTTCTACTGTACTTGGTTTGAACGGTAACGGTTTGTACGTACTATCCACAGCTTAGCTTAGAAGCGTTTATTTAAAATTGATTTTATCACTCTCAAGTCATAATGTTGACCACTGCACCTGTGACCTACCCGTCCCCACTATACCCGAGCACATTTTACTGGCTTTTTTTATTATTTATATTGCTTTTTGCGGTTTAACAGTTATGCACCAATGGCAAGTGTAAAAACTACAATCAGGCAGGATTTGAAATGAAAAAATTTAATGATTTAAGATAATATTATTGGCATAACAACAGCTTTAAAAACCAGGATAAAATCGATGAGGAATATAATAATATAAAAAAAAGAGAGTTTAACACTAAAACAGATATTCTAAAATGTAAACTTTAAAGCCTCCCTTATACGAACAGATTGGTTTGTCAATCTGATAATTTACATAAAATTGTCAGATAAATTGATAAGTGTGTTAAAATGTATTGTATAGAGCTGTTTTAAACATTTTAATATAGGTTTTTGATCAATTTGGACGTCAACAGATCGACAAACGAACGTTTCGTGTATATGTAAACTGCACATAAAACCAATAGAAAATATTTCATTGTGAAATTGTTTTCCAGAATATATTATACTTTATACTATTGTTCATTTAAAAAACAAAGAAGTACGAAAAAAGTTTAAATGCCAGCAAATGAAAAATTTGCTAAAAATAAACTTTTTTTTTTCTTATTGACTTTTTATTTACAATCAGTACACATGACGTGCATGGCGAAGGAGGGAACACATCCACCGATCCACCAAATGAACTAGTAACACTCTGTATACAGAGTTGACATCGAATTAATCTACGGTAGAAGTTAGAAATGACATTTATATGTGCTTTATACGAATACGACTATTACTATTTTATTAGGTGGACCAACGGAGAACGTAGATTTAAACAAAGTGAAAAAATATTATTATACCAAACTATTAGTATAGCATACATGTTTAGTTTGTTGTTAGAAAAGTCTAGCACAGCTCGAAGTATAATTATAAACTATAGTACGTCCAATATGATTCAACCGCTATTGTTTGTTTATTGGTGGTTTTCGGTTTGCATTTTTCTGATTTGCTCGGCCGGTAATCCTGGGTCATGGTCAGACGGAGCATACGTGTCAAAATTAAACGATATTTTCAAGGCGAGCGGGTGGGAGCCACTGGTCACAAGAACCCTAAGAGAAGATTTAAAATCAATCGACGGCCAAGAAATGGACGTGTCGGAGCTATTGGATAAAGGAGCGGACGGCAATATTGTTACCCCGGCAAACTACACCGACAAATTGCTAAAATCTACGGCCATGGTAAACTGCTTTTACAGTGAAAACCTAAAATTCGTAAACGATTTATTCATTGAAATAATCGCGGGCAAGTGCATGAGCATTGGTTCGGACGCAACAAAGTTGAATTGTATGGAACGGTTTTGGAAGTCAATAAACGTACATAAGTCACTGATCGAAAAAATGCTAAGAGTTCTGAATTTTTTCCACGAAGCTGCCAAAGGCGTTGGCACGACAATTGTCATTGACACTTTGGAATTTTTACTACCGTACTACGACCGTCAGAAACACATGAAATCAAATTACTTGGACGACAATGGTACGGTTAGGATGGATAAATTTACGAGGGATAACGAATATCTCCTAGACAAGGTGAATTGCGCAAACCTGATACTGCAGGACTTTCTCAAGACCCGTTGTTTGCCGACTTGCGAGGGCGATGGCAAAATATCCCATATCATATTAAATATCGGAACAGCAATGGCCAATCTTACGACGGACCAAGGTATCAACGCGTTATTTGAATTTTATGGTAATATATTAACTCAAAGTGAGGAAATGTTCTTAACCGGACTCGGGTTTGATGGAGATCAAGGAAGAGTTTAAGGTCGTTATGTATTTTTTTACTGTCATTAATTTAAAGCTTCTGGTTTGGATTATACATTTTCGATTTAGTATAAAACGATATCAACGTTAAATATATCGTAAAATAAATGATTACGATTAGTCATCTTTATCTTCTTTGCGCGCTATTCGATAAGGATGTTGCTCGATCGACATTTTTTGAATTGGCAACAATTTGATGATATGACGTTTAATATTGAGTGGCTCTAAATAACTCCACTGCTGGATGTTTCCTGTGCAAGACCGTCCAATCATGGATAGGTTACCACTACCTCTTATTATTAATCTCTTTTTACGTATGTTTAATAAATATATTATTCAACAGTAGTTATCGACCAGTAATATGAAGCAGAGCCCATAAGGTAATGTGTTTACGATGATGTGTTTTTCGATTGTATTCTTTAAGTAGCAAATTAATAGATCAGAATTTTTACCTGAAAGGTACTTTATTATTCCATGTCTTTTAAAAAGTCACCTTTATCCCTTCAAAATCGAGAAAAAATATCACATTTACTCACTTACAAATAACAATCAACTCTTTGATTAAGTATTAACGTTTTTAACTACACCTTTTTATAACACATAATTTTTATTTCTTTATTCATAAATATTATTTTTTACACAATTAGTAAAGTTAATATTTAAAATTTAACCTTAAATGTTCAACAAATTTATCGTCCAATCGTTTTTTTTTTTCAATAGCCAACTGTACATTATTTAAATTATAAAATAAATTTAAATTAAAGAGGTTTTTATAATGACTCATAAAATTCTGCATAACATTGTGCAGTAAAATATTTTAAATTAGGTATTTTTGTTGTTGAAACTAAATTAACATTTATGATTGATCGAATCCTGTCTTAAAATATAATTTAATAAATAATTTTAAAAAGTACTCACCTTGCAAAATACACATTAGTTATTCATGAATTTATTTTAAATATTATAGCTATTGTCCAATGGTCTTAGTCAATATTTTAGAATATAACTTGAATACATCTGATATTCTAATTTTTTAATTACAATAAATTATAAATTAACTGTAAAAATGTTTTTTTTAATATTATAATATAAAATAATAATAAATGTAAATTTACTAACAAACTACTAATAAGTAATTCTGCTTAATGAATATAACAATGTAAGCATAATAATTCTGTTGTTAAATTTGAATATTACGTAGGTTTTAAATTTTGAAGAAGTATAAAATTAGCCTATAAGTAATAACAATTATTAAGACTATACTACATGTTAACTATTTTGCATCAATTTGTTGGTTTTTGTATTGTAATAAATAATATGTACTTTCTTCATTGAATAATTAATATTACATAATATAGTTAAAAATATTGCGAATGTTTTAAGTACAAAAATATAAAATGTTTACATAATTTATTTTTATTAAAAAAAACATTGAACATAGAAAAATACTATTGCTTAAGTCTTAACGTATATAAAATAAATCACATTCTACATTTAAAAAATCATATTTTTTATCAATTTACTAGTTTTTCATATGATTTTGAAAATACAAGTTAATTTTGTACACACAATTTTTTTTTAAGAAATTCTAAAACAAAACATTTGTTTTATACCCGTTAGATACTGAATTAGGAAATGTGTCTTAAGTGTTGTTATTGATTAAGAAGAAGTATAGATCTTTATAGTTTAACACCGTTTAACCGAAATATCCATAGTGCATAAATGCATTATAAGAGTTAAGATTAAAGCAAATGTTCAAAAACCAAGAACCTACCTCCTTGTAATCCTCAACTTACTAAAACACACCAACCAAACTTAAAATTTTCAAATTTAAAGTAATAAGTAAATAAGTAGGTACTGCATAGATGTAATAACAATTTTTATAGTCATACAATTATTAGACTTTGAAATGTTGTACTAATATAAATTTTTTTTCTAACATTTATGTATTGATGTAGAGCTATCCGAGACCTATCCTCTCTAATAATTTGTTACAAGTATTAAACTAGTGTTTTAAATTTATTTATGTACCTAATAAAACAAATTATATTTTAAGTATTATTTAGTAGTAATTATATTTAAGTACACCTAATAAATAGCAGCCATTTTTAAGTATGTCTACTAATTCTAAAATTACCATTCTAAAGGAAAAATAAAAATTTATATTGTTTGCAATTGTCCGTTCAGCGTTCTGACAATAGTACAAATGATTGTGTTCCAACTTTTTCTAAATAACACTGACATCTTTTACTTACTCATTTACTAATATTTACTACTACTTTTCACTTACGAATAATACTTTCTGGCTCTACTTGATTTCGACTGTACTGTTTTGAACTTACTATCCACAGATTCGCGTCCATGCGTTTATTTAAAAAAGATTTTATTCCTTATAATTATAATATTGAAATATAGACCACTAGACCTGTGACCTACCCGTCCCCACTATGCCCAATAGGGTTTTGATCAATTTGAAATTCAACAGATAGGCAACCGATCGTTTCGTTTATGAGAGGCGTATACAGTTTCACAATAGAAAGATTGCAACTTGAAAATTACACATAAAACGAATAGAAAATAGTTCATCGCGACACTTGTTATGCAGAATATATTTTATTTTAAAATTTTGTTTATTTTAGAAATAAAAAAGTACAAAATTGCTAAAATGCCAGCGAACGAAAAAATTGCAAAAGTATGAATTTTTTCTTATTCTTATTGACTTAAAATTGTAATAAAAATCCATACACATTATGTACACTGAATAAACAAATTGAAGCTATACAAATGACGTGAATGGCGAAAAAGACATCCACCGAACCACAAAATAAACAAGTAACATGCATACGAAGTTTTCATGAACTTGATATACGGTAGAAGTTAGCAATGCCATTTATATTTGCTTTACACGAATACAACTACTGCTATTTTCTTGGTTGGCCTGACGGTGTACGGACAGTTAAACAAAGTGAAACAAATATTCACGGGTGACACTTACAGCTCAACACAACATTATACCTACCGAACAGTATATCATACCTGTTTAGTTTGTCTTTCAGAAAAGTCTAGCGCGACACGAAATATATCCATATACTATATAAGTCCGACCAATATGATTCAACCGCTTTTCCTAGTGTTGTTTTCCTTTTGCGCTTTTCCGATTTGCTCGGCCGGTTACTCTGGATCATGTTCAGACGGAGACGTGCAAAAACTAAACGATATATTGCAGGCGAGCGGTTGGGAGGAACTGGTCACAACAATTCTAAGCGAAGAACTAAAATCAATCCATGGCAAAGGAATAGACGTTTCGGAGTTATTGGATAAAGGAGCGGACGGCAATATTGTTACCGCGGCAAATTACTTCGACAAATTGCTAAAATCTACGGCCGCGGTAAACTGCTTTTACAGCGAAAACCTATTATATGTAAACGATTTTATCATTGAAATAATCACGGGTATGTGCATGAGCATCGATTCGGACGCATCAAAGTTGAATTGTATGGAACGGTTTTGGAAGTCAATAAACGTACACAAGTCACTGATCGAAAAAATGCTAAAAGTTCTGAATTTTTTCCACGAAGCTTCCAATGGCATGGGTACAACAATTGTCATAAATACCTTGGAATTTTTAGTACCGTTCTACGACCGTCAGAACTACACCAAATCACAATACTTGGACGAAAATAATACGATCATGATAGATAATTTAAAAGAGGATAACGACTTTTTCCTAGACAAGATGAATTGCGCAAATGTATTACTGCAGGAATTTCTCATGAAGCGTTGTTGGCTGACTTGCGTGGGCAAAGACCGCATTATAGGCATCGGGTTAAGAATGGACAGCCTAAATCTTACGTTAGATCAAAGTATCAACTCATTATTCGACTTTTATGGTAAAACTTTAATTGAAAGTGAGAAAATGTTCTTAACCGAGTTAGGGTTTCATGAAGAATAAGTAAGAGTTTATGATCGTTATTTATATTTTTACTGTCATTACCCAATTAAAGCTCCTGTTTTACATTATTTTTATTTTCGTTGTATAAAATTATTTCTAAATTTTTTTTCTGTTTAACACATTTTTGCTTTTCGTAAAATAATTTAATTTCTGACTTTATTTTTTAGTAATTATCTTGATTATCGTTGCGCGCTATTCGATTCGAAATAATTAAAAGCTCCTGTTTTAGATTATACGTTTTTATTTGTGTATGAAATAATTTTTAAATATTTATTCTGTTTTACACATGTTTGCTTTTCGTTCAATAAATTATTAAGATTTTTTTTCGGATTTATCTTGATCATCTTTTCGTTCTACTCGATACGATTGTTGCTCAATCGACTTCCTATCAGCTTTTTAATCATATGACGTATAATATTGAGTTGCTCTAAATGACTCCAATACAGTTGTCATTCAGATCCGTTGCCAGATGTATTAAGAGCACGATCGTTTAATCATGGATATGTTATCACTTATCTCTAACTCAAATTGAATGTGTAACGCAATAATGGTGACATGAAATTTCTTGTATCTAGCACAAATACCAACGAAAATGCTAGTACTCTCACATATTATATTAATCAGAAACTATTGCACATTCAAAATACGCTTTAAAGGCATACAAAAAAACAACACTTTAAAATTTGTTTGTTCTTTTTTTTAAATTACATGAATTAAATTGTTTTTCAATACGTTTCCTTGTAAACTAGTAAAAACACAATCATTCAGAAAAGTATTAACAGTGATAAAGACATAATATATATTTCCAAAAGATTAAATGATAAAAAAATAAAATAGTAAAATTTTTCAAGACCGAATGTGGTATCTGGTAAGTGCTCCGAGACTAATAATTGCTGTAATATTAATTTACATAATAAGTATTGACTACCATTTTTATAAAATATTTGCTACACACTATGTATATTATCCAAGAGTAGTTAGATAACTACTCTTGGATAATTATTAATTATATTGTTGTTTGCTATTTACTGGTTATGTACTAATGGAAAAATATGTAAATCTACTATTCAGCAAGATTCATAATAAAAAAGTTTAATGATTTAAGATAATATCAAACGATCGGTCGCTAAGGGTATTTACAATAATTATAGTAAGGAGTTGTTTTAAAAATCTAACTTTCAATTGTTGATCAATTTGAATGTCAACAAATCGACAAACCGATCATTTCGCATATTCAATTATGATATACAAAAAGTAAAAATTGAGTTACAATAACATTTAGGAGATACTTCATCGCGATACTTGATTTCATAATTGTTTTGCAGAATATAATATTTATAATTATTGTTAATTATACAAATGAAGAATTCAAAATAGTTTAAGAGTCCAAATTCTCTATGAATTGTTTCAAGTCAGATATTAAACACTACAATATTAGCCAGAAACTTGATGTTTTAATATTATACTAGCTTGTTTCTGCTTCTTAATATACTATATCATTATCTATAGTTCCACCACTACTCTAAATTTATTCGGCACTTCAACAAGACATGAAAATGCTCTTTCGTGGTTGCAGACTCGGCTGAAAAACATTTTTTTTTTTAATTGACTAAACTTGATTTACAATCTATACACATTTTGTACAATAGGTAACCTTGATGAAGCTATAAACAAGAAGTGAACGTAGGAAGAGGGAATACAACTGATCCACCAAATAAACTTGTGACACGTAATCAGAGTATTTCATCGACTTAATCTACGGTAGAAGTTAGAGCTACAATCTTTTTTTTTGCGTTATACAAATACAATTATTACTATAGTATACCTATTTAGTTGGCTTTTTAGAAACTTGTAGCGCAACGAAAATATTTTCATTATTTTGTTAATTATGATTTATGGATAACTATGGCAATACATTTCTATAGACAGGCGGCCAACTATAGTAGTGTCCACCTTAACACTAAAAAGTCATTTTTAAGCACACAGTTGTTATTATATACAATGCTTTTATTGATATTTGTATTTTTATCTGTGGTCGCTGGACTTCTTTTACTTACTCATTTTATTACAACGATACTTACTACGATTTCATCCCTTAAAATTATAATGTTGACATATAGACTTAACCTACCAGTCAATATACCCGAACACACTGTACTGGCTTTTTTAATTATTTATGTTGTTTTTTTGCTGTTTAACGGTTATGTACTGATGGCAAGTGTAAAAACTACAATTAGGCAGAAAAAAAAATCAAAAAGTTTAATGGTTTAAGATAATATTATAAGCATAAAAATAACTTTAAAAGCAAGAATACCATCAATGAGGAATATAATAATATAAGGAAAAAGAAAGTTTAACACAACAATAGATATTCTTGAACGTAAACTTTGAAAGCCTCCCATATACGAAACGATCGCTTTGTCAATATGTTGATTAACATGACATTGTTGGATAAATATATAGGTGTGTTGGACATTATTGTATGGAGTTGTTTTAAAAATTTAAATATGGGTTTTTTGATCAATTTAGACGTCAACAGATCGACAAACCGATGTTTCGTGTAAAAGAAGCTTACACAGTTTCGCAATAGAAATATTATACACAAAACGAATAGGAAATACAAAAGTACAAAGTACAAAAATTGTTAAAATGTCAGCGAACGAAAAAATTGCAAAAATATGAATTCTTTATTTTTCTTATTGACTTAACATTGTAATTACAATCTATACACGTTATGTATACACTCACAAAACATATTGAGACATTTTCCGATCCATCAAATGAAATAGTAACACGTATACGTTTCCATCGACTTACTCTACGGATGTCACTTACAGCTCAAAACAACATTATACCTTCCTAATAGTATAGCTTACCGGTTTAGTTTGTCTTTCAGAAAAGTCTAGCACAACTCGAAGAATAACTATTACCTATAGTCCGGCCAATATGATTCAACCGCTTTGGTTCGTGTATTGGTTTTTTTCTGTTTGCACTTTTCTGATGTGCTCGGCCGGTAATCCTGGATCATGGTCAGACGTAGTCAACGTGTCCAAACTTAACAATATGTTGCATGCAAGCGGGTGGGAGGCACTGATCACAAGAACACTAGATGAAGAATTGAAAGCAATCAACGAAGAAGAAATGGACGTGTCTGATCTATTGAATAAAGGAGCGGACGGCAATATTGTTACTCCGGCAAATAACATCGATAAATTTCTAAAATCTGCGGGCACGGTAAACTGCTTTTACGGCGAAAACCTAAAATTCATAAACACTATATTCATTGAAGTAATCGTGGGCCAGTGCATGAGCCAGGATTCGGACGCATTAAAGTTGGATTGCATGGAACGGTATTGGAAGACAATTGACAAAAATAAATCACTGCTCATGAAAATGCTAAAAGTTCTGAATTTTTTCCACGAAGCTTCAAAAGGCTTACATACTACAATTGTCATTAACACTTTGGAATATTTAATACCGTTCTACGACCGTGAGAAATACACCAAATCAAAATACTTGGACGAAAATGATACGATCATGATAGATAATTTTAAAGAGGATAACGACTTTTTCCTAGACAAGATGAATTGCGCAAACAAAATGCTGCAGGATTTTCTCGAGGCCCGTTGTTTGTTTGGGGGCGAAGACAAAACATCCGATATCATTACAGGTCTCAAAGCATCATTGGATGCTCTTTTGCCAGATCAACGTATCAACTCATTATTTCGATATTATGATAATGTATTAATTAAAAGTGAGAAATCATTCTTAACCGAGCTAGGGATTGTTGAAGAGTAAGTAAGAGTTTAAGATCGTTATGTATATTTTTACTGTCATTGATTAAAACCTTCTGTTGTAGATTATACGTTTTTGTTTTTGAATAAAACATTTTTTAAATGTTTATTCTGTTTGACACATGTTTGCTTCTCGTAATATAACTAAGTATCTGAAATTTGTAATTTTTTTTTTTTAGTTAGTAAGTAAGTTTCTTTCGTTTTGTGTTATTTGATACGGAAGTTGTTTAACCGACTTCTTCTGAGCTGGCAACTTCTGATATGACGTGTAATATTGAGTTGCTCTACATGACTCCACTACTGTTGTCATTCAGGTCTACTGCCGGATGCTTCCAGAGCAAGACCGTTTAATTATTGATATGTTATCACCTCTAAATATTAATCTTTTATCACGTATCTGTTATTACTTCTCTGTAACTAAAATTGTACGTGTAACGCGAAAATGGTGACATGACAAATGCGACATGAAACGAAAATGCAAGTACTCTTACATATATTAATCAGAAACTTTTGCATAATCAAAAACGCATTAAAAGCATACAAAAAAAAACAACACTTTAAGATATGCTTTTTTCTTATTTAAAAAAATAACACTACCTAAAATGCGTTTCAATACGTTTCCGTGTAAACTAGTAAAAATACGATTATCCAGTAAAGGAATAACAATAATAAAATATAGAATATTTTTAAAAAGGATAAATGATAAAAAAATAAAAATAGTAAAACTCTTCAAGACCGAATGTGGTATCTGGTAAGTGCTCCGAGATCAATATTTGCAGCAATATGGATAAAATGAAATATATTACAAAACAAAAATTTTCTTTTTTATAATAATTATTATTTAATTAATGTACATAATAAGTATTGACTACCATTTCTTTTTTAATATTTGGTACACACTATATTTATCCAAGAGCTTTTTAAATATGTACTTATAGCAAGAGTAAAACCTACAATTCAGCAAGTTTTATGCACTAATATAATATTTTAACGATCGGACGATAGTAGTATTCACTCTAATTATAGTATGGAATGGTTTTAAAAATGTAATTTTAAACTGATGATCAGTTTGAATGTCAACAGATCGACAAACCGACCATTTCGCATATTCATATATACCATCGGGAGGGGTGGCGCAGTGGACATCTCAGGTGCCGCATGGTACTTGAGGTTAAGCTGTGTCCATTGCTGCTTGATCTCGGATGGGTGACCACTCGAGATTTTTAGCGGCGACCCACACTATCAACTCCGGATGCTTGGCTGAAATGCCATGCAACCCGGCGACCGAACTGGCAATACGCCATACGCATATTTTTTAGCTTCGATGCGGAGCTGAGAAGGTATTGTTTTTACAATGATGTGTTTTTATTTTTGTGTCTGGACCCACGATATCTCGTAAACCGCTGAACCGATTTCTTCGTGTAGCAACTTTATAGATCAGAAATCATACCTGAAAGGTACTTCATTGAGCAAGAAAAAAGTCACCACTTCTCCATTAAAATCGAGAAAAACACCCAAAGAATTTACAAATTTTTCAACTTAACATTACGATGTTCTATAACTTTTTTAAAAATAGTCGAAAACGTTCCAAATTTGTATGAATTGTTCGTCAAACATAGAACTATCGATAAACATTAACAAACCAAAAAAATATCATAAACCCTTTCCCATAAGAAGGGATAGAATGCTTTTCTTTATTTTACTTTTTCAAGCAAAGTCTTAAAGGAATAAATCTGAATATTAGACCTGAGGTAGATCTAAAATTGAACTATAACATATACAATTTTCTCAAAAATCTGTAGTCAAATTTTTTTTTTATTAAGGAAAAACCCCCAAGATATGGTTAATTTACACTTTGGCCGTAGTCAGTTTCTAGGTTGCTATGTGTGTGTGAATCAACAGTCAACGGGTAATGAACATATTTTCATTGTATTGTTAATTACGATACATGGGTAACTATGACAGTACATTTTTGTAGACAGACGATCAACCCTTATCGTATCCACCCTGCACAAGACAAAATATTAAATTTTAAGTACATTATTGCTGGCCCCGTGGTATCTTCTAAACCACTATAACTAGTTTGAACATACTATCTACAGGTTCGCATCGAAGCGTTTATTTAAAAATAATTTTATCACCTTCAGTGATAATAAAATCTGTAGACCTGTGACCTCTCCGTCCCCACTATGCCCCGACCCGACTGTACTGGCTTTTTGTTTTTTTATAGTGTATTCATTGTTTTACTTTTGAAAACAATGAATAAAATATAATTGTTTTTATCTATACGAATATGAAACTGAATTCGCGACACTGATAATAGCCCTACGTCTATAATTGCTTAATTAAAAATAAACGGTTCAAAATTATAGTAATAATGTTTTTTTTTTTCGTTTTAGAAACTCAACACAATACAACTAGGTCGATGTTAAAGCTGTTGTTTTTATTTATGGAAACATGTTTTTTTTCATGCATTGGTGTATGACAAACAAGTAACTGTTTGAACAAGCGTACAAAAAACCAGACTTTTAAATATGTTTTTTTCTTATTTTAAAATATAACTAGACTTAAAATGTGTTTAATTTAAATGCCATTTATATTTGCTTTATACGAATACAAGTATTACTATTTTCATAGCTTTAATTTATGGAAACATGTTTTTTTTCATGCATTGGTGTATGACAAACAAGTAACTGTTTGAACAAGCATACAAAAAACCAGACTTTTAAATATGTTTTTTTCTTATTTTAAAATATGACTAGACTTAAAATGTGTTTAATTTAAATGCCATTTATAATTGCTTTATACGAATACAAGTATTACTATTTTCATAGCTTGCCTAACAGCGAACGTAGAGTTACATTAGTTTTTTTTTTCAGAAAAGTCTAGCACGACTCGAAATATACCTCTAAACTATAATCCGACCAATATGATTCAACCGCTTTTGTTCGTGTATGGGTTGTTTTCTGTTTGCACTTTTCTGATGTGCTCGGCCGGTAATCCTGGATCATGGTCAGACGCAGTCAACGTGTCCAAACTTAACAATATGTTGAAAGCGAGCGGGTGGGAGAAACTGTTCTCAAGAATCCTAGATGAAGAATCAATATCAACCGACGAAGGAGAAATCGACTTGTCTGACCTATTGAATAAAGGAGAGGACGGCAATATTGTCACTCCGGCAAATAACATCGATAAATTTCTAAAATGTGCGGGCACGGTAAACTGCTTTTACGGCGAAAACCTAAAATTCATAAACACTATATACATTGAAGTAATCGTGGGCCACTGCATGAGCCACGAATCGGACGCGTTAAAGTTGGATTGCATGGAACGGTATTGGGAGACAATTGACAAATATAAATCACTGCTCATGAAAATGCTTAAAGTTCTGAATTTTTTCCACGAAGCTTCAAAAGGCTTACTTTTAACAGTTGTCATTGACACCTTGGAATTTTTAGTACCGTTCTACGACCGTGAGAATTACACCAAATCAAAATACTTGGACGAAAATGATACGATCATGATAGATAATTTAAAAGAGGATAACGACTTTTTCCTAGACAAGATGAATTGCGCAAACAAAATGCTGCAGGATTTTCTCGTGGCCGGTTGTTCGTTTGAGGGCGAAGACAACACATCCGATATCATTGCAGGTCTCAAAGCATCATTGGATGCTCTTTTGCCAGATCAACGTATCAACTCATTATTTCAATATTATGATAATTTATTAATTGAAAGTGAGAAATCATTCCTAACCGAGCTAGGGATTGATGAAGAGTAAGTAAGAGTTTAAGGTCGTTATGTATATTTTTACTGTCATTAATTAAAACCTTCTGTTGTATATTATACATTTATGTTTTTGAATAACATTTTTTTTAAATGTTTATTCTGTTTGACATATGCTGCTCGTAATATAACTAAGTATCTGAAATTTCTAAATTTTTTTTTTTAGTTATTAAGTAAGTTTCCTTCATTTTGTGTTATTTGATACGGAAGTTGTTTAATCGACTTTTTTTGAGCTGGCAACATCTGAGATGACGTTTAATATTGAGTTGCTCTACATGACTCCACTACTGTTGTCATTTAGGTCTACTGCCGGTTCTTCTTTTTTAACAAAAAACATCACTTAAACTCTGTTTTTGATACGTTTACGTGTAAACTAGTAAAATACAATTATCTAGAGATGTATTAATAATGATAAAAACATATAATATTTTCAAATAGGTTAAATTATAAAAAAAATAAAATAGTAAAACTATTCAAGACAGATTGTGGTATATGGTATATATATATAATACAAAAGCGTACAACGCGACAATGGCGACTTGAAATTTCTTGTAACCAGCCTAATAAATAATAAGTACAAACATATGCATGTTAATATATTTAATACCCGTTACAATACAAACGCGAGTACTCGTACATAATATATTAATCAGAAACTTTTAAAATTTCATACCAGATGGAGAGTTATCTACAAATATGAAACTGAAGTCGCGACACTGATATTAGCCTTACGTCTATAATTGCTTAATTAAAAATAAATGGTTCCAAAATATAATAATAATGGTGTTTTTTCGTTTTAGACACAATACAAAACAACTAGGTCGACAACTAGCTGTTGTTTTTATTTATGGAAACATGTTTTTTTTCATGCATTGGTGTATGACAAACAGGTAACTGTTTGAACATGCATACAGAAAAACAAACTTTAAAATATGTTTTTTTCTTATTTCAAAAAATAACATGACTTAAAATGTGTTTTCAATATGTTCTCGTGTAGGCTGGTAAAATAAAAATATTCAGAAAAGGAATAACCCTGATAAAAACGTATAATTTTTTCATAGAGGTTAAACAATATTACAAAAAAAAAATTAGTTAAACTATTCGCGACTGGAGTGGTGGCCGGTAAGTACTCTGATACCAATAATTGCAGCAATATGGATAAAAATAAAATATACCGGGTGATTCTTTTAACGCCCTACACTAGTTTACGTCCTAAATATTAAAATTTAATAACTTTACAACTATTTATTCAAAACTGGTTATCGACCAGTCAATATTTTCAGCAAACTATTGTTAATTTAAAAAGTTAAAAATATATATAAACGTTACCATTTAAAAGTTGATAAGACTCTAGAAAATAGTAAAAAAGATACAAATTTGCATATATTTTAAGAGTAAACTAGTGTAGGGCGTTAAAAGAATCACCCGGTAACTAGAAAAACAATAATTTTTACTTTCTTATAATAATCATTATCCAATTAATTTACATAATAAACATATTGACTACCATTTTTGGCAAAGGAAGGAAGACATCTATCGATCCGTTAAAAGTGAACTTGTGACACGTGTACAGTTTTCCATCGACTTAACCTAAGGTAGAAGTAAGAAATGCCGTTTATATTTGCATTACACGAATACGAGTATTACTATTTTCTTAGGTTGTTGCCTAACGGTGAACGTACAGTTAAATTAGTTTGTTTTTCAGAAAAGTCGAGCACGACTCGAAACATACCTCTGAACTATAGTCCGACCAAAATATGATTCAACCGCTTTTGTTCGTGTGTGGGTTGTTTTCCGTTTGCGCTTTTCTGATGTGCTCGGCCGGTAATTCTGGACCATGTTCAGACGGAGACGTGTCAAAATTAAACGGTATACTGCTGGCGAACGGTTGGGAGGAACTGGTCACAAGAATTCTAGACGAAGAATCAAAAACAATCTACGGCGATGAAATAGACGTCTCGGAGTTGTTGGTTAAAGGAGCGGACGGCAATATTGTTACCCCGGCAAATTACTTCGACAAACTACTAAAATCTGCGGCCACGGTAAACTGCTTTTACAGCGAAAACATATTGTTTGTAAACGATTTGTTCATTGAAATTATCGCGGGCAAGTGCATGAGCAGAGGTTCGGACGCATTAAAGTTGGATTGCATGGAACAGTTTTGGAAGACAATGGACCGAAAAAAGTCACTGGTCAAAAAAATGCTAAAAGTTCTGAATTATTTCCGCGGAGCTTCCAGAGGCTTGGGCACAACAACAGTCATCGACGCTTTGGAAAGCCTACTGCCACACTACGACCGGCAGATATACAACAAATCGAATTACTTGGACCATAACGGTACGGTTAAGATGGAGAATTTCATGAGGGATTACATATATTTCCTAGACAAGATAAATTGCGCAAATGTATTACTGCAGGAATTTCTCATGTACCGTTGTTGGCCGATTTGCCAAGGCGAAGACAATATATCCGACCTCGATCGGAGTATCGACTCATTATTTGACTTTTATGGGAAAACTTTAACTGAAAGTGAGAAAACGTTGTTAACCGAGCTAGGGTTTAATGAAGAATAAGTAAGAGTTTAAGATCGTTATTTATATTTCTACTTTACCTAATTCAAGCTCCTGTTTTAGATTATACGTTTTTATTTGTGTACGAAATCATTTTAAAAATGTTTATTCTGTTTGACACATGTTTGGTTTTCGTAAAATAAATTATTAAGATGCTTTATTCGGATTTATCTTGGTCATCTTTTCGTTATACTCGATACGATTGTTGCTTGATCGACTTCCTATCAGCTTTTTAATCATATGACGTTTAAATATTGAGTTGCTCTAAATGACTCCACTACTGTTGTCATTTAGGTCCGCTGCCGGATGTATTCCGAGCACGACCGTTTAATCATGGATATGTTATCACGTACCTCTAACTGAAACTGAATGTGTAACGCAAAAATGAAATTTCTTGTATCTAGCCCAAAGTAAAACTATTCAAGACCGAATGTGGTACCCGGTAAGTGCTCCGAGACCAATAATTGCAGTAATATTAATTTACATAAAAAGTATTGACTAACATTTTTTTTTTTAATATTTGGTACACGCTCTATATATATATTATCCAAGAGTAGTTATCTACCAGGAATATTAATTATAAATTATATTGTTATTTGCGGTTTACTGGTTATGTACTAATGACAAATGTATATCTACTATTCAGCAAGATTCAAAATAAAAAAATTTAAATTTGAATATTACGTAGGTGGTTTATTTTAAAGAATTATAATGTTAGTCATTATATGTCAATTATAGGACATGTTAACTCTTTTTCGACAGTTTCTTGATTTTTTTATTGTAATAAATGTGTACTTTTTTAATTGGATAATTAATATTACATAATATAGTTAAAAATATTGCAAATGTTTTAAGTACAACGATATATAATGTTATGTCGTTGACATTAAATTTTACATAATTTATTTTTATTAAAAAAAACATTGAACATAGAAAAATACTACTGCCCAAGTCTTAATGTATATAAAATAAATCACATTCTACAATTAAGTAATTATAATTTTTAACAAATTTCTTATAAAATATATTATTATTAGTGTTAATATAAATAGCACATCGCTGTACGGTTATTGACTATTAACATTTAAGTATTTCATTAGAACGGCAATTTTTAGGTTACATCATAATAATTAATAACAATAACAAAATGGACAAACTACTCACTACTATTGCTGAAAGACCGAAAAAATATTTTACCCCTTACCCCGCACGTCCATTACTTCTAATGCTAATACTTAAAAAACTAATAGTTGGAACTAAGCTTGCCATATGTCATTTTTTTAAAAATAATATTATATCTATCGAAAAACGAAATTATTTATAGGGATTACCATTTGAAAATCAAATATTAGTGTGGAGTTTTTGAGGAAAGGGGGGGGGAAGGTTCAAATAACAAAATATTATATAATAAGTTAGTATTTTATACACAAACAAATTATTATAGATTTTTTTTCGTAAAAATCTCAGTAGTTTTTGAGTAAACTAGTGTAGGGCGCTAAAAGAATCGCTCTGTATTTAAAAAATTTAATTTTGAATGAAAACGAGTACTTCCAGCTCGAAGAGCTTTGTTTTTAATTTTTAAATTAAGATCAAAATTTCTTTCTTAAGAACACGAGAAGAATTATAGTACGTTTCTTTTTTTTACAACCTGAACTCAAAAATTTACCGATCCGGCACAACAGTAACATTACTTTATGGCATTCCTGTACACTTATGTAGTTGCGGTTTATTAGTTCTACTGTAATTGGTTTTTGCTTTTGTAGAAAATGTAGAATTATAATAAACGCAGTGATGGTATGCCCCAAACCCCACTGTGCTGCCATTTTATTTACTTAATATTGTTGCGAAAATGTTCCTAGCTGAGTTAGTTTCACTGTATTTGATATCATATGTCCTTGTACCACACGCGCCCGTTAGATAATTATTATAACTTACTAAACTATAACAAGTAACCGAATTTTATAAAACATTTTAAAAATATATATATTATTTTGTTATTAGAAAAACCATACAATCTGTTCAATAGGCATATGGCACAGTTAATAAATACAATTAGCAGTGTATCACTTGTTTGAAGAAACCATCCAGTGATGGAACTCCGATGGCTGGAAGAGTGGAGTTTAGGTTAGCATGTCTCTACTCCATTTTCTTTTTAGGCGACGGGGAGGGTTTTCAGGAAGATGGGTTCAGGTTAATGGGTATGACGTCATCTTAAAAGATGAGTAAAAATATTTTTAAAAAAAATATTGTTCAAGTAAAAGAGTATAAACGTTACAAACATAAATTTTGATACAAATCTTGTGAAAAACAACTTTTGTGTTTTGCTATTAACTTAATAAAACAACGATATTTTTTGTGTTTTAAAGTTTCGCCTGAGATTGTGATATTTCGCTAAAGAAATCAATAAACAATTCTCAAATACTAAATTCATAAATTATTTTGTTTTAATATCATCCGCGTCGATAAGTCGTTGGTAGTTTTTTTTTCGATTTACTCGCAATTTTAGTTGTTTAATACAAAACAGTAAAGCATTTGTCGCAAACAATGTAAACCGGTGTAAAATATGCAAACGATACATTTGTATTGTGTGCTATTTGCGTTAGAGCCTAAAGGTAAATAATCTCATCTTTTGAAAATATTTCAATGTAACACAATTTTGAATATTATATATCATCATATTATACCGTTTCAAAGGCACATAACTCAAATCTATACATTTTGATTAGTCTTATCTTCTTCAAAATCAGTAATTAATGTTATAAACATATAATATATGCACAATACGCCTACCAAAAATAATATTACAACAATCATTTTAAAAATACAATTTCATATTGTTTGCAGTTGTCCGTTCAGCGTTCTGACAATAGTACAAACTACAAAGGATTGCGTTACAACTTTTTTAGGATTAGACTAATCAGAGCAGGTGCCCCTGACAATTCAATAAACAAAATATTTATTAATATTAAGGTTATAACATTATAATCTAAGTAGTTAAATACATTCAAATTTCGTATCATTCAAATATTCTTATTGGAACTTGGATGTACAGCAGCTATCCGTACATTGGCTTTAGCGTCTCTTAAATATTACTGAAAGTCCAAACAAATGGGTTACCCCCTTCACCGCACGTCTATTACTTCTGGTGCTTATAGCTCTAACACTATTTCTTGGAACTAAGCTTGCAACATCTAATTTTTTTTGTTAAATAATATTATCTATCTAAAAATGAAATTATTTATAGGGGTTACCATTTAAAAATCATAAAGTGGTGTCAAGTTTTCGAGAAAGGGGGGAGATACTAAAAAATAAGTAGCAGATAATGTCATTATATACAATTCTTTTATTTATATTTGTATTTGTATCTGTGAACGCTGGACTTCTATTACTTACTCATTAACTAATACTTACTTCTACTTTTCCCTTATGAATAATACTTTCTCGCGCTACTTGATTTCGACTGTACTGGTTTGAACCTACTATCCACAGATTCGCGTCAAAGCGTTTATTTAAAAACGATTTTATCTTTTTCAATTATAATGTTGCCATGTAGACCACTAGACCTGTGACCTATCCGTTCCTACTATGCCCACAGGTTTTTGATCAATTTTGAATTTAACAGATAGGCTAACCGATCGTTTCGTTTATGAGAGGCGTATACTGTTTCACAATAGAAAGATTACAACTTGAAAATTACACATAAAACGAATAGAAAATTGTTCATCGTGACACTTGTTATGCAGAATATATTTTATTTGATATTTGAACATTTTTTTATGGAGTTGTTTTAAAAATTTAAATATATGTTATTGATCAATTTAGACGTCAAAGTACAAGAATTGTTTAAATGTCAGCGAACGAAAAAATTGCTAAAATATAAATTTTTTCTTTTTCTTATTGTCTTAAAATTGTATTTAAAATCCATACACATTATGTACACTGACTAAACATATTGAAGCTATAGACATGACGTGAATTGCGAAGAAGACATCCACCGAACCGCCAAATGAACAAGTAACATGCATACGAAGTTTTCATGAACTTGATATACGGTAGAAGTTAGCAATGCCATTTATATTTGCTTTACACGAATACAACTACTGCTATTTTCTTGGTTGGCCTGACGGTGTACGGACAGTTAAACAAAGTGAAAAAAATATTCACGGGTGACACTTACAGCTCAAAACAACATTATACCTACCGAACAGTTTATCATACCTGTTTAGTTTGTCTTTCAGAAAAGTCTAGCACGACACGAAATATATCCATATACTATATAAGTCAGACCAATATGATTCAACCGCTTTTCCTAGTGTATTCGTTGTTTTCCTTTTGCGCTTTTCCGATTTGCTCGGCCGGTTACCCTGGATCATGTTCAGACGGAGACGGAGACGTGTCAAAATTAAACAATCAACGGCAAAGTAATGGACCTGTCAGATCTATTGGATAAAGGGGCGGACGGCAATATCGTTACCCCGGCAAATTATACCGAAAAAGTGCTGAAATCATCGACGGCGATTACCTGCTTTTACAGCGAAAACCTAAAATTCATAAACGCTTTATTCATTGAAATAATCGCGGGCAAGTGCATGAGCGTGGGTTTGGACGCATTAAAGTTGGATTGCATGGAACGGTTTTGGAAGACAATAGACATAAACAAGTCACTGGTCGAAAAAATGCTAAAAGTTCTGAATTTTTTCCACAAAGCTGCCAAAGGCGTTGGCACGACAATTGTCATTGACACTTTGGAATTTTTACTACCGTACTACGACCGTCAGCAATACACCAAGTCAAATTACTTGTACGAGAATGGTACGGTTAAGATAGATAATTTTAAGAGGGATTACAAATATTGCCTAGACAAGGTAAATTGCGCAAACAAAATACTGCGGGACTTTCTCATGGCCCGTTGTGTGTCGAAACTGAACTACGAAAACGAAAAATCCTACGACATCATAGTTGTCGAACAAGCAATAGCCGAACTATCGACACATCAGGGTATCAATACAGTCATTGACTATTATGTCGAAAATGTAATTCAATGTGAGACTACGTTCTTGGCCAAACTAGGGTTCGATCAGGAACAAGTAACATTTTAAGTTGGTCGTGTATATTTTTACTGTCACTAATTAAGCTCCTGCATTAGATTATACATTTTTGGTTTTTGTGTGAAAACAATTTTAAATGTTTGTTCTGTTTGACACATGTTTGCTTTTCGTAAAATAAATGATTAAAATATTTTTCGGATTTAACTAAATCATCTTTGCGTGCTATGCGATTCGAATGTTGCTTTTGAGTTGCCATCCCAATTTGATGGTATAACGTTTATTTTTCAGTAATTGTAAATAACACCACAACAGCAAGAACACTCAATCATGGATATGTTATCTCTTATCATTAAACTCCTCTCATTTGTTTCTAGTCTCTTAATTCTAACTTAATTCAACTTCTTGTAACCAGCATAATAAGTAGTAAGTACAAACATAATATCCATGTTAACATATTTAATACCCGTTACAATACAAACTCCTACATAATATATTAATCAAAAACTTCCATACCAGATCAAGAGTTATGTATAAGTCTTAAAATATAATTGTTTTTATCTATACAAATATGAAACTAAATTCGCGACAATGACATAAGCCCTACGTCAAAAATTGCTTTTAGACACTTAATACAATACAACTAGGTCGATGTTAAAGCTGTGGTTTTTATTTACGGATATATGTTTTTTTCATGCATTGGCGTATGACAAACAGGTAACTGTTTGAACAAGCATACAAAAAAAAAACATATTCAAATATTTATTTTCTTATTTCAAAAAATAATACGACTTAAAATGTGTTTTGAATACGTTCTCGTTTAAGCTAGTAAAAATAAAATATCCAGAAAAGAGTTAACACTGATAAAAACGTATAATTGTTTTATAAGGTTAAATAATATAAAAAATAAAATAGTAAAACTATTCACGACCGGAGTGGTAAGTACTCCGATACCATTAATTAGAAAAATATGGATAAAAATAAAATATAATTAGAAAAACAATAATTTTTAATTTTTTATAGCACGTCTTGAAACACAACTATAAACTATAGTTCGACCAATATGATTCAACCGCTTTTGTTCGTGTATTCGTTGTTTTCCATTTGCCCTTTTCTGATGTGCTCGGCCGGTAATTCTGGTTCATGGTCAGACGCAGACAACGCGTCAACATTAAACGATATATTGAAGGCGGTTGGGTGGAAGAAACTGGTAACAAATGCTCTAGAACGAGAATTAAAATCAATCAACGGCGAAGGAATAGACGTGTCAGAATTATTAAATAAAGGGGCTGACGGCAACATTGTTACTCCGGCAAATTACTTCGATAAATTGCTAAAATCATCGGCCGCAGTAAACTGCTTTTACAGCGAAAGCATAAAATTCATAAACGATATGTTCATTGAAATAATCGCGGGCAAGTGCATGATCATGGGTTCGAGCACATCAATGTTGGATTGCATGGAACGGTTTTGGAAGACAATGGACCTAAATAAGTCACTGATCGAAAAAATGCTATTAATTCTGAATTTTTTCCACAAAGCTTCTAAAGGCTTGGGCACAACAATAGTCATCGACGCTTTGGAAAGCCTATTACCAAACTACGACCGTCAGATATATAACAAATCGAATTACTTGGACGCAAATGGTACTGTTAAGATGGATAATTTTATGTGGGATTACAAATATCTCCTAGACAAGATGAATTGCGCAAACAAATTACTGTGGGACTTTCTCGTGGCCCGTTGTTTGCCGACTTGCATGAGCGGAAACCAAAAATCAGACCACATCCTAAAAATTGAAGCAGGAATAAGCAATCTTACGTTACATCAGGGTATCGATAAAGTATTTGACTTTTTTGTTAAAAATTTAATTGTGTACGACCAATCTTTCTTAATTAAACTAGGGTTTAATAAGGAACGATTAATAGTTTAAGATCATTATGTACATTTTTACAGTAATTTATTATGCGCTACTGTTTTAGACTCTTCGTTTTCGTTGTTGTAAGAAACGGTTTCTAAATTTTTATTCTGTTTGACACATGTTTAATTTTCGCAATACAAAATAGTATCTGAAATGACTAAATTTGTTTACGTTTATATTTGAGTAGTTGAAAATAACTGTACTATTTTTGTTGTGCCGATACTGCCAGATGTTTAGCAGGCAAGACAGCCCACTCCTTGTCTGCCTTTGACGCCTTTCCATCATACTGATGTACTTACAGACTGTAAGTGTTTATGCCTTAGACCAAGTATGAAATTTTCTTTTACAGCTTTTTTTCTGCCTAACAGAAAAAAACATTTGATCTTGGATATGTTAGCTCATATAATTTTCTCTTATTACTAATATATAATCTCTTATCTTCTATAAGTAATCTGAAAGTGCAAGTGTAACGCCAAAATAGTGACATGACAAATGCATAAATATATTAGTCAGCAGTAGTTATCGGCCAGTAATATTTTTAGCTTCTATGCAGAGCTTAGAGGTAATCAAAACATTTAACCATGGATTTCTTATAGTAATACGATCCGTATAACCATCACGTTTTTTTTATGATGTAGAATTATATGTGTACCGAAAATTCAAGTACAATATTTTTTTGTATTTTGGACAAAAAAATTGTAAAAAGGTACGACCGCTAGATCGCACCACACGCACAAATGCTCCTCGTTGTAAACTACATAATCTACAATCGCATTGGCCGATTACGTGGACTTGGGACTTGGCCGCTCTCCTTTTCTCCAGGAGGCTGGTGTTAGCTTCCCCTTGGATCTGACTCTCGAGAGCCAATGCTTTGTCTGCTGTGCCCTTGACGATCCCCTTACTAAAGTTCATCTTTTGATTTTGGTTCGCCTTGGCTGACTCCATATACTAGCCGAGTCCACTCATTATCTTGCGATAAGTGTCGCCCCTCGTGGTCCTCGACTTCCAATTAACTACTGTTAAGTCCATCGAGGAAGAAAAATAGGAGCTCATTGGTCTTCTGCTTCCTTTTGGCGGTAACATAGCTTCTTACGATAGACATTACACCGCTTTCGCTGTCTGCGATAGACATTTTATAGTTTTTCTATATAAAACTGTTCTAGGATGAACATAAACTACTACTATTTGAGTAAAATATTAGTTTTCGTCGACTAACCCGTCTTAGGGACTCCAAACCATCGATTTGTCAATCTGTTGTTTAACATGAGATTGGCAAATAGGTGTGTTGACAATTGTTGTATGGAGTTGTTTTAAACATTTTAATTTAGCTTTTTGATCACGTTACATTTAATAATAAATATTATTATTCATTATGGAAATTCGACAAAGTTTAAATGTTACCAAACGAAATAATTGCGAACAAAATTGAAATATTTTTTTTTATTATTATTTTAAATTTTATTTACAAGCCATACATATTTTGCACAATAGGTAACTCTGAAGAAGCTATACACATGACCTGAATGGTGGAGGAGGGAAGTTATGCGCCAAATAAACTTGTAACACGTATACGGAGTTTCATCGACTTAATCTAGGTTAGAAGTTAGAAGTGCCATTTATACTTGCTTTACACAAAAACAAGTATCACTGTTTTCGTAGGCAGCCTAACGGTGAACATAGAGTAAAATAAAGTGACACTTACTGCTTACAGCAACATTACAACTATCTAAAAGTATAATATACTTTTTTAGTAGATTTTTAAAAACGTCTTGCACAACGTGGATTATAACTATAAACTATAGTCCAATCACTATGATTCAACCGCTTTTTTTCGTGTATTCGTTGTTTTCCGGTTGCATTTTTCTGATGTGCTCGGCAGGTAAACCTGTATCATGGTCACACTCAGACCACGTTTCAACATTAAACAATTTATTGAAGGCGGAGGGATGGAGGGTACTGGTAACGAATACCCAAGATCAAGAACTAAAATACACCAACGGCGAATTAATGGACATGTCAGATCTATTGAAAGAAGAAACGGACGGCAATATTGTTTCCCTGGCAAACTACACCGACAAGTTACTAAAATCTTCGACTACCGTAAACTGCTTTTACGGCGAAAACCTAAAGTTCATCAACGATATATTTGTTGAAGTAATCGGAGGGTATTGCATGAGCATGGGTACGAGCGCATCAATGTTGGATTGCATGGAACGGTTTTGGGAAACAATGGACATACATAAGTCATGGATCGAAAAAATGCTAAAAGTTCTGAATTTTTTCCACAATGCTTCCAAAAACATGGGCACCACAAAACTCATTGACGCTTTGGAATTCTTACTACCGCACTACGACCGTCAGAAATACATGAAATCAAACTACTTGTACGATAACAGAACAGTCAAGATAGATGATTTTAAAAGGGACTACGATTTTTTCCTAGACCATATACAATGCGCAAACAAAATACTACTGGACTTTCTAATGGCCCGTTGTTTGCCGGCTTTCAACGCTGGAAAAGAAAAATCCGAAGACGCCCTAGATTTAGAAAGAATGGCCTATCATGCGTCAAACCAGGATATCGATAGTGTATTTAACTTTTATGTTCAAAATTTAACTGTGAACGAGAAATCTTTCTCGACTAAACTAGGTTTTGGTAATTAACAATTACTAGTTTAAGGTCGTTATGTACATTTTTATTGACATTTTTTAAGAGCTGATGTTTTAGATTATACGTTTTTATTGTGTATGAATGCTAAAAATTACATAATACTTATAACAGAAAAAAATTAGTTATTTTATCTGCTTCACGACAAAAACATTAGTATAACAGTAGTAATAATAATGGTAACAACAGTAAAACATAAATAAATAACATTTAATGCCACGTTAATTCCTTACCTTGTGTCTTTTTGGATGACTTCTGGGGTGCAAGTGTGGGAGCAAGCTGTGCATGTAGTGATGTGTTGGATTGTCTGTTCTACTCTGCAAAGGCACAAAATGTCTGCGCTATCTAGCAGCCCCCGTTTTATTAGGTTATCTTTCGTGCGTCCTATTCCTGTCCTAAGTCTGTTGAGTGTGCACCAAACCAGCCTTGTTTTGTTCAACCGGTGCATTTTTCAAGCAACCGGTTATGATTCGGCATAACTCGTTAAGTGCAACATCGACTTTTTTAGTATGTGATGCGCCATACCTACCCCATACTGGACTAGCATATTCTCCCGCTGAAAAGCATAAGGCTAACGCCGTAGTTCTTAAGACGTGAGGATTACAACCCCACGTGGAGCCACTGAGCTTCGGCAATATGCCATTTCTTGTCATTGTTTTATGCTTGGTGTTTTTGCAGTGAATTAATAACCGCTATTAAAAAAAAAACAAAGCCGAACCATATTATCACCTCGATAAATGGTTAAGGCAACACCACTAATACAGCTACAAACGCATACAACGCGCTCAACGTGTACTCTATCTCGTCTCCAGATTACAGTAACATTTCATCTAAACACACCTTGCAAACGCCTAAAAATATAACCAAACGCACCTCCACAATAAACTCAACATCAGACTCCCCTGAGAAAAAAAAACAAATTTTAGCATCAACAAATAGGTTCTCACCTTTAGTTATAGACGAAACGCCAGTATTTGAAATCCCAGAAAATAAAAACTTAAATCCTGAACAAAATAAAGCTTAAGCGAACCCTCTTCCTCCACCAATATTCGTCACTGGTGTTTTAGACTTTGTCACACTAAGATCTAATCTAATAGAACTTATCAACTCGGAAAATTTCAGTTTTAAATCCACCAAAAATAATCTAAAAATACAAACAAGAACCCCTGACTCATAAAGGGCTACTATTCGACATCTTAAAGAAAATAAAACAGAATACCACACTTACCAAATGCAACAATATAAAGCATTTCGTATAGTCATAAGAAATCTTAACCCCACCACACCAACAACAGAAATTGGGATAGCAATAGAAAAAATTGGTTTCAATATTTGTTAAATCACCAATGTCACTCATAAAATAACAAAAATACATTTACCACTATTTTTTGTGGATTTAGAAACTGCAGAAATCAATAGGGATATTTTTAGTATTACATCACTTCTTCATCAACCCCTTCACTAATAAATGGAAAAATAAACTGGTCACTATCCCAAACAAATCTTATTAAAAAAAAATCAAAATACCCGCCTAAAATCACCAATGAGTTAGACAATGCCGTACTAACATTTACAAAAAATTTTCAAAATACAGCCTGGTGCTTGTCCACACCAAAACAACCTAATCCTAATGTGACGCAAAACCTAATCCCAACACATATAAGGACATTAATCGAGCAAAAAATAAAAGCTAGAGCCATGTGGCAAATAACCAAATAACCCTCAAATAAAAATAAATACAATTTTTTTTTAAGAGGCATTGAATGTCTATTGTACGTCGTACATTTTCTCTTGTTTTTACGTGTTTTTATATCAACTACGTATATATGTACATAATGTTTATGAATATATGTACATACAACTACACTTTGAAGTGAAGCTAGAATTTATACTAGTAGCCAATATGAATCTAGTTTAGTACTATAAACGTATAAACGAAACCTAAACGTTTAGGTGTACAGTAACACTTTATAATAAACCACGTGACAAACGTAACAAGAACAAAGAACACTGCTACACTGCCATACATGTGAACACGAATTAACAAAGACACACACTACGACCAAATGATAGCTGACTAGAGACTTGGGCATCAACAGCGCCCTGTACCTGCTGTAGTGCGACGAAGTTCATTAATCCCCACCTGGCTCATACATTTTGAGAAAATTTCAATTTCCAGATTTTCCCTTTACTTACACTATAAGACCCACCTTTGTGCCAAATTTACGTTTCTACTTTTATACGGGAAGTGTCTTATAATTTTGATGATGAGTGAGTCAGTGAGTCAGTAACAAAAATGCAAATTTTAAAATCCTCCCATCTTAAAACGGCTAAAATTAAGGCCTCAATTTTAGACAGTGGACTGCCGTGCTCTTAAATTAATTAGTGTTTTGTATAAATTTATTTACCTACTAAAAAAAATATATTAAAAGTAGTAAAATAGTAATTATATTTAAGTATACATAATAATTAGCTGTCATTTTTAAGTAAGTCTACTATTTCTAAATTTACCATTCAGAAGGAAAAATAAATCAATTGAATCAGATGGTATATCTTTTGTAAAAATAGGCGAATTGACTCCAAATTAGTATAAAATATTGTTTATTCATAGTTTATTCAATCAATATGTTTTCCAATTTATTAAACTGGCTCCAAGTCTTCCGTAACTAACTATAGACCCGTTTCCAAGTTATCATCTCTCCCTAAGTTATTTGAAAAACTACTTGAACCACCACTATCACGTTCAATAAACAACTTACTTTCAGTTATTCAACACGGGTTTAGATCAGGTATGTGTACAGAAACAAATCTTTTATGTTTCAACAACGACTTATTGGCATCTGTAGAAGCTGGCCTCCAAGTCGATGTTATTTACACTGACGTAAAGCATTTTATTCTGTAGATCATGAAATGTTAATTTTTAAATTAAACTCAATTGGCATAATCGGTAACCTTTTAAACTGGATCAAATCATATTTGACTAACCGTTACCAACAAGTATTAGTTAACGAGTACTTATCTAAATTTTTTGTGACTTCTGAAATACCTCAAGGAGATCAACTATCCCCTGCATTATTCTTACTATTGCTGATTGATAAAGATAATTGCCTTACTAAATTTAAACTTTTTGCAGATGATCTTAAATATATTATACTATTTCCTGCCTTAATGAGTGCTCCATATTACAAGATGAATTGAACACATTTTTAAAATGCTGTACTTTAAATGGTCTTAGTCTAAACGTTTCAAAGTGCTCTAAAATCTCTTTTTTCGGTAATAAAAATAAAGTCGCATTTGATTACTCCATTGGAAATATACACCTGCCCGAGCTTGATACCATACGAGACCTTGGGGTAACTTTTCAGTCTTATCTTCTTTTCACATCTCATATAGAACAAATAAGCCTAAAGCCAACAAAAAATTGAGTTTTCTATTTAGATCAACCACATCTTTCCAAAGTAAAAATTGCCTAACCGTTTTATATTGTTCTCTAGTCCGCTCAGTACTAGAATATGGAGCCAATTCATGGAATCCTCGTACTATCAATAGTATCGAGAGAATTGAAAGAATTCAAAGAAGATTCATTCGCTACATCGGATACAAAAGAAACATAACTAATAACCTCGGTAATCCTTCCATAGACAGTATCCAGACTGATCTTAAACTTGATTTTCTTTTAACCCGTCGCAAAATAGCTGATATCTCTTTCTTACACAAATTATTAAACGGAATCATTACATGTCCTCCACATTTAGAACATATTTCCTTCCACGTGTCTCAGTATTTTTTCCAGATCTTTTCCAACATTTCATATAAAAACCCACCGCACAAATTACGGTCAACACAACCCTTTAAATCGGATCTTTGACAAAGACAACTTATGTAACTTTGATTTTTTCTCTAATAGTCTACCAGACCTGAAGCATTATTATTCAATTTTTAACATTGTTCATTACTTATATTTTTATATCTTACACATTTGATCATACTAATGTAATTTACTAATTATGTACCTGTACTTAAGCCTTCCAGGCGTTAATTCAATAAATAAACAATTAAATAAATAAATAAACATTGATATACCAAAATAAATATCACAAACCCATCTATACATATTTCATTTCTTAAAAAAGTTTTTGGCATTAAGATCTAATGTAGAACTAGAATGGACTATAACACAAACAATTTTCTCAAAAATCTGTAGTCAAACTTTATTTTTAATAAACCTTAACAAAGGGGAAAATTACACTAGTAGTCAATTTCTAGGTTGCTATGTGTGTATGAATCAATTGTCGACAGGTAATGAAAATATTGAATTTGAATATAATTGTGATTTATAGGTAACTATGGCAATACATTTTTATAGACAGACGGCCAATTATAGTAATGTCTAAAAAGTCTTTTTTAAGCACACAATTGTTATTAAATACAATGCTTTTATTGATAATTGTATTTTTTCTGTGAACGCTGGACTTCTTTTACTTACTCATTTACTAGATTTACTACTACTACTATACTTCGACTGTACTGTTTTGAACCTACTATCCACAATTTGCGTCCAAGTGTTTATTTAAAAACGATTTTATCCCTTAAAATTATAATGTTGACATACAGACCACTAGACCTGTGACCTACCCGTCAATATACCCGAACACACTGTACTGGCTTTTTAAATTATAATTTATGTTGTTTTTTTGCTGTTTAACGGTTATGTACTACTGGAAAGTGTAAAAACTACAATTATGCAGGTATAAAAATGAAAAAGTTTAATGGTTTAAGATAATAATATAGGCATAAAAATAACTTTAAAAACAAGGATACCATTAATGACGAATATAATAAAATAAGTTTAACACAACAACAGATATTCTTGAACGTACACTTTGAAAGCCTCCCATATACGAAACGATCGGTGTGTCAACCTGTTGACAAACAAGACATTGTCGGATAAATATATAGGTGTGTTGAACATTATTGTATGGAGTTGTTTTGAAAATTTAAATATAGGTTTTTTGATCAATTTGGACGTCAACAGATCGACAAACCGATGTTTCGTGTATGAGAGGCTTATACAGTTTCGCAATAGAAAGATTACAAATTGAAAATTACACATAAAACGAATAGAAAATACAAAAGTACAAAAAAGTTCAAATGTCAGCGTACGAAAAAATTGCAAAGACATGAATTTTTTCTTTTTCTTATTGACTTAAAAATGTATTAACAATCTATACACGTTATGTACGCTGACAAAACCTATTGAGCTATACACATGACGTGAATGGCGACGAAGGGAAGACATTTAGCGATCCATCAAATAAGCTAGTAACACGTATTCGTTTCCATCGACTTATTCTACAGATGACACTTACAGCTCAAAACAACATTATACCTACCTAATAGTATAGCTTACCTGTTTAGCTTGTCTTTAAGAAAAGTCTAGCGTGACTCAAAAAAAAAAAACTAAAAACTATAGTCCGGCCAATATGATTCAACCACATTTGTTCGTGTATTTGTTTTTTTCTGCTTGCACTTTTTTGATGTGCTCGGCCGGTAATCCTGGATCATGGTCAGACGCAGAGAACGTGTCCAAACTTAACAAAATGTTAAATGCGAGCGGGTGGGAGAAAATGTTTACAAAAACCCTAGATGAAGAATTAAAATCAACCAACGAAGAAGAAGAAATGGACGTGTCTGAGCTATTGATTAAAGGAGCGGACGGCAATATTGTTACTCCGGCAAATAACATCGATAAATTTCTAAAGTGTGCGGGCACGGTAAACTGCTTTTACGGCGAAAACCTAAAATTCATAAGCAGCATATTCATTGAAGTAATCGTGGGCCAGTGCATGAGCCAGAATTCGGACGCATTAAAGTTGGATTGCATGGAACGGTATTGGAAGACAATTGACAAATATAAATCACTGCTCATGAAAATGCTAAAAGTTCTGAATTTTTTCCACAAAGCTTCAAAAGGCTTACATACTACAATTGTCATTAACACTTTGGAATATTTAATACCGTTCTACGACCGTGAGAAATACACCAAATCAAAATACTTGGACGAAAATGATACGATCATGATAGATAATTTAAAAAAGGATAACGACTTTTTCCTAGACAAGATGAATTGCGCAAACAAAATGCTGCAGGATTTTCTCGAGGCCCGTTGTTTGTTCGTGGGCAAAGACAAAACATCCGATATCATTACAAGTCTCAAAGCATCATTGGCTGCTATTTTTCCACTTCAACGTATCAACTCATTATTTCGGTTTTATGATGATATATTAATTGAAGGTGAGATATCGTTCTTAACCGAGCTAGGGATTGATGAAGTGTAAGTAAGATCGTTTTGTATATTTTTAATGGCGTTCATTAAAACCTCTTGTTTTAGATAATACGTTTTTGTTTTGGAATGGAATAATTTTTAAATGTTTATTCTGTTTGACACATGTTTGCTTTTCGAAATATAACTAAGTATCTGAAATTTCTAAAAAAAAATTTGTATTAATTAACCCTTTTTTTAGTAAGTAAGTTTCCTTCATTTTGTGTTTTTTGATACGAAAGTTGTTTAATCGACTTTTATTGAGCTGGCAACTTCTAGAAGACGTTTATTATTGAGTTGCTCTACATGACTCAACTACTGTTGTCATTTAGGTCTACTGCCAGATGTTTCAAGACCGTTTAATTATGGATAAGTTATCACCTCTAATTATTAATCTTTTATTACGTATCTGTTATTACTTATCTCTAACTGAAATTGTATGTGTAACGCGAAAATGGTGACATAAAACGAAAATGCAAGTACTCTTACATATATTAATAAAAAAACTTTTGCATAATCAAAAAAGCTTTAAAAGCATACAAAAAAAAAACAACACTTTGAAATATGCTTTTTTATTATTTAAAAAAATAACACTACTCAAAATATGTTTCAATACGTTTCCGTTTAAACTAGTAAAATTACAATCATCTAGTGAAGTTATAATAATTATAAGAACATATAATATTTCAAAAAGGTTAAATTATAAGAAAAAAAATGGTTAAACTATTGTGGTATCTGGTTAGTGGTCCGAGACCATTAAATGCACCAATATGGATAAAAAAATATAATAAAAAAACAAACTTTTCTTTTTTATAATAATTATTGATTAATTAATTTACATAATAAGTTTTGACTACCATTTCATTTTTAATATGTGGTACATACTATACTTATCCATGACATCCATATTATTATATTTTTGGTTATGTACTTATGGCAAGAGTAAAACCTACAAATTTGAGATACTTCATCGTGACAATTGATTTCATAATTCTTTTGTCGAATATAATATCTATGATTATTATTAATTATAGAAATGAAGAATAACAAAAAAAATTAAAATGTCACCGAGCGATATATTAATGGTAATTTTTTTTTCTATTGATTAAATTTTATTTACAATCTATACACATTTTACACAATTAGTAACCTTGAAGCACCTATAAAAAAGAAGGAAACGTAGGAGAAGGGAAAACAACAGATCCACTAAATGAACTTGTGACACGTAATCAGTCTTTTATCGACTTAATCTACTGAAGATGTTAAAATTGCCATCTTAATTTGCGTTATACATATATAATTATTACTATAGTATACCTGTTTAGCGGGCTTTTTAGAAACTTATACCGACAAACTACTAAAATTTTCTACCACAGTAAGCTGCTTTTACAGCGAAAACCTAAAATTCATAAATGATTTATTCATTGAAATAATCGCTGGCAAGTGCATGAGCGTGGGTTTGGACGCATCAATGTTGGATTGCATAGAACGATTTTGGTAGACAATGGACATAAATAAGTCACTGATCGGAATAATGCTATTAGTTCTGAATTTTTTCCACAAAGCTTTTAAAGGTTTGGGCACAACTGTAGTTATCGACGCTTTGGAAAGCCTATTACCACACTACGACCGTCAGATATACAACAAATCAAATTACTTGGACCATAATAATAATATTATTGGAGAAGTTTATGAGGGATTACGAATATGTCCTAGACAAGATGAATTGCGCAACAACATACTGTAGAACTTTTTCATGCCCCGTTGTTTGCCATTTTTTGCTTCGTTGCAAAGCTGAGTTTAATTGGTTTTACCATGAAGTGGGATTTTTCCAAATTTATAAAGTGTAACTTTTTTTTTTAATACTTTAACAATTTGTTTGAGCAACAACTCTGTATATCACAGTTGGTACTTTGGGGGATGGTTCAAATTGAAAAAGTCTACTTCATCAAAATTGAAATTTCAAAAAATAAAAAAACCATACGTTTAATAGTTTGAAATTTTACTGGTTTTAAATACTACTAGATAAAGAGTCGGATCGAGTTGAAAATTTTAAGGAATATATATTTGGTATGCCCTCGAATGTCAGTAGACACAAATTTAAATTATACCCATTTCCCATCCCCTAGGGGGGGATGAAAGTTTATTTACTTTTTGGAATTTTATGACCGTAAAGTTTAAAATTTGTCCGTGTCAGTAATTAAAACTCATATGTCGATAACATTATATGAAGAAAAAATTCGGCAATACAGTTTTTCTTTAATTCCCGGAAACCATGTTTTACTCCGATTTCGTACATTTTAACAAAAACTTAAAATTTTAGGCATAGTGAGGACGGGGAGGTAACTCTCTGATGCTCATTTTTAAAAACAGCACCTCAATTTAATAATTTCTAACTTTGCTGGTTTACACTGTGCTGGATTTGTACTATACTGGCTTGAAAATACTAATTACTGATTTGCATCGAAGCATTTATTTAAAAGTGATTTTATCACTTTCAGATTTAAAAATTGGCGCTAATACCTAATTGTTCAGGAGACACAGTAGGTAACACTTAGGGGGTGATAGTTTTCATTTAATACCTCAATATCGTGAAATTGGCAAATAGGAGGTTTTTTCGAGGCAACGACGATATGTTGTTATTTGCTGTTTAATGAGTATGTAATTATGGCAAGAGTAAAAACTACAATTCAGCAAGATTCAAAATGAAAAAGTTTAATAGTTTAATATAATATCAAATGTCTGGTCGATAGGTTTGTTGACAATAACTATTGTATGGAGTGGTTTCAATAAATTAAAATTTAGATTGTTAATCAACAGATCGCAAACTCGGTCGTTTCGTGTACAGGAGGCTTTTATATTTTGGAAAAAGAAAAACTACAAATTGTAACTTACACACATCATTGTGACACTTGTTTTGCCAAACATGTATTATTTAATACTTATTATCATTATTCATTATAAAAATGCATTAATGTTTAAATGTTACCGAACGAATAATTTTTAATATTATTAAATTATTATTTTATTATTATTTAAGAAGTGTACAGTTTTAAATCGACTTAAGCTACGTTAGAAGTTACAAATGCCATTTATATTTACTTTATACGAAAAGAATTATTACTATTTTCTTAGGTGGCCTAATGGTGAACGTAGAGAATAAAGTGAAATAAATATTCACGGGTGACACTTACTGTTAAAAACAATATTTTACCTACCTAACCGTATAGTATACCTTTTTAGTATTGGTTTACAGAACAGTGTGGCACAACGCGAAATTTAACTATAAACTATAGTCCGACCAATATGATTCAACCGCTTTTGTTCGTGTATTCGTTGTTTTCCATTTGCCCTTTTCTGATGTGCTCGGCCGGTAATTCTGGATCATGGACAGACGCAGACAACGCGTCAACATTAAACGATATATTGAAGGCAACTGGATGGAAGAAGCTGGTATCATATGCTCTAGAACGAGAATTAAAATCAATCAAAGACGAAGTATTGGACGTGTCAGAACTATTAAATAAAGGGGCTGATGGCAATATTGTTACTCCGGCAAATTACTTCGATAAATTGCTAAAATCATCGAATGCGGTAAACTGCTTTTACAGCGAAAGCATAAAATTCATAAACGATATGTTCATTGAAATAATCGCGGGCAAGTGCATGATCATGGGTTCAAGCACATCAATGTTGGATTGCATGGAACGGTTTTGGAAGACAATGGACATAAGTAAGTCACTGATCAAAAAAATGCTATTAGTACTAAATTTTTTCCACAAAGCTTCCAAAGGCTTGGGCACAACAATAGTCATCGACGCTTTGGAAAGCCTATTACCACACTACGACCGTCAGATATATAACAAATCGAATTACTTGGACGAAAATGGTACTGTTAAGATGGATAATTTTATGTGGGATTACAAATATCTCCTAGACAAGATGAATTGCGCAAACAAATTACTGTGGGACTTTCTCGTGGCCCGTTGTTTGCCGACTTGCATGAGCGGAAACCAAAAATCAGACAACATCCTAAAAATTGAAGCAGAAATAAGCAATCTTACGTTACATCAGGGTATCGATAAAGTATTTGACTTTTTTGTTAAAAATTTAATTGTGTACGACCAATCTTTCTTAATTAAACTAGGGTTTAATAAGGAACGATTAATAGTTTAAGATCATTATGTACAATTTTACAGTAATTTATTATGAGCTACTGTTTTAGACTCTTCGTTTTCGTTGTTGTAAGAAACGATTTCTAAATTTTTATTCTGTTTGACACATGTTTGGTTTTCGTAATACAAAATAGTATCTGAAATGACTAAATTTTTTTATGTTAGAAACCATTTGATGGTATAACGTTTATGTTTGAGTAGTTGAAAATAACTGTACTACTTTTGTTGTGCCGATACTGCCAGATGTTTAGCAGGCAAGGTTTGACGCCTTTCCATCATACTGATGTACTTACAGACTGTAAGTGTTTATGCCTATGTCGACAGACATTACACCGCTTTCGCTGCCTGCGATAGACATTTTATAGTTTTTGACATTTTCATGTCTTTGCTCTGGCACATAACCGAAAAAGGCGTTACCAAAACAGCGTCCTTTACAAAAGTGTTACAAGGTGTAGGAGATAGGGTTTAGAAGATAGAAGGTTAGAGATAGGGGTTGGAGATAGGGTTAAGAGATAAAAGATATGTTGTACGTTCAGCGATCAAATTAGAACTAAATGATTAATTCAAAATAAATTAAGGACCCAAATTCAGTATGAATTGTTTTAAGCCAGATATTAAACACTATAATATTAGCCAGAAACTAGATATTTTAACACACTAGCTTGTTACTGCTTCTTAATATACTATATCATTATCTATAACTCCACCATTACTCTAAATTTGTTCGGTACTTCAACGAGACATGAAAATGCTCTTTCGTGGTTGCAGACTCGGCTGAAACACTTTTGTACATAAAACTGTCCTAGGATGAACATAATATACTACTATTTGATTAAAATAGTAGTTTTCATTGGCTAACCAGTCTTAGAAAGGTCTTAGGGTTTCAAAACCACCGGTTTGTCAATCTGTTGTTTTACATGAGATTAGCAGATAAGTGTGTTGATAATTGTTATATGGAGTTGTTTTAAACATTTCAATTTAGGTTTTCAATCACGTTAGATTTAATAAATATTATTATTCTTCATTATGAAAATACGACAAAGTTTAAATGTTACCAAACGAAATAATTGCGAACAAAATTGAAATATTTTTTTTTTATAATTAATTTTAAATTTTATTTACAATCCATACATATTTTGCATATCATCGTCAGCTACACACATGACGTGAATGGCGGAGGAGGGAAGACATCCACCAAATAAACTTGTAACACGTATACGTATTTTCATCGACTTAATTTACGTTAAAAGTTAGAACTGTCATTTATATTTTCTTTGTACAAAAACAGTTATTACTATTTTCGTAGGCGGCCTAACGGTGAACATAGAGTAAAATAAAGTGACACTTACTGCTTACAGCAACATTATACCTATCTAAAAGTATAATATACTTTTTTAGTAGATTTTTGAAAACGTCTTGCACAACGCAAATTATAACTATAAACTATAGTCCGATCAATATGATTCAACCGCTTTTTTTGTGTATTCGTTGTTTTCCGGTTGCATTTTTCTGATGTGCTCGGCAGGTAAACCTGTATCATGGTCACACTCAGACCACGTTTCAACATTAAACAATTTATTGAAGGCGGAGGGATGGAGGGTACTGGTAACAAATACCCAAGATCAAGAACTAAAATCAACCAACGGCGAATTAATGGACGTGTCAGATCTATTGAATGAAGAAACGGACGGCAATATTGTTTCCCTGGCAAACTACACCGACAAATTAATAAAATCTTCGACCACTGTAAACTGCTTTTACGGCGAAAATCTAAAGTTCATGAACGATATATTTATTGAAGTAATCGCAGGGTATTGCATGAGCATGGGTACGAGCGCATCAATGTTGGATTGCATGGAACGGTTTTGGGAAACAATGGACATAAGTAAGTCATGGATCGAAAAAATGCTAAAAGTTCTGAATTTTTTCCACAATGCTTCCAAAAACATGGGTACCACAAAACTCATTAACGCTTTGGAATTCTTACTACCGCACTACGACCGTCAGAAATACATAAAATCAAACTACTTGTACGATAACAGAACAGTCAAGATAGATGATTTTAAAAGGGACTACGATTTTTTCCTAGACCAGATAAAATGCGCAAACAAAATACTGCTGAACTTTCTCACGGCCCGTTGTTTGCCGGCTTTCAACGCCGAAAGAGAAAAATCCGAAGACGCCCTAGATTTAGAAAGAATGGCCTATCATGCGTCAAACCAGGATATCGATAGTGTATTTAACTTTTATGTTCAAAATTTAACTGTGAACGAGAAATCTTTCTCGACTAAACTAGGTTTCGATAATTAACAATTACTAGTTTAAGGTCGTTATGTACATTTTTATTGACATTTTTAAGAGCTGATGTCTTAGATTATACGTTTTTATTGTGTATGAATGCTAAAAATTATATAATACTTATAACAGAAAAAATTTAGTTATTTTATCTGCTTCACGACAGAAACATTTAATCATGGATATCTTATCTCTTATCATTTTTTCTTATTTTTAATCTCTAATTTCTAATCTATTTTTATTTTTTTTAGTCGTATCAGACGCATAGTATAACAGTAGTAATAATAATGGTAACAACAGTAAAACATAAATAAATAACATTTAATGCCACGTTAATTCCTTACCTTGTGTCTTTTTGGATGGGGTACAAGTGTGGGAGCAAGCTGTGCATGTGATGATGTGTTGGATTGTCTGTTCTACTCTGCAAAGGCACAAGGTGTCTGCGCTATCTAGCAGCCCCCGTTTTATTAGGTTATCTTTCGTGCGTCCTATTCCTGTCCTAAGTCTGTTGAGTGTGCACCAAACCGGCCTTGTTTTGTATGGTTCATACATTTTTTCCTGGACTTAAGACGAGAGAGTTGTGGAGTTATACCGTACATAGGATTTCGTGGGTCTGATGTTATTTTCATTCTTTCCCCGTCTGCGTGCGTGGACCTTCTTATTGATTCTTCGGGAATAGCTTCTCTATTCCCGAAAGTATGTATAGTTGTTCAACCGGTGTATTTTTCAAGCAACCGGTTATGAGTCGGCATGACTTGTTAAGTACAACATCGACATTTTTAGTATGTGATGCCCCATACCTACCCCATACTGGACTAGCATATTCTCCCGCTGAAAAGCATAAGGCTAACGCCGTAGTTCTTAAGACGTGAGGATTACAACCCTATGTGGAGCCACTGAGCTTCGGCAATATGCCATTTCTTGTCATTGTTTTATGCTTGGTGTTTTCGCAGTGAAATCTGTAGGTGAGAGATTGGTCTAGCTTTACTCCGAGATATTTTGGATGTTGTGTGACAGTTATTTTCATCATATCCCAGTAGACAATAAAACTACGGTAGGCTCATCAAATCCTCAGGTGGAAAGCACAGACTTATGTTTTACTTGGGTTGGGTTTTAGGTAATTGTGTCTATAATATTTCCCAAGAACGTCCAAAGTAGCCGATAATTTTCGTCTACATGTTCAAATTGTTCGTGTTGTACTACAATTGCTGTATCGTCTGCGTAAATACAGTGTTTTACGTCAATATCTACTAACGACTCCCCGGCTATCGGTCGGCGGCAGTCATCCGTTTATCAAAACCAATAATCGCCAAAAGACCGCACCGCTATTAAAAATACAACAAAGCCGAACCATATTATCACTTCGATAAATGGCTAAGGCAACACTACTAATACAGCTACAAACGCATACAACGCGCTCAACATGTACTCTATCTCGTCTCCAGATTACAGTAACATTTCATCTGAACATTCCTTCTAAAAGCCTAAAAATACAATCAAACGCACCTCCGCAAGAAACTCAACATAAGACTCCCCTGAGAAAAAAAACAAAACAAATTTTTTGCACCAACAAATAGGTACTTAATTTTAGTTATAGACGAAACGCCAGTAAATAAAAACTTAAATCCTGAACAAAATAAAACTTAAGCGAACCCTCTTCCTCCACCAATATTCGTCACCGGTGTTTTAGACTTTGTCACACTAAGACTCCCTCCTAACTACTGTACTCAACAAATTAATTTTTCAAAATGACAAATAATTCTCCATCATCAAAATCACTACTCATACGTCTCCGGAATGCCAACGGTATAAAAAACTATCTAGCTGAACTACAACACACTCATACAGAACCACCGTTAAAAACATTAACCCCTTCACTAATAAATGGAAAAATAAACTGGTCACCATTCCAAACAAATCTTATTAAAAAAATAATCAAAATACCCGCCTAAAATCACCAATGAGTTAGACAATGCCGTACTAACATTTACAAAAATTACTCAAAATACAGCCTGGTGCTTGTCCACACCAAAACAACCTAATCCTAATGTGACGCAAAACCTAATCCCAACACATATAAGGAAATTAATCGAGCAAAAAAGAAAAGCTAGAGCCATGTGGCAAATAACCAAATAACCCTCAAATAAAAATAAATACAATTTTTTTTTAAGAGGCATTGAATGTATATTGTACGTCGTACATTTTCTCTTGTTTTTACATGTTTTTATATCAACTACGTATATATGTACATAATGTATATGAATATATGTACATACAACTACACTTTGAAGTGAAGCTAGAATTTATACAAGTAGCCAATATGAATCTAGTTTAGTACTATAAACGTATAAACGAAACCTAAACGTTTAGCTAAACAATTACACTTTATAATTTACCACGTGACAAACGTAAGAAGAACAAAGAACACGCTACACTGCCATACATGTGAACACGAATTAACAAAGACACACACTACGACCAAATGATAGCTGACTAGAGACTTGGGCATCAACAGCGCCCTGTACCGGCTGTAGTGCGACGAAGTTCATTAATCCCCACCTGGCTCATACATTTTGAGAAAATTTCAATTTCCAGATTTTCCCTTTACTTACACTATAAGACCCACCTTTGTGCCAAATTTACGTTTCTACTTTATACGGGAAGTGTCTTATAATTTTGATGATGAGTGAGTCAGTGAGTCAGTAACAAAAATGCAAATTTTAAAATCCTCCCATCTTAAAACGGCTAAAATTAAGGCCTCAATTTTAGACAGTGGACTGCCGTGCTCTTAAATTAATTAGTGTTTTGTATAAATTTATTTACCTACTAAAAAAAATATATTAAAAGTAGTAAAATAGTAATTATATTTAAGTATACATAATAATTAGCTGTCATTTTTAAGTAAGTCTACTATTTCTAAATTTACCATTCAGAAGGAAAAATAAATCAATTGAATCAGATGGTATATCTTTTGTAAAAATAGGCGAATTGACTCCAAATTAGTATAAAATATTGTTTAATCAATATGTTTTCCAATTTATTAAACTGGCTCCAAGTCTTCCGTAACTAACTATAGACCCGTTTCCAAGTTATCATCTCTCCCTAAGTTATTTGAAAAACTACTTGAACCACCACTATCACGTTCAATAAACAACTTACTTTCAGTTATTCAACACGGGTTTAGATCAGGTATGTGTACAGAAACAAATCTTTTATGTTTCAACAACGACTTATTGGCATCTGTAGAAGCTGGCCTCCAAGTCGATGTTATTTACACTGACGTAAAGCATTTTATTCTGTAGATCATGAAATGTTAATTTTTAAATTAAACTCAATTGGCATAATCGGTAACCTTTTAAACTGGATCAAATCATATTTAACTAACCGCTACCAACAAGTATTAGTTAACGAGTACTTATCTAAATTCTTTGTGACTTCTGAAATACCTCAAGGAGATCAACTATCCCCTGCATTATTCTTACTATTGCTGATTGATAAAGATAATTGCTTTACTAAATTTAAACTTTTTGCAGATGATCTTAAATATATTATACTATTTCCTGCCTTAATGAGTGCTCCATATTACAAGATGAATTGAACACATTTTTAAAATGCTGTACTTTAAATGGTCTTAGTCTAAACGTTTCAAAGTGCTCTAAAATCTCTTTTTTCGGTAATAAAAATAAAATCGCATTTGATTACTCCATAGGAAAAATACACCTGCTCGTGCTTGATACCATACGAGACCTTGGGGTAACTTTTCATTCTTATCTTCTTTTCACACCTCATATAGAATTTATAATCCTAAAGGCAACAAAAACATTGGGTTTTCTATTTAGATCAACCGAATCTTTCCATTTTTTTCTCTATTTCTCTTTTCTCGATTTTTTCTCTAATAGTCTACCAGAGCTGAAGCATTATTATTCAATTTTCATTTTCTATCTCTATAGTATTATTATACTGTTCATTACTTGTATTTTTATATCTTACACATTTGATCATACTAATATAATTTACTAATTATGTACCTGTACTTGAGCCTTCCTGGCGCTAATTCAATAAATAAACAAATAAATAAACATTGATATACCGAAATAAATATCACAAACCTATTTATACATATTTTTTTTTTTTTTAAAGTTTTAGGGATTTAGATCTGATAGTAAGATCTAATGTAGAACTAGAATGGACTATAACACAAACATTTTTCTAGTAGTAAATTTGAATAGTAGTCAATTTCTAGGTTGCTATGTGTGCCTGAATCAATTGTCGATAGGTAATGAAAATTTTAAATGTAATTATAGATGTGATTTATGGGTGACTATGGCAATACATATTTATAGACAGACGGCCAACTATAGTTATGTCTAAAAAGTCATTTTTAAGCACACAATTATTATTAAATACAATGATTTTATTGGAATTTGTATTTTTTCTGTGAACGCTGGACTTCTTTTACTTACTCTTTTACTACTTACTTACTACTACTTACTACTACTAGATTCCACTGTACTGTTTTGAACCTACTATCCACAGATTCGCTCTCAAGCGTTTATTGAAAAACGATTTTATCCCTTAAAATTATAATGTTGACATACATACCACTAGACCAGTACCCGTCAGTATACCCAAACACACTGTACTGACTTTTTAATTATTATTTATGTTGTTTTTTTGCTGTTTATTGGTTATGTACTAATGGCAAGTGTAAAAACTACAATTATGCAGGTATAAAAATGAAAAAGTTTAATGGTTTGAGATAATACTATAGGCATATCAATAACATTAAAAACCGGGATACCATCAATGGGGAATATAATAATATAAGAAAAAAGAAAGTTCAACACTACAACAAATATTCTTGAACGTAAACTTTGAAAGCCTCCCATATAAGAAACGATCGGTGTGTCAATCTGTTGACTAACAAGACATTGTCGGATAAATATATAGGTATGTTGAACATTATTGTATGGAGTTGTTTTAAAAATTTAAATATAGGTTTTTGATCAATTTGAACGTCAACAGATCGACATACCGATGTTTCGTGTATAAGACTGCTTATATAGTTTCGCAATAGAAATATTATACATAAAACGAATAGTAAATGTACAAAGTACAAGAATTGTTTAAATGTCAGCGGACGAAAAAATTGCTAAAATATGAAATTTTTCTTTTTCTTGTTGACTTGAAATTGTATTTACAATCTAAACGCGTTATGTACACTGACAAAACATACTGAAGCTATACACATGACGTGAATGGCGACGAAGGAAAGACATTTACCGATCCATCAAATGAACTAATAACACGTATACGTTTCCATCGACTTACTCTACGGATGTCACTTACAGCTCAAAACAACATTATACCTACCTAACAGTATAGCTTACCTGTTTAGTTTGTCTTTCACAAAAGTCTAGCACTACTCGAAATATACTCCATCTGTATACTATAATCCGACCAATATGATTCAACCGCATTTGTTCGTGTATTTGTTTTTTTCTGCTTGCACTTTTTTGATGTGCTCGGCCGGTAATCCTGGATCATGGTCAGACACAGACAACGTGTCCCAATTTAACAATATGTTAAATGCGAGCGGGTGGCAGAAATTGTTCACAAGTACCTTAGATGAAGAATTGAAAGCAATCAACGAAGAAGAAATGGACGTGTCTGAGCTATTGAATAAAGGAGCGGACGGCAATATTGTTACTCCGGCAAATAACATCGATAAATTTCTAAAATGTACGGCCACGGTAAACTGCTTTTACGGCGAAAACCTAAAATTCATAAACAATTTATTCATTGAAATAATCGTGGGCAAGTGCATGAGCCAGAATTCGGACGCATTAAAGTTGTATTGCATGGACCGGTATTGGCAGACATTTGACGAAAATAGGTCACTGCTTATAAAAATGCTAAAAGTTCTGAAATTTTTCCACAAAGCTTCAAAAGGCTTACACACAACAATTGTCATTAACACCTTGGAATATTTAATACCGTTCTACGACCGTCAGAAGTACACCAAATCAAAATACTTGGACGAAACTGGTACGATCATGATAGATAATTTAAAAAAAGATAATCGCTTTTTCCTAGACAAGATGAATTGCGCAAACAAAATACTGCAGCGCTTTCTCGTGGACCGTTGTTTGTTGGGCGAAGACAAAATATCCGATATCATTACAAATGTCAAAGCATCATTGGATGCTATTTTGCCAAATCAACGTATCAACTTTTTATTTACATTTTATGCTAAAATATTAATTGAAAATAAGAAATCGTTCTTAACCGACCTAGGGATTGTTGAAGAGTAAGTAAGAGTTTAATACCGTTTTGTATATTTTAACTTTCATTAATCAAAACCTCTTGTTTTAAATTATACGTTGTTGTTTTTGAGTGAAATAATTTTTAAATGTTTATTCTGTTTGACACATGTTTGCTATTCGTAATATAACTAAGTATCTGAAATTTCTAAATTTTTTTTTTGTAAGTAAGTTTCCTTTATTTTGTGTTATTTGATAAGGTTTGATCGACTTCTTTTGAGCTGGCAACTTCTGAGATGACGTTTAATATTGAGTTTGCTTTACATGACTCCACTACTGTTGTCATTCAGGTCTACTGCCGGTTCTTCTTTTTTTTAAAATATCATGACTAAAACTGTGTTCTTGATACATTTACGTGTAAACTAGTAAGATACAATCATCTAGAGAAATATTAATAATGATAAAAACATATAATATTTTCAAAAAAGTTAAATTATAAAAAAAATTGTAAAACTATTCGATACCGATTGTGGTATCTGGTGACATAAAACGAAAATGCAAGTACTCTTACATATATTAATAAAAAACTTTTGCATAATCAAAAAAGCTTTAAAAGCATACAAAAAAAAAACAACACTTTGAAATATGCTTTTTTATTATTTAAAAAAATAACACTACCCAAAATATGTTTCAATACGTTTCCGTGTAAACTAGTAAAATTACAATCATCTAGTGAAGTTATAATAATCATAAGGACATATAATATTTTCAAAAAGGTTAAATTATAAGAAAAAAATGGTTAAACTATTGTGGTATCTGGTTAGTGGTCCGAGACCAATAAATGCAGCAATATGGATAAAAAAAATTAATACAAAAACAAACATTTTCTTTTTTATAATAATTATTGTTGAATTAACTTACATAATAAGTATTGACTATCATTTCTTTTTTAATATGTGGTACATACTATATTTATCCAAGACATACTTATTACTATATTTTTAGTTATGTACTTATGGCAAGAGTAAAACCTACAATTTAGCAAGATTCAAAATGAAAAAGTTTAATGCTTTAAGATAATATCAAACGATCAATCTATAATGGTGTTTACAACAATTATACTATGCAGTTGTTTTAAGATTTAATTTTAAGTTGTTGATCAATTTGAATGTCAGCAGATCGACTAACCGATCATTTCGCATTTTCATTTATGCTATACAAAGAGTAGAAATTGAGTTACACACAAAACAATATGGAAATACTTCATCGTGACACTTCATAATTGTTTTGTCGAATATAATATCTATAATTATTGTTAATTATACAAATGAAGAATAACAAAAAAAAATTAAAATATCGCCAAGCGATTTATTAATGGTAATTTTTTTTTTCTATTGATTAAATTTGATTTACAATCCATACACATTTGGCACAATAAGTAACCTTGAAGAAGCTATAAAAATAAAGTGAACGTAGGAGGAGGGACGACAACCGATCCCCCAAATGAACTTGTGACACGTAATCAGTCTTTCATCGACTTAATCTACGGTAGGAGTTAGAACTGCCATCTTAATTTGCGTTATACATATACAATTATCACTATAGTATACCTTTTTAATGGGCCTTTTAAAAATGTCACCATATGAATAATTGCTAAAAAATTAATTTTTATTATTAACTTAAAATTTTTTTTTACAATTTGACTTTTTTGTTAAAAATTTAATTGTGTACGACCAATCTTTCTTAATTAAACTAGGGTTTAATAAGGAACGATTAATAGTTTAAGATCATTATGTACATTTTTACTGTAATTTATTATGAGCTACTGTTTAAGATTCTTCGTTTTTGTTGTGTTATGATTGTAACGATTTCTACATTTGTATTCTGTTTGACACATGTTTGTTTTTCGTAATATAACGAAGTATCTGAAATTTTAAACATTTTGTTTCAGTAAGTAGTTTTTCTTCTTTGTGTTTTATTTGATACGGACGTTGCTTAATCGGCATTACCTGTGTTGACAACCTTAATGGTGTAACGCCAAAATGGTGACATGACTAATGCAAAAAGAAATGTATTGTACGGTAGGTGGCTTGAGACCAATGATTGCAGCAATATGAATAAAAATTAAATGTACTATAAAAACAATCATTTTACTTTTTTAATATTAATTATTTAATTAGTTTACATAATAAGTATTAACTACAATTTATTTTTAACACAGTAAAAGTGTAACGTGAATATGCATAGTTATATTATTCAATAGTAGTATTCGACCAGTAATATTTTGAGCTTCGATGGTAATGCATTTGCAATGATGTGTTATTATTTTTTAATTTGTGTCTAACCCACTATAGATTCTAAGCCGCTGAACCGATTTCTTCATGTAGCAACTCTATAGATCAGGAATCGTACCTTAGAGATACTTTATTAGGCCAACATTTTAAAAAGGCATCCCTCTCCATTTAAATCGAAAAAAAACATAAAAAAATGTACATATTTTTCACCTTGAAATTCGATGCTCTATAACTTTTGAAAAAAATATTCGAATTAGTTCCCATTATATATGAAATTTTTTTTTTTTTTGTTCTATCGACAAACGTTGACAAACCAAAAGAAATATCACAAACCCTTTCCCCTATAAGGGATAAACATTTTTTCTTTATTACACTTCTTAGGGAAGTTTTAGGGAGTTAGATCTGATAGTTAAATCGAACGGAGAACTAGAATGAAACCATAACGCATACAAATTTTCTCAAAAGTCTGGAGTCAAACTTTTTTTTTTAATAAGGAAAACCCCTAAAACTAAGAGAAATTGAACTTTGAAAATTTCTAGGTTGCCATACATTTGAGTGAATTAACAGTCAACAGGTGATAAAAATATTTCCGTTACATTGTTAATTATTATGATATATGGATAACAATGTCAACATATTTTTATAGACAGAAGGTCACCATATTGTATCCGCACTAGTGTTGTTTAACATACAAATTGGCAGATACATAGATAAGTGTGTTGAAAATTGTTGTATGGAGTTGTTTTAAAAATGTTAGTATAGATTTTAGATCAATTTGGACGTCAACAGGTTGACAAACCGAACGTTGCGTTTATGAGAGGCTTATACAATTTGGAAATAGAATGATTACAAATTAAAAATTACATATAAAACGAATAAAAAATAGTTCATTGTGACACTGTTTTTCTGAACACATTTTATTTAATATTTATTATTATTATTTATTATAAAAATACAACAACGCTCAAATGTCACCAAATGAATAATTGCTAAAAAATTAATTTGTATTATTAACTTACAATTTTTGTTTACAATCCAAACACATTTTGTACACAGAGTCAATTTAATGAAGTACACATTCCATGAAGAATACATGACGTGTATTTCAGAGGAGGGATATGCACCGATCCTCCAATTTAACTTGTCCCACGTATACAGTTTTCCATCAATTAAATCCATCGTAGAAGTGCCTTCTATATTTGCGTTATACGAATACAATTATTACTATAAAATACCCGTTTAATTAGTTTTCTAGAAACGTGTAGCATAACTCGAAATAAAACAATAAACTATAGTCCGACCATAATGACTCGACCACTTTTGCAAGTATATTTATTGTTTTCTCATTACGCTTTCCTGATGTGCTCGGCCGGTAACCCTGGATCATATTCAGACGGAGACAACGTGTCAAAATTAAACGATATATTGAAGGCAAGTGGGTGGAAGCAACTGGTAACAAAAGCCCTAGATCGACAATTAAAATCAATCAAAGGCGGACTATTGGACGTGTCAGATGTATTGGATAAAGGGGCGGACGGCAATATTGTTACCCCGGTTAACTACACCGACAAATTGCTAAAATCATCGACCACAGTAAGCTGCATTTACAGTGAAAGCCTTAAATTCATAAACGATATGTTTATTAAAATAATCGCGGGCAAGTGCATGAGTCTGGGTTCGAGCACATCAATGTTGGATTGCATGGAACGGTTTTGGAAGACAATGGTCATAAGTAAGTCACTGATCGAAAAAATGCTAAAAGTCCTGAATTTTTTCCACAATGCTTCCAAAAACATGGGCACAACAACAGTCATTGACACCATGGAATCCTTACTACCGCACTACGACCGTCAGAAATACATAAAATCAAACTATTTGGACGTTAACGGTACAGTTAAGATGGATGATTTTAAGAGGGATTGCGAATATCTCCTAGACAAGATGAATTGCGCAAACAACATACTGTGGAACTTTCTCGTGGCCCGTTGTTTGCCGGCTTGCAAGTACGAAAAAGAAAAATCCCCAAACATTATAGTTATCGAAGAAGCAATGGGCAATCTTACGTCACCTCAGGGTATCCATGCAGTAATTGACTGTTATGTTGACAATTTAATTCAATGTGAGGAATCGATTTTGACTAAAGTAGGTTTCGATAAGGAACAGTAACCCTTAACGTTGTTATGTATATTTTTACTGTCATTAATTAAAAGCTCCTGTTTTACATTATTTTTTTTTTTTTGTGGTTGTATAAAAAGATTTATACATTTTTATTCTTTTTGACACATGTTTGATTTTCGTAATATAACTAAGTATCTGGAATTTCTAAAAAAATTTTTAGTAAGTAAGTTTCCTTCATTTTGTGTTATTTGATAAGGAAGTTGTTTTATCGACTTCTTTGTTGCTAGTACTCTTAAAGTATGTAAAATTTCTAAATGTTTAGCTTCGATGCGAAGCTGAGTTTGAATTGGTTTTACCGTGAAGTGGGCTTTTTGCGACTTTATATTTATTGTAACTTTTTTAATACTTATACAATTCCTTTGAGTAGCAACTCTTTAAATCACAGTTGGTACTTTGAGGGATTGTTCAAATTGAAAAAGTCTACAAAGTTCTTCCCAGTTGAAATTTCAAAAAATAGAAATAAAAACAAGACGAGTTTAATAGTTTCAATTTTTACTGGCTATAATTTTGAGAAAAAGAGTCGGATCAAGTTGAAAGTTATAAGGAATATTTATTTGGTATGCCCCTCAAACTTCAGAAGTCTCAAATTTAAATTATACCCATTTCCTATCCCCCTAAGAGGGATGAAAATTTTTGTATTTTTTTACGGTAATTTTAGAACCTTTAAGTTGAAAATTTGTTAGTGTCAATAATTAAAACTCATTAAAAAAATGCTATTAGTTCTGAATTTTTTCCACAAAGCTGCCAAAGGCGTTGGCACGACAATTGTCATTGACACTTTGGAAAGCCTATTACCACACTACGACCGTCAAAAATACACCAAATCAAATTTCGTGGACGAAAATGGTACGGTCAAGATGCATAATTTTAAGAAGGATTACGAATATCTCCTAGACAAAGTGAATTGCGCAAACAAATTACTGTGGGACTTTCTCGTGGCCCGTTGTTTGCCGACTTGCATGAGCGGAAACCAAAAATCAGACAACATCCTAAAAATTGAAGCAGAAATAAGCAATCTTACGTTACATCAAGGTATCGATAAAGTATTTGACTTTTTTGTTAACAATTTACTTGTGTACGACAATTCTTTCTTGATTAAACTAGGATTCAATAAAGAACGATTAATAGTTTAAGATCATTATGAACATTTTCAATGTAGTCTATTATAAGCTACTGTTTTAGATTCTTCGTTTTTGTTGTTATAAGAAACGATTCCTAAATTTTTTTTCTGCTTGACACATGTTTGTTTTTGTACACTACAAATAAGTATCTGAAAAGACTACAATTTTTTTTAGTAAATATATTTTTCTTATTCGTGTGCTATTTGATACGGTCGTTGCTTAAATTGTTTTATGTTAGCAACCATTTGATGGTATAACGTTTATTTTTGAGTAGTTGAAAATAACTGTACTACTGTTGTTGTTCCGATCTACTGCCAGATATTTCGCAAGCAAAGCAACTCACTCCTTCCCTGCCTTTGACGCCTTTCCATCATACTGATGTACTCACAGACTGTAAGCGTTTATGCCTTGAACCACATATGAAATGTATTTTCATAGCTTTTTTTTTTCGTTTTTTTTCTGCCTTACAGAAAAAACATTAAATCATGGATATGTTAGCTCATATAATTTTCTCTTATCACTAATCTCTAATCTCTTATCTTTTATAAATAATCTTAAAGTGCAAGTGTAACGCCAAAATGGTGACATGACAAATGCATAAATATATTAATTCAGCAGTAATTATCGACCAGTAATATTTTTAGCTTCTATGCAGAGCTGAGTAGGTAATCAACAAATTTAACCATGGATTTGTTATAGTAATACGATCCGTATAACCATCATGTTTTTTTTTTATGAGGTACAATTATATGTATACCGAAAATTCAAGTACAACGTTTTTTGGACACAAAAAAATGTAAATAGGTACGACATCTAGATCGGACCACACGCACAAATTTTACTCTTTGTAAACTCGTCTACAAGAGCATTGACCGATTACTTGGACTAGGAACTTGGCCGCTCTCCTAAACTCTAGCAGGTTGGCCTGAGCATCCCCTTGGATCAGACTCTTATGAGCCATTGCTTTGTCCGTTGTGTCCTTGACGATCACCTTACTTTAGTTCATCTTTTGATTTTGGTCCACCTTGGCTGGCTCCATAAACTAGCAGAGTTCGCTCATTATCTTGCGATAAGTGTTGGCCCTCATGGTCTTTGACTTCTTATTAACTACTATTAAGTCCATCGGAGAAGATGAGGAGTTCCGTTCATCAGTCTCCTCGCTTCCTCTTGGCGGTAACATAGCTTCTTTCGACAGACATTACACCGGCAGCCATATCACGTTACATTTAATAATTATTATTGTTCTTTATTATGGAAATACGACAAAGTTTAAATGTTACCAATCGAAATAATTGCTAACAAAATTGAAATTATTTTTTTATTATTAATTTAAAAATCGTATTTACAATCCATACATATTTTGCACATTAGGTAACCTTGATGAAGCTATACACATGAAGTGAATGGCGGAGGAGGGAAGATATGCGCCAAATAAAATTGTAACACGTATACGGAGTTTCATCGACTTAATCTAGGTTAGAAGTTAGAACTGCCATTTATATTTGCTTTACACAAAAACAAGTATCACTGTTTTCGTAGGCGGCCTAACGGTGAACATAGAGTTAAATAAAGTGATACTTACTGCTTTAAGCAACATTACACCTATCTAACAGTATAGTATACCTTTTTAGTTGGCTTTTGAAAACGTCTTGCACAACGCGAATTATAACTATAAACTATAGTCCGATCAATATGATTCAACCGCTTTTTTTCGTGTATTCGTTGTTTTCCGTTTGCATTTTTCTGATGTGCTCGGCAGGTAAACCTGTATCATGGTCACACTCAGACCACGTTTCAACATTAAACAATTTATTGAAGGCGGAGGGATGGAGGGTACTGGTAACGAATACCCAAGATCAAGAACTAAAATCAACCAACGGCGAATTAATGGACATGTCAGATCTATTGAAAGAAGAAACGGACGGCAATATTGTTTCCCTGGCAAACTACACCGACAAGTTACTAAAATCTTCGACTGCTGTAAACTGCTTTTACGGCGAAAATCTAAAGTTCATGAACGATATATTTACTGAAGTAATCGGAGAGTATTGCATTAGCATGGATTCGGACTCACTTAAGTTGGATTGCATGGAACGGTTTTGGGAAACCATGGACATACATAAGTCATGGATCGAAAAAATGCTAGAAGTTCTGAAATTTTTCCACGATGCTTCCAAAAGCATAGGCACAACAACACCCATTAACGCTTTGGAATTCTTACTACCGCACTACAACCGTGAGAAATACATCAAATCAAATTACTTGGACAATAATGATACAGTCAAGATAGATGATTTTAGAAGGGACTACTACATTTTCCTAGACCATATACGATGCGCAAACAGAATATTGCTGGAATTTCTCACGGCCCGTTGTTTGCCGGCTTTCAACGCCGAAAGAGAAAAATCCGAAGACGCCATAGATTTAGAAAGAATGGCCGATCATGCGTCAAACCAGGATATCGATAGTGTATTTATCTTTTATATTGAAAATTTACTTGTGTACGAGAAATCTTTCTCGACTAAACTAGGGTTCGATAAGGAACAATTAATAGTTTGATGTAGTTATGTACATTTTCAATGTAATTTATTAAGAGCTACTGTTTTAGACTATACGTTTTTATTGTACATGAACGCAAAAAAATTACATAATAATTATAACAGAAAAAACTTAGTTATTTTATCTGCTCTACGACGAAAACATTTAATAATGGATATCTTATCTCTTATCACTAACCTCTAATCTCTTATTTTTTATAAATAATCTTTTATCTCCTGTCTCTAACTGAGAGTTAAAGTGTAACGCAAAAATGGTGACATGACAAATGCAACATGAAATTTCTTGTATGTTAAATGTATTACAAAAACCATAGTTTTCTTTTTTTATAATAATTATTATTTTATTAGTTTACATAGCAAGTATAAACGACCATTTTATTTTTAACACTGTAAAAGTGTAACGAGAAAATGAATAAGTATATTATTGACCAGTATTATTCAGAGCTTCGACGCAGAGCTGAAAAGGTAATTTATTTACAATAATGTGTGTTTATATTTGTAAGCGGACCTACGATATCTTTTAAATTGCTTTGAACCAATTTTTTCATGTAGCAAATTTATATAACAGAACTTGTATCTGATAGGTACTTTATAAGGCCTAACATTATAAAAACACAACTCTTCCCAGTTCCCTATCAAAATCGAGAAAAAAACCCAAAAAATTATATTTTTTTTAACTTACGATGATCTATAACTTATTTAGAAATAGTCAAATCACTTCAAAATTTGTGTGGAATATTCCATAACCATAGTACTACCGATAACAAACCATAAAAATGTCATATCATCTATTTCCTCTAGAATGGATATAATTTTTTCTTTACTTCACTTCTTCGAGGAAAGTTTTAGGGATTTAGGTCTGATAAATTGATTGAAGGTAGATCTAGAATGGAAATATAACACTTACAAGACTCGTCCTCTACAACAGATATTCTTGAACGTATTCCTTGTAGAGCCTCTTTTACACGAAACGATCGGTTTGTCAATCTAGTGTTTAACATGAGATTGACAGATAGGTGTGTTGCAAAGAGTTGTTTTAAAAATTTTAACTTAAGTTTTTGATCACGTTACATTCATCATGTATTATTTTTCTTAATTATAGAAATACTACAAAGTTTAACTGTTACTAAACGAAATAATTGCTAATAAACTTGAAATATTTTCTTTAATTTTTAACTTTATTTACAAGTATACAGAACTTACACCAACTTAACCTACAGTACATTTAGAACTACCATTGCTATACATTTGTGATATACGAATACAATTCTTAATATTTTATCGGGTGGCATAACGGTCAACGTAGAGTTTAATAGAGTAAAATTGAAAATTGAAAATTACACATGAAACCAATAGAAAATACTAAAGTACAAAGTACAAAAAATGTTAAAATGTCAGCGAACGAAAATATTGCCAAAATATGAATTTTTTCTTTTTCTTATTGACTTGATATTGTATTTACAGTCTATACGCGTTATATACACTGACAAACAATATTGACGCTATACCCATGACGTGAAAGGCGAAGAAGGGAAGACGTCCACCGATCCATCAAATGCACTAGTAACACGTATAGGTTTCCATCGAATTGCTCTACGGTTGATACTTACTGCTCAAAACAACATCATACCCACCTTACAGTATAGTATACCTGTTTACAGTCGGTTTTACAGAACAGTCTGGCACGAATTGAAATATAACTATAAACTTTAGTCCGACCAATATGATTCAACCGCTTTTGTTCGTGTATTCGTTGTTGTCCGTTTGCATTTTTCTGATGTGCTCGGCAGGTAAACCTGTATCATGGTCACACGCAGACAACGTGTCAACATTAAACAATATCTTGCAGGCGAAGGGGTGGAAGGTACTGGTAGCAGAAGCCCTAGATCAAGAATTAAAATCAATCGACGGCAAAGTAATGGACCTGTCAGATCTATTGAATAAAGAAACGGACGGCAATATAGTCACCCCGGCAAACTACACCGACAAATTACTAAAATCTTCGACCGCGGTAAACTGCTTTTACTGCGAAAAACTAAAGTTCATGAATGATATATTTATTGAAGTGATCGGGGTGCATTGCATGAGCCTGGATTCGGACTCACTTAAGTTGGATTGCATGGAACGGTTTTGGGAAACAATGGACATACATAAGTCATGGATCGAAAAAATGCTAGTAGTCCTGAATTTTTTCCACGATGCTTCCAAAAACATGGGCACAACAACACCCATTAACGCTTTGGAATTCTTACTACCGCACTACGACCGTCAGAAATACACTAAATCAAATTACTTGGACGATAATGATACGGTCAAGATAGATAATTTCAGGAGGGTTTACGGCTATTTCCAAGACCATTTACAATGCGCAAACCAAATACTGCAGGACTTTCTTACGGCTCGTTGCTTACCATCATTCAACGACCAAAACGAAAAATCCAAATACGCCATAGATTTAGAAGAAATGACCTATCATGCGACACATCAGGATATCGATAAGGTATTTCGCTTTTATGTTAAATGTTTATATGTGTACGAGAAAACTTTTTCGACTAATTTAGGGTTCGTTAAGGAACTATTATTAGTTTAAGATTACTGTGTACATTTTTACTGTCATTTATTAAGAGCTACTGTTTTAAAGTCTTCGTTTTTATTTTGTAAGAACGCTTAAAATTACATAGTATAATATAATTATAACAGAAAAAACGTAGTTATTTTGTCTGCTCCATGGAAAAATATTTAATCATGGATACCTTATCTATTACCATTTGCTCCTATCACTGATCTCTTATCTAACTGAAAGTATATGTGTAACGCGAAAATGGTGACATGATTTAAACATGTATTGTATGGTACAAAAACAATATTATTTATTTAGTTTTAACTACCATTTTTTTTTATAACACAATAAAAGTGTAACCTGAAAATGCATAAATATATTATTCAAGAGTAATTATTGACCAGTAATATTCTAAGCTTATATTTTTTTTATAATGTTAATTATCATATATGGGTAACAATAGCAATACATTTTTATAGACAGACGATCAACTCTAGTCATGTCCTTAACCTTAGCACTAAAAAATAACGTTTAAGCCCACAATTGTTATTATGTACAATATTTTTATTGATATTTTAATTTATAAACAATGGTCTTATTTCGATTCTCGTTTACTACTACTTACTACTACTCTTCACCTACGAATAATACTTTCTAATACTTTCTTACCGTACTTGGTTTAGACGGTATTTGTTTAAACCTACTATCCACAAATTCGCGTAGAAGCGTTTATTAAAAAGATATTTTCTCTCTTTCAGCTATAATATTATATTATAATATATTTCATATTTTATTTTTATTGTTGAGTTTTAGAAATAATAAAGTAAAATTACAAGTAACCTTTTTATTTTTTATTGATGTACATTTTGTACATTAGGCAAACATGTTCAAGTTATACACATGACGTAAACGGCGAAGGAACAAAATCATCCACCGAATAAATTTGTAACACGTGCACAATACGGTAGAACACACATATGTCGTTTATATTTGTTTTATGCCAAACATTTATTATTATTCTCGTAGGTGGCCTAACGTTGAACGTATAGTTAAAAAAAGTAAAATTAATATTCACGGATGACACTTGCAGCTCAAAAAAACATTGTACCTACCTAACGGTACAGTAGACAGTATAACAGTATAGTTAAGTTGGTTTTTCTGAAAAGTCTAGCACTACTCGAAATATATATATATATATATACTATAGTTTGACGAATATGATTCAACCGCTTTTGTTCGTGTATTCGTTGTTGTCCGTTTGCCCATTTATGATGTGCTCGGCCGGTAATTCTGGTTCATGGTCAGACGCAGAGAACGCGTTAGAATTAAACAATATATTGATGGCCAAGGGGTGGAAGGTACTGGTAGACCTAGCCCTGGACCGAGAATTAAAATCAATCGACGGCAAAGTAATGGATGTCTCAGATCTATTGACCAAAGGGGCGGACGGCAATATTGTCACCCCGGCAAACTACACCGAGAAATTACTGAAAACTTTGACCACGGTAAACTGCTTTTACAGCGAAAACCTAAAATTCATGAACGATATTTTCATTGAAGTAATCGGGGGGCATTGCATGAGCCTGGGTTCGAGCGCATCAATGTTGGATTGCATGGAAAGGTTTTGGGAAACAGTGGATGTAAACAAGTCACTGGTCGAAAAAATGCTATTAGTTTTGAATTTTTTCCACGATGCTTCCAAAAGCATAGGCACAGCAACGCTCATTAACGCCTTGGAATTCTTACTACCGCACTACGACCGTGAGAAATACATCAAATCAAAATACTTGGACGATACCGGTACAGTCAAGATAGATAATTTTAAAAGGGATTACTACTTTTTCCTAAACCAAATACAATGCGCAAACAAATTACTGATGAACTTTCTCGTGGCCCGTTGTTTGCCGGCTTTCAGCGCTGAAAACGAGAAATCCAAACACGCCATGGATTTAGAAGAAATGGTTGATCATGCATCACATCAGGATATCGATTGGGTATTTTACTTCTATAGCGGAAATTTACGTAGGTTCGAGAAATCTCTCTCGACCAAACTAGGTTTCAATAAGATACAATTAATTGCCTAAGATCGTCATGTGCATTTTTACTGTCATTTATAAATAGCTACTGTTTGAGATTATAAGCTTTTGTTGTTGTATGAAACGATTTGTTAATTTTTATTCTTTTTGAAGCATGTTAGCTTTTCGTTAAATAAATAATTTTTTTTTCTGAATTGATTAAAATGGAAGTTGTCATTTTTTGAGTTCGCAACCATTTGATGCGGTATGACGTTTGTCATCGAGTGGCTCTAAATGGAACTACTGTTGTTTGTGCTTTGAACGACGAAGGACACCTAACCTATAAGGAATTATTATCAATGAAAGGTAAATTTAGAACGGAACTATAACAAAAACGATTTCCTCAAAAATCTGTAGTAAAACTTTGTTTTAATAAGGAAACCCCCCCAAAAAAAGGGAAAACTACAATTTGACAATTAGGCAATTTCTAGGTAGCTATATGTGAGTGAATAAACAGTCAATTGGTAATGAAAATATTTTTTTCATATTGTTAATTGTCCACCCTATTCGTGTCCAACTGAGCACTAAAAAAAAAATGTTTATTATAACAATAATAAAATGCAATTATTACAACATACAATATTTTTATTGATATTTTTTTTTTTTGTAAACATTGCACTTATTTCCTTACACGATTTTTGATCAATTTGGACGTCAACAGATCGACAAACCGAAAGTTTCACGTCTGAGAGATTTACAGTTTGGCAATAGAAAAATGACAAATTGAGAGTTACACATAAAACGAATACATAATACTTCATCGTGACGCTTGGTTTGCAAAACATATTTTAATTAATATTTTAATTTTTTTCATTATACTCGTAGAAATAAAGAAATACAAAAACAGTTGTCAGCAGACGAAAAAATTGCGAAAATATGAACCTTTTTTTATTTCTTATACCTTACTCAGTCTTGCAACACAAGGACTATTCAAGAATTTCAATCTATCAGCCTTCGTGTACAATAACCCCGCTGTACTGTATTTTTTATTATATTTATAATTTGTTTTGCTGTTTAATGGATATGTACAAATGGCATGTGTAAAAACTACAAATAGGCAGGATTCAATATGAAAAAGTTTAATGACCTGAGACATTGTTATAGGTATAATAATAATAGATTTAAAAACAAGGAGAACACCAATGAGAATATAATATATAATAATATTAAAAACGAGAGTTTAACACTACAACAGTTATTCAAAACGATCGGTTTGTCAATCTATTGATATACATAAAAATTAGCAGATAAATAAACAGGTGTGTTGATAATTTTTGTACGGAGTTGTTTTAAATATTTTTATTTTTGATCATGTTTCATTTAATATTTTTTATTTATATTCATTATAGAAATACGACAAAGTGACAAATGTCACCAAACGAAAAAATTGCTAAGCAATTTTTTTTTATTACAAATCTACATTTTATTTTCAATCCATGTACATTGTGTGCACTAATTAAACTTGATGCAGCAATATGCATGACGTAAATGACGGAGGAAGCAAGACATCCACCAAATGAATTTGTGACACGTATACAGAGTTTCCCACCGACTTATTCTACGGTAGAAGTTAGCACTGTCATGTATATTTGCGTTATACGAATACAGTACTACTATTTCCCCAGATGGCTTAACGGTGAACGTATCGTTAAATAAAGTAAAATAAAAAGTCACGGACGACACTTACTGTTCAAAAACAATATTATACTTATCTAACTGTATAGTATACCTGTTTAGTTGATTTCTAAGACACTATAGACCGACCAATATGATTCAACCGCTATTGTTCGCGTATTCGTTGTTTTCCGTTTGCACTTTTCTGATGTGCTCGGCCGAGAATCCTAGATCATGGTCCGACGCAGACAACGTGTCGACATTGAACAATATATTAAAGGCGAAGTGGTGGAAGATGCTGGTAGCAGAAGCCCTAGATCGAGAATTAAAATCAATCGACGGCAAAGTGATGGACGTGTCAGATCTATTGAATAAAGGGGCAGACGGCAATATTGTTACCCCGGCAAACTACACCGACAAATTGCTAAAATCTTCGACCGCGGTAAACTGCTTTTACAGCGAAAACCTAAAATTCATGAACGATTTATCAGTTGAAGTAATCGGGGGGCATTGCATGAGCATGGGTTCGAACGCATCAATGTTGGCTTGCATGGAACGGCTGTGGGAAACAATGGACGTATATAAGTCATGGATCGAAAAAATGCTAGTAGCTCTGAATTTTTTCCACAAAGCTTCCAAAGCCACGGGCACAACAACAGTGATTGACGCCATGGAATTCTTACTACCTCACTACGACCGTCAGCAATACATCAAATCAAATTACTTGGACGGTAATGGTATGGTCAAGATAGATAATTTAAGGATGGGTTACGACTATTTCGTGGAACAAATAAAATGCGCAGATAAAATATTGCAGGACTTTCTAATGGCCCGTTGCTTGCCGGCTTTCAACGCCGAAAACGAAAAATCCGAATACGCCATAGATTTAGAAGAAATGGTATACCGTGCGTCTCACCACGGTATCGATAGAGTATTTCGCTTTTATGTTGAAAATTTACTTGTGTACGAGAAATCTTTCTCGAGAAAACTAGGGTTGGATAAGGAACAATTAATAGTTTAAGATCATTATGTACATTTTTACTGTCGTTTTTAAAGAGCATCTGTTTGAGACTATAAGCTGTTGTTGTTGTATGAAATGATTTCTAAACTTTTGTTTTGTGCGACGCTTTAATAAATAATATGTTTCTAAAATAATTAAAAATTGTTTTTTATTTAATAACAGAAAAAAACCTAGTTATTTTGTCTGCTCTACGGAAAAACATTTAATCGAGGATTTCTTATTTCTTATCATTTTCTTTTATCACTGAGACTAACCGAAAGTAAATGTGTAACGCGAAAACAGTGACACGGCTAACGCAACATGAAATTTCTTGTATGGTTAATGAGTTACAAAAACAATAGTTTCCAATCGGTTTTAGATCTAGAATAGAATTATAACACATTAAAATTTCGTCAAAATTCTGTTGTCAAACTTTTTTTTTATTTAGGAAAATCACCAAAAAATGGGCTATTACACTTTAACAACAGTTATAACGTGTGAGTGAATCGCTAGTGACAATATTTTTATTATATTGTTAATAACGATACATGGGTAACAATGTCAATACATTATTATAGACAGACTGTCAACCCTAAGTCGGGTCTACTAAAGTTTTTTGGTTAGCGCTAAAAAATAATTTTTAAACACACGATTTTTATTTTATACAATGTTACATTATGAGATAAATAGATAGGTATGTTAAAAATTACTGTAAGCATCTGTTTTAAACATTTTATTATAGAATATGACAAAGTTTAAATGTCACCGAACGAAATAATTGCTAAAAAAAATTTTTATTATTTATTCTAAATTTTATTTACAATCCATACACAATTTGTGCACAAAGCAAACTTGATGAAACTATATACATGCTATAAGCGGCGGAGGAAGCAAGCCATCAACCGATCTACCAAATAAACTTTTAACACGTATACAGAGTTTTCCACCGACCTAATCTACGGTAGAAGTTAGAACTGCCATCTATATTTGTGATTTACGTATACCACTATTTCTATTTTCTGAGATGGGTTAACGGTGAACGTAACGTTAAAAAAAAGTAAAATAAAATAAATATTCGCGGCCAACACTATTCAAAACAACATTGGTTTCGCAATAGAAATATTACAAAGTACAAAAAATGTTAAAATGTCAGCGAACGAAAAAATTGGTAAAATGTGAATTTTATTTTTTTCTTATTGGCTTAATACTGTATTTACAAATTATACGCGTTATGTACACTGACAAAACATACTGAAGCTATACACATGACATGAATGGCGACGAAGGGAAGACATTTACCGATCCATCAAATGAACTAAAAACACGTATACGTTTCCATCGACTTACTCTACGGATAAGGTACTTACTGCTCAAAACAACATCATACCCACCTTACAGTATAGTATACCTGTTTAGTTTGTCTTTCACAAAAGTCTTGCACAACTTGAATTATAACTATAAGCTATAAGCCGAGCGATATGATTCAACCGCTTTGGTTTGTGTATTTGTTTTTTTCCGTTTGCAATTTTCTGATGTGCTCGGCCGGTAATCCTGGATCATGGTCAGACGCAGACCACGTGTTAACGTTAAACAATATATTAAAGGCGAAGGGGTGGCAGATACTGGTAGAAAAAGCGCTAGAACGAGAATTGAAATCAATAAACGGCGACAAAATGGACGTGTCAGAACTATTGAATAAAGGAGCCGATGGCAATATTGTTAGCCCGGCAAATTACACCGATAAATTACTGAAATCTTCGACCATGGTAAGCTGTTTTTATAGCGAAAACCTAAAATTAATGAACGATATATTCATTGCAGTAATCGGCCGGCATTGCATGAGCCTGGGTTCGGACGCATTCAAGTTGGACTGCATGGAACGGTTTTGGAAAACAATGGACACAAATAACTCATGGATCGAAAAAATGCTATTAGCTCTGAATTTTTTCCATAAAGCTTCCAAAGGCACGGGCACAACAATAGTCATTAACGCCTTGGAATTCTTACTACCGCACTACAACCGTCAGAAATACATTAAATCGAATTACATAGACGTTAATAGTATGGTCAAGATAGATAATTTAAGGAGGGATTACGACTATTTCGTAGAACAAATAAAATGCGCAAATATAATATTGCAGGAATTTCTCGTGGCCCATTGTTTGCCGACTTTGAACGCCGAAAACGAAAAACCCGAAGCTGCCAGATATTTAGAAGAAATGTGCCAACTTGCGGCACATCAGCGTATCGACGGTGTATTTAACTTTTATGTTGGAAATTTAAGAATGGGTGAAAAATCTTTCTTGACTAGATTAGGGTTCAATAAGAATCAATTCAGAGTTTAAGACCGTAATGTACATTTTTACTGTCATATATATAAAAAGCTACTGTTTATAATCTATTGTTGTTGTATGAAACGATTTCTAAATGTTTATTATGTTTGACACACATTTGCTCGTCGTTAAATAAACAATATGTTTCTGAAATGAATGAATTTTTTTTTTTTTTTTGTAAGTATCTTTTTTTGTTTTTGTGTGCTGTTCGATGTGGATGTTGGACATTTTTTGAGTTGGCAACCATTTAATGTTAAGGCGTTTTTTTGTTGAGAGGCTCTAAATAACTCCATTACTGTGGTTTGTCCTTTGTCCACGCATGAAACCCAACCTAACCGGAATTATTATAACTGAAAGTGATAAAATAATGTCAATAATGTCAATTTTAATTTTTCACTAATTATAATCGAGTAATCGGTTATAGACTTTTGATATCACTTTACAATGTATAAAATATGTCATAATTCGACCAAATTGAAATTAGGTCCAGTGGTGGTTATGGTCATGACTCGTGGTTATGGTTACACGAGCTGGTCTAAACGACTATATTATAACGTGATCTTACGAGGGCGACGCGTCATCATTACTTATTTTATCTACGTTTTCCAGCATGTTACCAGCTGCTGCTATCTCAATCATTTAAAATTCATAAATATTATCTAGTGCAACGATCACTTTTTTCCGAGTTTTTTTTGTCCGTTTGTTGTTTAGCCTCGTAGAATATAGTTTAGTAATACTATATATATATAATATATAATTGTATAGTAATTGCAACAGTAATTATTGACCAGTAATATTCTTAGCTTCGAAAATTAGTCAATTTCTAGATAGCTCTGTGTGAGTGAATAAACAATGAAAAGATAATGAAAATATTTTTATTATATTGTTAATTATGATGTATGGGTAACAATAGCACTAAAAAATAATTTTTAAGCACACAATTTTTATTTTATACAATATTTTTTTTGATATTTTAATTAATAAACAATGGTCTTAATTCCTTACTCGTTGACTACTACTTACTACTCGGCACTTACGAATAATACTTTCTTACTGTACTTAGTTTGGACGGTAATGGTTTGCACCTACTAACCACAGTTTCGCGTCGAATGATTTAAGATAATACTATAGGCATGAAAACAGCTTTAAAAATAAGAAAAACACCAATGAGAAATATAATTTTAAAAAAAAATAGAGAGTTTAACACTACAAAAGATATTCTAAAAAGGAAATTTTCATAGCCTTCCATATCAAATTTGAAACAATTCATTTGTCAATCTGTTCATTTTCATAACAATTTCATACAAATAGATAGGTGTGTTGAAAATTATTGCATGGAGATGTTTTAAACATTTTAATATAGACTTTTGATCAATTTAGACGTCAACAGATCGACAAACCAAACTTTTCTTGTATGAGAGAATTATACAGTTTGGAAAAATTACAAATTGAGTGTTACACACAAAACGAATGAATAATACTTCATCGTTTCGCTTGTTTTGCAAAACATATTTCATTTAATACTTTAATGTTATTGTTCATTTTACTCGTAGAAATAAAGAAGTACAAAAACAGTTGTCAGCAGACGAAAAAATTGCAAAAACATAAACCTTTTTTTATTTCTTATTGACTTGACATGTTAAAGTTATACACATGCCGTCAACGGCAAAGCAGCGAGGCCTCCACCGACCCATCATATAACCTTGTAACACAAGTAAGATTATCCATCGACTTAACCTACGGTAGAAGTTAGAAATGCCGTTTATATTTGCATTATACGAATACAATTATAAATATTTTCTAAGGCGACCTAACCTTGATACTTACTGCTCAAAACAACATTGTGTCTACCTAACAATATAGTGTACAGTATAACAGTAAAGTTTAGTTTGTTTTTCAGTCCAGCACTACTAGAAATATGTCTATGTACTATGGTTCGAAGAATATGATTCAATTGCTTTTGTTCGTGTATTCATTGTTTTCCGTTTGCCCATTTCTGATGTGCTCGGCCGGTATTTCTGGTCCATGGCCAGACACAAAAGACGAGTCAACCCTAAACAATATATTGAAGGCAAAGGGCTGGAAGATACTGGTGGACCTAGCGCTAGATCGAGAATTAAAATCAATCAACAACAAAGTAATGGACGTATCAGATCTATTGGTTAAAGGGGCCGATGGCAATATTGTCACCCCGGCAAACTACACCGACAAATTGCTAAAATCTTCGACCACGGTAAACTGCTTTTACAGCGAAAACCTAAAATTCATGAACGATATTTTTATTGAAGTAATCGGAGGGTATTGCATGAGCCTGGGTTCGGACGCATTAAAGTTGCATTGCATGGAACGGTTTTGGGAAACAATGGACATAAGTAAGTCATGGATCGAAAAAATGCTAGTAGTTCTAAATTTTTTCCACAAATCTTCCAAGGCAACGAGCTCAACAATAGTCATTAACGCCATGGAATTCTTACTACCGCACTACAACCGTGAGAAATACATCAAATCAAATTACTTGGACGATAATGATACGATCAAGACGGACAATTTCAGGAGGGCTTACGACTTTTTCTTAGACAAAGTGTTAACATTGAACAATATATTGAAGGCGAAGGGGTGAAGGTACTGGTAGCAGAAGCCCTAGATCGTGAATTAAAATCAATCAACGGCGAAAAAGTGGATGTGTCAGAACTATTAAGTAAAGGGGCGGACGGCAATATTGTCACCCCGGCAAACTACACCGAAAAATTACTGAAAACTTCGATCGTGGTAAGCTGCTTTTACAGCGAAAACCTAAAATTAATGAACGATTTATTCATTGACGTTATCGGCCGGCATTGCATGAGCCTGGGTTCGGACGCATTAAAGTTGGATTGCATGGAACGGTTTTGGGAAACAATGGACATAAATAAGTCGTGGATCAAAAAAATGCTAATAGTTCTGAATTTTTTCAACAAATCTTCCAAAGCCACGGGCACAACAACTGTCATTAACATTTTGGAATTCTTACTACCGCACTTCGACCGTCAGCAATACATTCAATCAAATTACCTGGACAATCATGGTACGGTCAAGATAGATAATTTAAAGAGTGGTTACGACTTTTTCCTAGAGCAGATAAAATGCGCAAAGAAAATACTACAGGACTTTCTCATGGCCCGTTGTTTACCATCATTCGACGACGAAAACGAAAAATCCAAGTACGCCATAGATTTAGAAGAAATGGCCTACCATGCGTCACGTCCGGATATCGATAGGGTATTTCTTTTTTACGTTGAAAATTTACTGAAATTTGAGAAATATTTCTCGACTAAATTAGGGTTCAATAAGAGACAATTAAGAGTCTAAGTTCGTTATGTAAATTTTCACTGTCGTTGATAAAAAGCTACTGTTTGTGAACGGGCCGGGGGCGGACAATAATAGGCCACTTACCCGGTTACCAATTGCTTTACACTTACCGATCAGTGCTGTGTGGGTAGTGGGGTAAATAGTCTCACTGGAAGTGTAAGGGATCGCCTACGCAAGACCAGTGAGCTATGTGGTGCAAAAGTGTGTTTAGTGTGTATAGTGTGGATGTGTAGGAAACTTAAAACTATAACTAAAAACTAAATAAATAAAACTCAAACTCGATGATAATAATAATAATAATAATATTCAATAAAATGCTATAATAAATGGTAATAAATAAATAATTAGCCCTTTTGGCTCAAGATACAATTGTGAATAAAATTTACAAACATAAATAAATAATTAGCCCTTTTGGCTCAAGATACAATTGTGAATAAAATTTACAAACATAAATAAATAATTAGCCCTTTTGGCTCAAGATACAATTGTGAATAAAATTCACAAACACAAATAAATAATTAGTATAAAAAAAAAAGATTGGTAAACTAAAAGGAATTAATTGCCCTTTTGGCACAATAATAAATTAATCTGGTCTGTGAATAATAATTCACAAACACAAATAAATAATTAATATAGTAATGACTAGATTAAAAGGTAAAGTTAAGTGAGTGCTTAAAGCTTATGACGTTAAAAGTATTTTGATAACTAAGGTGGTTATTAGAACAACAAAAATTATTCACAAATACAAATATTGATTATTGACTAGATTGAACCCTTATGGCTAACTAGCAATATAGATGGTACGATTAACCTTATGTCTATCGCCCTAACTCGTATTTAGTAAATGAGATCAAAATATGTTCTAATAATTCACAGTAGTTAACTAAAATACAAATAAAACAAACTCAATAAAATATGGTATAAATAAAAAGTACTCACAAACCGAAGAACTGCAAACCGCTGGCCAGGGCTGCTACCTAAACCTAAATAATACTAGACACAAAGTAAAGTGAACAACAAGAAAAAAAATATTAAAATAGTTTTTTGTCCTTATGACAACTCAATAATGCCCTTATGGCTTAAAAATACAATAATAAACAATCTTTTGTCCTTAAGACAATAATAATAAAAAATCACAGTGCCCTTATGGCTTAAAAATACTATAATAACACTTAAAACTAAAAAACACTGAAGAAAAACACACAAAAAAGTCTAGATTAATATTATATACTTCAAATTCACAAGAAAGCAACAAGTGCACTACTAACACTGATAATACGGGCGTGGCACATTTGTTTACATAGTATAACCCGGTGCGTATATGTGTGTGTGTGTGTGTGTGTGTGAACAGCTGACCGGTAGTATTGCCAGTATAGATCGTGCGGAGTAGGGCGGAGTGGTGTGGACGGCCGCGACAACCAAGATAAGAGGGCATCTGTATCATTGGCGATAACCGGCATAGAATTGCGCTCCATTACCTGTTATAGCCTCAACATCCTCCCCCCGTTGAAACCTTAAGTTTCAACCACAATACTATTCATCTTGGTTGTCTTCTGACTCGATTGGCAGTCGACAGAGTTTTACGGCGGGCCGACGGAGTTCATTATTATTGGCAGTTTTTAATGTGACTACTCGAACTGTGCCATCTTTCCCTGGGTGTAGTTGCACTACTCGTCCTAGCTTCCACTTTGTTGGTGGAGTACAGTCCTCTTTTATAATAACCACGTCTCCAACTACTAGGTCCTTTTTCTGGTAAGTCCACTTGCCTCGCACCTGAAGTTGTGGTAGATATTCGGCATGCCATCGCCTCCAGAAGCTTTGCATTAAGCCTTGCACAAAGCGCCAACGACGTAGATGTTGAACGTCCTCTTCGGGTATGTTTGCTTCTGGTGGTATCATCATTGGGCCACCAATTAAGAAATGAGCTGGGGTGATTGCTTCCGCTTCTGAAGGGTCACTGTTAAGCGGTGTCATAGGCCGAGAGTTAACGCACGCTTCCACCTGGCACAACAACGTGGTTAACTCTCCTAAAGTTAGACGAGCATCCTTTATCACGCGTGTTAAGTGGAACTTTGTCGTCTTTACTGCGCTCTCCCACAAAGCACCGAAATGAGGGGCGGATGGTGGGTTGAAATGCCACTCTACTCCCTCTTTTGCCATCTTGTCGTCGATACCAGCTAAACATGGACTTAGCTCTTTTTGTGCTCCCACAAAATTCGTGCCGTTGTCGCTGTAGATTTTAGTGCACTTGCCTCGACGTGCCATGAACCGTCGCAGGCTAGCAATAAATGCACTACTCGTGAGATCTTCCACAGGCTCTAAGTGGACAGCTCTTGTAGAGAAACAAACGTACACTGCGATCCATGCTTTCCTGCCACTTACTCGGCGTACTCCACTTCTAATGATGAGTGGTCCCGCAAAATCTACGCCACTTATAGCAAACGGCCTACTGCACTGAACTCGATCCCGTGGTAATGGAGCCATAATTGGTTGTAGCATAGTTGGCTTGACGCGTATGCACCTTACACACTTATGCGCCACGGAGCGTGCCATCACCCGGCCTCTTAATGGCCAATAGCGCCTTCTCATTTCAGCCAGCATGCTTTGAGGACCACCGTGCAGCAATTCCTTGTGTGTATACTCCATTAACAATCGAGTTACCTTGTGGCTAGGTGGTAAGACAATAGGGTGTCTCTGCGTATCAGGTATGTTGGCATTCTTCAACCGTCCTCCTACCAGAATGAGTCCATCCTTCAAAAATGGGTGCAAACATCTTAGCTTACTCCGAGTCGGCAACTCCTTACCGTTTTGTAGCGCCCGAAGTTCCTCCGGAAAAGCCTCTGTCTGAACTCTTCTCAATATTGAAGACTCGGCTCTTCGCAACTCACTCACCGTTAGATAACTGGTTTCATGAACAACCTTTGAGAATCGCGGCCACTGATAGTCGATGAAGCGCCAGAGCCAAGCGGTTGCTCTTTTTAATCGGCTCCACTCCGAATGATGTTGTAGCATGTCCATTTCTGGCACTATCATGCCAGTTAAAGCTAACCGAATTGTTCGCAGATCAGGCACGTCGTCCTCTGCCATCCTTACGTTTGCGATACGTGGCCAACCACTCTCGTCTTCCGAAAGCCAGCTCGGGCCCGTCCACCATATGTTGTTGTCGACTAAGTCCTGTGGCCTTAGACCTCTAGAGACAACGTCTGCAGGATTCTCATCGGTTCTCACATGTCGCCATTGCTCCGCAGTCGATACCTCAAGTATTTGAACGACTCTGTTAGCCACGTATGTCTTTAATCTACTAGAATCACTATTCAGCCAACCGAGTACAATCATGGAATCTGTCCAGAGTTTAAATGATTGCACATCTATTTTCCATGACTCTGCAACCTTGTATGCTAATTGCACTAACAGTACTGCTCCATTTAGCTCCAATCTAGGAATAGTCACTCCTTTAAGTGGAGCAACTCGAGTCTTTGAACACAAAAGCTGTGCATGCCATTTCCCGTCATAGCCTAATGAACGAACATAAATGCAGGCACCATAGGCTTCCATAGATGCGTCACAGAATCCATGTAACTCAACTAAGGCGTTAGCATTGTAAATACATTTTCGGGGAATAGATAATTCCTTAAGCTTTTCTAACTCAGAGTAATAAAGGCGCCATCGTTTTTGCAATTCCTCTTGAAGTGGCGAATCCCAGTCAACCTTCAGCTGCCATAGTTGTTTGAGAAATATTTTTCCTTTAACGAGGACTGGTGAGAGAAACCCTAGAGGATCAAATATCCTATTTAACTGAGATAACAGTGTCCGCTTAGTTAATTTAGTATCTCTAGAAATGGCAATTATATTGAATCGGAAGTCATCAATGAATGGTTTCCAACCCAGCCCTAATGATTTGACAGTATCATCATCGCTAATATCCAGTGTGAAAAGTGGGTCTTGTTCATTTTTTCCAATACCTTTTAACACGGACTCTGAGTTAGAACACCACTTACGCAATGGCATTTTTGCAGAATCCAGTATTGTGCTTACTTCTTGCTGCAATTGGAGACATTCTGCTTCAGTATCACAGCCAGTCATTAAGTCGTCCATGTAGAAGTCTTGTCTTATGACACTTGATGCTCTGGGATACGTTTGCTCATTTTGTTCTGCAAGACTGATAAGGCATTGGGTGGATAAAAATGAGGCAGGTGTTGTCCCATACGTGACAGTAGTTAAACGATAGGTCTGAAGAGTCTTACTGGGATCCGCTCTCCATAAAATTCGTTGTAGGTCCCAGTCTTGCTCTGAGATTTCAATCTGTCTGAACATCTTTTCAATGTCTGATGTTATCACGTATTGATATTTCCTAAAACGGGCCAAAATAGCAAATAACTCTTCTTGCACTGTTGGACCACGCTTAAGTACATCATTTAAAGATAACCCGGAAGAACTGTTTGCTGAAGCGTCAAACACTACGCGAAGTTTTGTTGTTAAACTGGATGTCTTCAGCACTGCATGGTGTGGTAAATAGTATGATCTGTCCGGGATTGTTGTTTCATTAGATACGCATTTTATGTGTCCCATATCCAAATATTCTTGCATGAACTTGATGTATTCCGTGCGCAAATGCTGATCGCGTTGCAGTCGTCTTTCAACACTAAAGAACCGTGATGTCGCCATTGTTATACTGTTTCCCAATTTATGCACGGTTTCCTTGACCGGTAAACGAAGAACGAAACGTCCATTTTCGTTTCGCATGGCAGTTTCGTGGTAATGCTGAACAGTCTCTGTCTCCTCTAAACTCTTCAAGTTTGACTTAGATGTCTGACCATAACCTGAATCCTCTCTTAGCAGTAATGCCTTCCAATCTTCTTCAAGGGCTTCACCCACAGAGTTGATCCCTAATAAACAAGTGGCCTCTAATTCACCAGTTACTACCCATCCAAATTGGCTCTCTTGCAAGCACAAGGCTGCAGGCAGAAGCATCCGTCGCTCAGTGCCCAAAATATCAAAGAATATGCCACCGCCTATCAGAAGATCAACTGCCCGATGTTTGTCAAAATCTGGATCTGCCAGTTGTGGAATCAGCTCTGATGGTATGTTCCATCCTCCCTGAGGTTCAGCACATGATTGTAACGCAGAGACAATATTTGGTAATACATAACAAAGTAGGTCCACTTCATAGTCACTTACTCGAGATGACACCTTAATATTTATGGACGATGCTGCTTGGACTTGCTTTGCGCCTATTCCACTTATTGGTAAACAGGTCTTTCTTGCCGGTAATTGTAGCAAGGTTGCCAATCTTTTAGATATGAAATTAATTTGTGAGCCACTGTCGAGTATAACTCGACATTGGCATTTATTTCCAAATTTGTCAAGAACTATAATGACAGCGGTAGCAAGAAAAACATGAGCTCGGCCATCACCAGCTAAGAGTGCAGTGCTTTGATTTGGAGAGGAAACCGTACCATCGTCCGCCTTAGGCTTGGCCACATCTTTGGGCTTTTCAAAATGCAACAATGTGTTATGGCTTCGGTTGCAATAACGACAAGTATAAATTGACTTGCATGCATTAGATAAGTGTCTAGGTGATAGGCAATTGAAACAGAGTGATTCTTTTCGCACGAATGAGAGACGCTCAGCTAATGAAAATCCCTTGAACTTGTCACAAAAATACAGCTTGTGATTTCCAGAACAGCAATGACATGATTCTGTTGCACTGGAAACTACCAAGGACCTTTTTGGCACCAAATTGCTCTTCTTAACGTTGGAGATCGTTGACGCTCCCCCCGTAGGCTTAGATCGGGTCCTTGAAGTTTCTAATGCGACACATCGACTAGCAAGAAATGTTTCGAGGTCCGAATATTTTGGCAATTTAGTGTTTTTCTGGTGCAGCAGCCATGAATGGGCGGTCCCCTTATCCAAACGGCTAGTTACAATTGTTATCAACCATGCGTCCCAATGCTCAACTGGTTGATTTAACGCCTTAAGAGCTGCAACCTGAGTACATACACAGGAGTATAATTCGTTTATTGTCTCAGAGGATGCTTCTTCGACTTGAGGACAGTCGAGTATGGACTGAATATGTGACTGTATCACCAGGCTTTGATTGTCAAATCTTTGTATTAACCGCCTGACAACAGTTTCGTAATTGGCGTCACTAACAGGAATTGAGCGCACTAAATCCAATGCTGATCCTTCTAAACACGAACGTAGATAGAAGAACTTTTGAGCAACTGAGTATGCGTCATCATTGTGCACCATAGCTTTAAAGACGTCATAAAAGGACGACCACTTTTGAATATCGCCGTCAAACTTGGGTAAAGGAATTGGCGCTAATTGAACTCGAGCCGGAACGTATGTGCCACCGTACGATTGATTGTGGCCCGTTGTATTTAATCCCTTTTCTTGATTGATAATTTCTTGGATTTGTGATCGTATTGCAAAATATTCACTTTCAAATCTATCCCTTTCCAACTCAGCTTCTTCAGTGTCATCAGAATCAATAAGTTCAATTTCGCATTGAATACCATCAAACTTACGATTTATTTGAGGAAGCTCTTCCTGTCTGAACTCCAGTAGTGATAAAGCTTGTTCGGATGGATCGAATTTTGAAATAAATGTTCGAACGCGCGTAAGTGAAGCTTTAACAACGCCTCGTTTTCGTTTTAATTCTGTCAACAGTTTTTGTGCGTTTTCGTCTAGTACCATTTTGATGAATTAGAACGAAGCAGAATAATATCGAAAAACACAGATTTTAAATACCAAATAAGACAAAAAAAAAATAATATAAAATAATAATGAAATTGAAATACCCAAATTGGTTAGTTACTCAGTCTCAAATTAAATCACTCAGTTTTACTATTACTTTTTTATTTACTAAAGAAATTTGATTAAAAACACTATTAAATTTGGTAACGCGTTTCCAAGAGTTTACTAAAATTCACAAAATAACTCAATAGAAATGATTCAACACACAAAATGAAATTCAAAATTGAACAACAAAACACAGAACACTAGAACGGTATAAAAAATAAAAAATATCACGTCGAGGTCACCAAAATGAACGGGCCGGGGGCGGACAATAATAGGCCACTTACCCGGTTACCAATTGCTTTACACTTACCGATCAGTGCTGTGTGGGTAGTGGGGTAAATAGTCTCACTGGAAGTGTAAGGGATCGCCTACGCAAGACCAGTGAGCTATGTGGTGCAAAAGTGTGTTTAGTGTGTATAGTGTGGATGTGTAGGAAACTTAAAACTATAACTAAAAACTAAATAAATAAAACTCAAACTCGATGATAATAATAATAATAATAATATTCAATAAAATGCTATAATAAATGGTAATAAATAAATAATTAGCCCTTTTGGCTCAAGATACAATTGTGAATAAAATTTACAAACATAAATAAATAATTAGCCCTTTTGGCTCAAGATACAATTGTGAATAAAATTCACAAACACAAATAAATAATTAGTATAAAAAAAAAAGATTGGTAAACTAAAAGGAATTAATTGCCCTTTTGGCACAATAATAAATTAATCTGGTCTGTGAATAATAATTCACAAACACAAATAAATAATTAATATAGTAATGACTAGATTAAAAGGTAAAGTTAAGTGAGTGCTTAAAGCTTATGACGTTAAAAGTATTTTGATAACTAAGGTGGTTATTAGAACAACAAAAATTATTCACAAATACAAATATTGATTATTGACTAGATTGAACCCTTATGGCTAACTAGCAATATAGATGGTACGATTAACCTTATGTCTATCGCCCTAACTCGTATTTAGTAAATGAGATCAAAATATGTTCTAATAATTCACAGTAGTTAACTAAAATACAAATAAAACAAACTCAATAAAATATGGTATAAATAAAAAGTACTCACAAACCGAAGAACTGCAAACCGCTGGCCAGGGCTGCTACCTAAACCTAAATAATACTAGACACAAAGTAAAGTGAACAACAAGAAAAAAAATATTAAAATAGTTTTTTGTCCTTATGACAACTCAATAATGCCCTTATGGCTTAAAAATACAATAATAAACAATCTTTTGTCCTTAAGACAATAATAATAAAAAATCACAGTGCCCTTATGGCTTAAAAATACTATAATAACACTTAAAACTAAAAAACACTGAAGAAAAACACACAAAAAAGTCTAGATTAATATTATATACTTCAAATTCACAAGAAAGCAACAAGTGCACTACTAACACTGATAATACGGGCGTGGCACATTTGTTTACATAGTATAACCCGGTGCGTATATGTGTGTGTGTGTGTGTGTGTGTGAACAGCTGACCGGTAGTATTGCCAGTATAGATCGTGCGGAGTAGGGCGGAGTGGTGTGGACGGCCGCGACAACCAAGATAAGAGGGCATCTGTATCATTGGCGATAACCGGCATAGAATTGCGCTCCATTACCTGTTATAGCCTCAACAGTTTGAGATTATACGTTTTTTATTGTGGTATGAATCGATTTCCAAATTTTTTTTTTGTTTGACACATGTGTGCTTATCGTTGAATAAATAATATGTATCTGAAACGAATACATTTTTTTAGTGAGTATCTATTTCTTCTTTGTGTGTTGTTCGATAAGGATGTCGCTTAATCGACATTTTTTGTGTTGGTAACGATTCAATGGTGTACCGTTTATTTTTGAGTGGTTGTAAATATTTTTACTACTGCAAGCAAGAAAGCTCACTCCTTTCTGGCCTTTGCCGCACTTCTATCATAGTCGACTGTAAGTGTTTGTGCTTTGGACAGAAAACAAAACATTACAAAACCAGCTATCGCAACAGAACCAAAACATTCATAATAATTATATTAAAACAAAAACCTAGCTATTTTTTTTTTTACTCCATTAAAAAACATTAGATCACGCAAGTTATATCGTATAATTTTCTCTTATCACTGATCTCTAATCCCTTATCTGTTATCTCTTATATTTTATCTGTAAATGAAAATTAATCTGTAACGCATTATCGGTGATTTAACAAGGCTCAATATACTCTGTTCGAGTATATTACAAAATAATGTTATTCTACAATTTTCGATAAATCAAAATAAACTAAAAAATTGATTGATTCATTAAGGACAGGACACTAGTTTTCTCTTAAAATAAAAGCATTTTTGTAGCTTTTATAATAATTGGAGACACTTAAATTGGTGTTTTTTTACAATATTATAAAATTATTACTATACATTTACCTTTTCTATTTTTTTTCACCGCTCAGTATTTTACAGAAGCGTAGTGCCAGCAGAAAAAATAATATTTTACTCCCGTCCTAATTTTTTATGTTTTATAACATCCAAAGTAATTAGCCTAAACTGGTTATCGACCGGTATACTATTCCGAAAATAATTCTCAGTTAAATTAGTAAATTAAATATGTACACAAGTTACTATTTAAGTTTTCAAAAGTTGATAGGCTTATGGAAAATAATTTTTAAAAAGGTTAATGTTTAGTATTTTTATAATATTGTAAAATATGATAACCAAAAATGTTTTTAAAAAAGAAATACTACAAAATAGCAATCATTCTAAAATGTACCCATTCCATCTTTAAACCATGATGGAAACATTAGGTTTGAGTTCAATAAAATTGTTTTTATCAATGTTAAAAATACCCATTGCTGCTTCGTGTGGCGGAGACCATAAAAGATGGTGGACAATTTTCAACAAATTAGGGGTCTCGCTTTAGGCCAATACGAACCAATATGTCATTAATGATAAGACCATTGCATAGGTGTATAAATTATTTTGAAAATTGTTAGAGAGTGAGGATTTTGTATAATTTCGCACATTGGCACATGTGTTTCAAAAGCAAATAAAGATTTACATGTACGATTTTCTATGGAAGTATTATTTATCGAATTCTCGCCTAAGTAATAACTCGAAAACACAATTTTTTTACTATAGAAAAACACTTGGGTTGTTCGATGTGCTTTCCCATTTCCACTGTTTACATAAATTGAAATATACGAATCGACAAATTCAAGGTCTTAAGAAATTCTTGGCCAACCCGCCTTATTGACGATTTTCTAGAATAATAAAAAAAAACAATTCACGTGAATGGTTTTTTTGTAATACAATGTTATTTCAAGGTCATTGTAATTTGTTCCGCTTCGGTAAGAGGATTTTAGGGAGAGGTGAGTTTGCAATATCTTATAGCAACTTGTATGAATAATAAATTTAGACATTTATGTTAATCTATTTTTTGTTTTTTAGTAAAATAGAATTTGATTGGACTCTGAAGTTTAAAATATAATTTAAAAGAGCCGTAGTCTTTTAAAAAGTTGGATTATTATTATTTTTATGTTTATAAAACATAAATAGTCGCGTTTGCATTAATCGAAGTAATTGTTCAGACTTAAACGCCAAAATAGTTCACTAAACTACCATAATCTACTATGCAAGGTTGCACTCTAAACTCAATGGTCATCCGAAGCAACTCGCTTACAACCTCCCCGCTAGTAAACACAATATTATGATACCGACCGTTGGGTCCTAACCTAACGTAACACGGGTCGATGTTACCAACCGACAGTTACCACCATGTTTGTAATTGGTCCAGTATTAAAAAAGTTACAGTGTATACAGATAAAAAAAAACCCACATCGGAGTAAAACCATAACCTTCGCCGCTCTGCATCGAAGCTAAAAATAATTCTTAGTTTTAGGTTGGACACGATTAGGGTTGATCGTCTATCAATAAAAATGTATAACGCTCCTATATATCACAATTAAAAATAAAATGAAAATATTTTCATTACCCGTTGACTGTTGATTCACTAACGCATGCAAAAGTCCACGGAATTTATCGAAGGAAAAACATTAAGCACGTGGAAAACCACGGATGTCTAATCTTTTATTACTGATATCTCTTATCTCTCACTGAAAGTGAATGTGTAACACAAAAATGGTACGATAGCTAATGCAACATGAAATTTCTTGTACGGTAAATGTATCACAAAAACAATTGTTCATTTTTATAATAATTATTATTTAATTAGCTTACATAATTAGTATTAACTAGCATTTTAACACAGTGAAAGGGTGTCGTGAAAATGCATGATAATATTATTCAAGAAGAGCTATCGACCAGTAATATTTTTAGCTTCAATGCAGAGTTGAAAAGGTAATGTGTTTACAATGATGTTCTTTTGACATTTCCATGTCTTTGCTCTGGCACATAACCGAAAAAAGCGTTACCAAAAAAGCGTTACCAAAAAAAGCGTTACCAAAAAAGAAATGGGGATGAAGATGAGGTTGGGGGTGGTAATTAGCTGTGGCACATAACCGAAAAAAGCGTTACCAAAAAAGTCTTACGAAAAAAAGTCTTACGCTGTTATCTGATAAGAGATATGAGATAGGGAGTAGGAGATAAGGTGGGTGATAGGGATGGCCGATAGGGGGTAGGGTATGGGGTGAGTGATCAGAGATATGTTGTACGTTCAACCTTCAAATTAGAACTAAATAATAAATTCAAACTGTTTAAAGGCCCAAATTCTCTATGAATTGTTTTGTACCAGATAATAAACACTACAATTTCAGCCAGAAACTTGACGTTAATATACTAGCTTGTTACCGCTTGTTAATATACTATATCATTATCTATAATTCCACCACTACTCTAAATTTATTCGGTCATTTAACGAGACATGAAAATGCTCTTTCGTGGTTGCAGACTCGGCTGGAAAACTTTAATGTTTTATTTTTGTGTAGACCTACGATATTTTTTAAATAACTGAACCGATTTCATGGTGTAGCAACTACAAAATAGATCAGAAGTTGTACCTAAAAGGTACTTAATCAGGTCAACAATTTTAACAAGTCACCTATTCCCGAATTTAAGAGAATTAGCTCTAAATTTGTATAAACTATTCTTTATTCATAGTACTATACTTAAATATTGACAAACCAAAAATATATCGTAAACAATTTCTCTGAGAATGTATAAATATGTTTTCTATGTTTGAGGGTTTCCCGAGTGCGTCCCGTCTAAAGTTTTTACCTTTTTCATAGCCCAAGTGCTACTTATCAACATTTTATTCAAGGGCCCGAGTGCGTCCGCCGTCCTTAAACAACATTTTATTCAATAGTCAAAATGCGTCCAGTTATCAATCGACAAAGGTAATAATAATACAAATATTACTCTTTTCTCGTTTTCACCAATCAGTATACGATTTATTTCAACCCGTTCAGTTGATTGACAGTATTTTGGTAGGTCATCTCTTAGGAGTCTTGCTTGGAGATCCTTGTCGCGTATTCCGAGTACAATTTGTGTTCGCAGCAGTGCCTCTCCTGTGTCTTTGAAAGAACATGATTTTATTAGTTACACATTTTTTAGGTACACAGTACTCTTCAAGACATTTAAAAATTTCTGATTTGAACGTATTATACAAATTAAGTCCGTCTGCTCCTATTAAATTTAACAATCTAGCTACTTGAAATTTGTGATCCTTATTATATGTTTCATTTGCTATAACATATAGTTCATCCTGTTTCCACATCCTGTTTGAAGTGTTTGAAAATTACATGAAGATTGCCCGTTAACTTAAAATATGACGGCTTCCCTATTATAACAGATATTCTACACTCTACAACGTACATTTTGAAATCCTTCCATATACAAAACAAACGGTTTGTCAATCTGTTGATTTACATAATATTGTCGGATAAATAAAGAGGTGTGTTGACAATTATTGAATGGGGTGGTTTTAAAAATTTTAATTCGGATTTTTGATCATGTTTTATTTAATTTTTATAATTATTATTATTCATTTTAGAAATACGACGAAGCTGAAATATCCCCGAACAAAAAAATTGAAATATTTTTTTTTATTGACTTGCTTGGATATCCTTGTCACGTATCCCGAGTACAATTTGTGTTCGTAGCAGTGCCTTTTCTGTGTCTTTGAAAGAACATGATTTAATTAGTTCTCTCAGATCCGCAGAATACTTATCAAATGTCTCATTTTCACTTTGTTTCCTCTTGAAATATTGTATAATGTTCCATTACTTCATATTTTTTAGGTACACAGTACTCATCTAGACTTTTGCAAATTTCTAATTTGAACGTGTTATACAAATTAAGTCCAACTGTTCCTATTAAATTTAACAATCTAGCTACTTGAAATTTTTGATCCTTATCATGTAATTTAATTGCTGTATCATATAGTTCTACTTATTCGTATAATTATTATTGTTTATTTTAGAAATACAACAAAGCTTAAATATCACCGAACAAACAAATTGCAAAAAAAAAAAAAATGAAATTTTTTTTTTTTATTGATTTTAAATTTGATTTACAATCCATACACCTTTTATGCACTAAGTAAACTTGATGAAGCATGACGAACATGATATGAGTGGCGGAAGAGGCAAGACATCTACCGATCTACCAAATAAATTTGTGATACGTATACAGAGTTTCCCAACGACTTCTCACTGCCATCTATATTTGCGTTGTACGAATACGACTGTTACTATTTTCTTAGGTTACCTAACGTTGAACATCATTACATCTACCTAAACAGTATAGTATACCTGTTTAGTTGGTTTTTACAGAATAGTCAAGCACGAATTGAAATATAACTATAAACTATAATCCGACCGATATGATTCAACCGCTATTGTTGGTGTACTCGTTGTTTTCCGTTGGCACTTTTCTGATGTGCTCGGCCGGTAATCCTGGATCATGGTCAGACGCAGAATACGTGTTAACATTGAACAATATATTGAAGGCGAAGGGTGGAAGGTACTGGTAGCAGAAGCCCTAGATCGTGAATTAAAATCAATCAACGGCGAAAAAGTGGATGTGTCAGAACTATTAAGTAAAGGGGCGGACGGCAATATTGTCACCCCGGCAAACTACACCGAAAAATTACTGAAAACTTCGATCGTGGTAAGCTGCTTTTACAGCGAAAACCTAAAATTAATGAACGATTTATTCATTGACGTTATCGGCCGGCATTGCATGAGCCTGGGTTCGGACGCATTAAAGTTGGATTGCATGGAACGGTTTTGGGAAACAATGGACATAAATAAGTCGTGGATCGAAAAAATGCTAATAGTTCTGAATTTTTTCAACAAAGCTTCCAAAGCCACGGGCACAACAACTGTCATTAACATTTTGGAATTCTTACTACCGCACTTCGACCGTCAGCAATACATTCAATCAAATTACCTGGACAATCATGGTACGGTCAAGATAGATAATTTAAAGAGTGGTTACGACTTTTTCCTAGAGCAGATAAAATGCGCAAACAAATTACTGCAGGACTTTCTCACGGCTCGTTGTTTGCCGACATTTAACACCGAAAACGAAAAATCCGAATACGCCAGAGATTTAGAAGAAATAATCTATCCTGTGTCACATCAGCGTATCAATTTTGTATTTAACTTTTATGATATAAATTTAAGTACATTCCAGAAATCTTTCTTTACTAGATTAGGGTTCAATAAGAAACTATTAAGAGCTATGTAAATTTTTACTGTCATTTATAAATAGCTACAGTTTGAAATTATAAGGAATGATTGTAAGGAACAATTAATAGTTTAAGATCATTATGTAAATTCTTACCGATGTTTATTAAGAGCTAGTCTTTAAAATTATACGTTTTAATTTTAGTGTGAAATGATTTATACATTTTTATTCATTTTGACACATGTTGGCTTATCGTTAATAATAACTACTAGTAGTAAGTAGTTGTGGTAAGTAAGTAAGTATGAGAGGTCGAATGTTCTCAGATAAAAATGAAAATATTGCTTAAAGCATAAAATATAATGACCAAAGTGTGCTTAAAAAATAATTCTTAATTTTAGGGTGGACACGATTAGGGTTGATCTTCAATCTATAAAAATGTATATCGCAGCTATACATCCGAATTAACAATTAAATGAAAATATTTGTATTATCCATTGGCTGTTGATTCACTAACGCATGTAAAATTCCACAGAAAAACATATAATGATGGATATCTTATCTCTTATCACCGATTTCTTTTCTCTAACTAAAAGTGAATGTGTAACGCGAACATGGTACGATGGCTAATGCAACATGAAATTTCTTGTATGGTAAATGTATTACAAAAACAGCAGTTTTTTTTTAATAATAATTATTATTTTATTATTTTACATAATAAGTATTAACTACCATTTTTTTTAAGCACAGTGAAAGTGTAACGTGAAAAGGAATAAATATATTATTAAACAGTAACTATTGACCAGTAATATTCTTAGCTTCGATGCAGAGCTGAAAATGTAATGTATTTACAATTATGTGTTTTTTTTTTTTGTCTTGGCCTACGGTTTTATTTAAATTCCTGAACGGATTTTTTCCTGTAAACTCTTTATAAATCAGAATTTGTTCTTTATTTTATTAGGTACTTTATAAGGCCAGACAATTTAACAAGTCAGCTCTTCCCGAATCTAGGTGAACTAGTTCCAAATGTGTATAAAATATTCCTTATTCATAGTACTATCGATAAACACTTACAAACCAAAAAAATATCGTAAACCCTTACCCCTACAACGGATGTGCTTTCTTTATTTAACTTCTTTAAGGAAAGATTTTTGGTTTTAGGTCTGATAATTAGATCAAAGGTAGATCTAGAACGCAATTATAACACATACAATTACTATGGCAACAGTAAAAACTACAATAAAGCAGGACTCGAAATGAAAAAAATTAATGATTTGAGATAGTACTATAGGCATGAAAACAGCTTTAAAAACCAGGAGAACACTAATGAAAATTATAATAATAAAAAAAAAAAGATAGTTTAACACTACAACAGATATTCTAAAAAAGAAATTTTGAAAGCCTTCCATATCAAATTTGAAACAATGAATTTGTCAATCTGTTCATTTGCATAACATTTTCATATAAATAGATAGGTGTGTTGAAAATTATTGCATGGAGATGTTTTAAACATTTGAATATAGATTTTTGATCAATTTGGACGTCAACAGATCGACAAACCGAACGTTTCATGTATGAGAGACATTCATTTTTTTTTTTTGAATGCATAACAATAAAATTAGAAGACAAGGCAATATCTAAATCGTTTCCACCAAGAAGAGTACCTTTTAAAACTGCAGATTAACTGAAGGAAACATTAGAGGAAATGTGTAAATTGAAGGTAATTAAAAAGTGTGAACAACTGAGTGAGTGGCAAAGTAATATAACTGTCGTAGGAAAACAGTATAGGAGTACAAGAGTAAGCTTAGATTCCAAAGAAATCAATACATATATTGTCCGTGAGAGATAATATGAAATTCCAACAATAGAACAGAAATTTATAAGAGAGTTGGTAATAATCTAATTGGTCTATAAAAAGGACAACTTGGGAAATTTTTTTGGCTTAGGAATTAAAATAATGATGAATGGTTTTCATGTGGTAGGAAAATTGGACTATTTGAGTATTGAATGAATGATCAAAGTAATTTCTAAATCGTTGCCAACAAATTCGTTTAGGAAAAGGTAAATTAGTTTGTTATTTAAGTAAATTAGTACCTAGTTTTATCAAAATTCTGTAACGTCTAAGCAAAGATTATTTGGCAACTCAGTGATAAAAATATCTAGTATTCAGGCAGTCTTTTATTATGTGACAACTAATTCTTTGGACTAGGTGGAGACAGAGGGTAAGGAAGTCAATTGTTGTACTGGTTATCTGAATGTTTAGTTCGTTATAATGAGGGAGGCAGTTGTGTATTATATTTGATGGTTTGTGGACATCATTATAATTACTATGCCTTCTAAGCTCTGCATCAAAGCTTAAAATATTACTGGTCGATAACTACTTCTGAATAAATATTATAGTGTGTGACAAATATAAAAAAAAAAAAGGTAGTCAGTACGTATTATGTAAACTAATTAAATAATAATTGTTATAAAGAAAAAATTGTTGATATTGTAATATACCTATTTAATTTTTATCCATGTTGTTGTAATCATTCGTCTCAGGGCACTTACCACACAAGAAATTTTATGTCGTCTTTGCTAAGTCATCATTTTCGAGTTACACATTCACTTACAGTTAGAGGTAAGAGAATATGATAAAAGATAACATATCCATAAATTAACATTTCTCTGCGGAGCATAAACTATACAAATACATTTCACACCATTAAATCGCTACCAACACAAACAATTTCGATTAAACCACGTCCATATGAAACAGCACACAATACTTCTTACCAAAAAAAAAATTAGTGTTACAGATACATATTATTTATTTAACAGCAAACATGCATCAAACAGAATAACAATTTAGTAATCATTTCACGCTACAATTATTAAAACGTATAATTTTAAGGACTAGCTCTTAATAAACATCAGTACGAATTTACATAATGATCTTAAACTATTAATTGTTCCTCGTCGAACCCTAGTTTTCTCAAGAAAAATTTCTTACATATTTCGTATACACTTGATGATAAACGTGAAATCTGCGGATAAATAAATAAGAGCGGTGACAATTATTGTACAGAGTTGTTTTAAAAATTGTATTCAGGTTTTTGATAATGTTTTATTTAATTTTTATTATTATTATTCTTCATTATAGAAGTACGAAAAAGTTTAGAATGTCATCGAACGAAATAATTTCTAGAAAAATTATTATTGATTCTAAATTTTATTTAATATCCATACACATTTTGTACACTAAGCAAATATGTTCATACATCTACCGATCTACCAAATGAACTTATAACACGTATTCAGAGTTTCCCACCGAACTAATGTACGGTAGAAGTTAGAAGTGCCATCTACATTTGCGTTACACGTATACGACAATTACTATTTTCTGTGGTGGTTTAACGGTGAACGTAGAGTTCAAAAAAGTCTAGCACAACTTGAAATATAACTATAACTTGAAATAAACTAGAAGCCGACCGATATGATTCAACCGCTATTGTTCGTGTACTCGTTGTTTTCCGTTGGCACTTTTCTGATGTGCTCGGCCGGTAATCCTGGATCATGGTTAGACGCAGACAACGTGTTAGCCTTGAACATTATATTGGAGGCGAAGGGGTGGCAGATACTGGTAGCAAAAGCCCTAGATCGAGAATTAAAATCAATCAACGGCGCAAAAATGGACGTGTCAGAACTATTGAATAAAGGAGCCGATGGCAATATTGTTACCCCGGCAAACTACACCGACAAATTACTGAAATCTTCGACCACGGTAAACTGTTTTTACAGCGAAACCCTAAAATTCATGAACGACATATTCATTGAAATAATCGGCCGGCATTGCATGAGCACGGGTTCGGACACATTTAAGTTGGATTGCATGGAACGGTTTTGGAAAACAATGGACACACATAAGGCATGGATCGAAAAAATGATATTAGTTCTGAAGTATTTCCACAAAGCTTCCAAAGGCATTGGCAAAACAATAGTCATCGACGCCTTGGAATTCTTACTACCGTACTTTGACCGTGAGAAATACACTAAATCAAACTACTTGGACAATCATGGTACGGTAAAGATAGATAATTTGAAGAGGGACTACAAGTTTTTCCTAGACCAGATAAAATGTGCAAACAATTTACTGCTGAACTTTCTCACGGCCCGTTGTTTGCCGGCTTTCAACGCCAAAAACGAAAAATCTCAACACGCCAGAGATTTAGAAAGAATGGCCTATCGTGCGTCACATCAGGGTATCGATGGTGTATTTAACTTTTATGTTGAAAATTTAAGAAGAGGCGAAAAAACTTTCATGAATATTTTAGGATTCTATTAGAAACCATTCAGAGTTTAAGACCGTTATGTACATTTTTACTGTCATATATAAAGAGCTACTGTTTTTAATCTACTGTTGTTGTATGAAACAATTTCTAAATTTGTATTATGATCGACGCATGTTTGCTCGTCGTTAAATAAATAATATGTTTCTGAAATGACTAAATTTTTTTTTATATAGTAAGTATCTTTTTTTCGTTTTTGTGTGCTGTTCGATATAGATGTTGGACATTTTTTGAGTTGGCAACCATTTGTCGATAAGCAATTTTTAAATGAGTAGCTCTAAATAACTCCATTACTGCGGTTTGTGCTTTTAACCACGCATGAAACCAAACCTAACCGGAATTATCATAACTGAAAGTGATAAAATAATTTTTAAATAAACGCTTTGATGCGAATCTGTGGAAGTTGGTAAGAACCAGTCCAGTCCAAGTGAGTAGTAATAATAATTACTAGTAGTAAGTAAGTAAGTAAGGGAGGTCCAGTTCGAGAGCATTAATTCGAAAACAATTTTTTTGCCAACCCGACTTATTGACGATTTTCTAGAATAATAAAAAAAAACAATTCACGTGTATTGTTTTCGGTTTTTTTGTCATACAATGTTATTTCAAGGTCATTGTAATTTTCTCCCCTTCGATAAGAGGATTTTAGGGAGGGGTGAGATTGCAATATTTTATAGCAACTTGTATGAATAATAAATTTAGACATTTATGTTAATCTATTTTTTGTTTTTTAGTAGAATAGAATTTGATTGGATTTAAACTTCAGAGTTTAAAATATAATTTAAAAGAGCCGTAGTCTTTTAAAAAGTTCCAATAATTAGCTCCATATTTGTATGAACTATTCTTTATTCATAGTACTATCTGTGAACATTGACAAACAAAAATATATCGTAAACCTTTTCCCCGAGAATGTATAAATATGTTTTCTTTATTTGAGGGTTTCCCGAGTGCGTCCCGTTTGAAGTTTTTACCTTTTTCATAGCCCGAGTGCGTCCGCAGTTATTTATCAACATTTTATTCAAGGGCCCGAATGCGTCCAGTTATCAATTGACAAAGGTAATAATAATACAAATATTAGATTAACTGGGGCGACGACAGGGGAAATCACATTTCATCAATTCATTTTTCTATAAACACCACCTAGATATTTACATATTTTTAGGAATTTAAAAAAAAAAATCAAGTAGACACGAAAATAGCGATCCGGACGGCCAAGCAGACAATAAGAAAACCGAAATTTACGACTTGCAAAAAAATGTATTTTATTGATGAAAACATCAAAGAATTTAAAGCTGGTCAAGTAACCAGATTTGATTTTGTAAAAATAATGGCGTATAAACATTAGCCACAACATAAACATCAATGAAATATTTGAAATACAACAAACGCGCAAGATTGAAAATAAATTAAGATCACTCACCCAAAAATTGAGTGCAGGCCAAAAAAAAAAAAAACTTTTGGGGTGTAAGTCAGTTCACCTCCTCGTGGTGCACCCTGGGTTACTCTATATGAACTGGGACGCACTCGGAACGTTAAAAAAAGGTCATTTCGGGACGCACTCGGAATAACCCACCCACCCCCCTTTTATTTAACTTCTAACAGGAATGTTTTAGGTATTTTGATCAGATAATTAGATCGAAGGTAGATCTAGAATTGTATTATAGCACATAAAATGTCTCGAAAAGAAATAGTTAAAATGTCAACAAACGAAAAAATTGCTAAAAAATTAACCTTTTATTTCTTATCGACGTAAAATTTTATTCGCAATCTATACACATTTTGTACATTAAGTAAACATGTTAAATTTTTACACATGACTTAAACGGCGAAGGAGCGAAGATATGCACCGATCCAGCAAATAAACTAGTAACACTATATTTGCTTTGTACAAATATCATGGTTACTATTTTCTTAGGTGGCCTAACGTCGAACGTGGAGTCAAATAAAGTAAAATAAATAATCCCCGATGACACTTAATGCTCGAAACAACATTATACCTAACCGACGGTATAGTATACAGTAAAACAGTGTAGTTTAGTTCGTTTTTCAGAAAAGTCTAGCACTACTCGAAATCAATACTATAGTCCGACCAATATGATTCAACCGCTTTTGTTCGTGTACTCGTTGTTTTCCGTTTGCACTTTTCTGATGTGCTCGGCCGGTAATTCTGGATTATGGTCAGGCGCAGGCAACGCGTTATCATTAAACAATATATTGATGAATAAGGGGTGGAAGAATGTGGTAGCAAAAGCCCTAGATCGAGAATTAAAATCAATCAACGGCGAAAAAATGGACGTGTCAGAACTATTAAATAGGGGAGCCGATGGCAAAATCGTAACCCCGGCAAACTACACCGACAAATTACTGAAAACTTCGACCGTGGTAAGCTGCTTTTTCAGCGAAAACCTAAAATTCATTAACGATATTTTTATTGAAGTAATCGGCCGGCATTGCATGAGCCTGGGTTCGGACGCATTAAAGTTGGATTGCATGGAACGGTTTTGGAAAACCATGGGCACACATAAGGCATGGATCGAAAAAATGCTTGTAGTTCTTAATTGCTTAGACAAATATTGCAAAGGCATGGGCTCAACATTAGTCATTAACGCCTTGGAATTCTTACTACCGCACTACAACCGTGAGAAATACATTAAGTCAAAATATTTGGGCAACCATGGTACGGTCAAGATAGATAGATTAAGGAGGAATTACAACTTTTTTCTAGATCATATAAAATGCGCAAACAAATTACTGCAGGACTTTCTCGTGGCCCGTTGTTGGCCGGCTTACAACGCCGAAAACGAAAAAACCCAAGACGCCAAAGATTTAGAAAGAATGGCCTATCTTGCGTCACATCAGGATATCGATAGTGTATTTAAATTTTATGTTGAAAATTCACGAATGCGCCAGGAAGCTTTTGTTGACTAAATTAATGTTCACTAAGGAACAATTAACAGTTTAACATCGTTATGTACATGTTTACTGTAATTTATAAAGACCTACTCTTTTAGATTATAAGCTTTTGTTGTGTAAAACGATTTCTAAATTTTTATGCTGTTTAATACATGTTAGCTTTTCGTAATATAAACAAGTATCTAAAATGACAAAATTTTCTTTTTACTAAATATGTTTTTCTTCTTTGGTCTGGTAGCCATTTAATGGTGTAACGATTATTTTTGAGTTGTTTTAAATAAATTTACTGCTGTTGTTGTTCCGATCCACTGCCAGATGTTTCACAAGCAAGACAGTCTACTCCATCTTGGCCTATGACGCCCTTCCATCATAATCGTGTGTAAGTGTGTGTGCTTTAGACCACGTATGAAACGTATTTGTACAGTTTATTTTTTAGTTTTTTTATATGCTCCCAGAAAAATATTAAATTATGGATTTGTTATCTCTTATCATTTTCACTTATGACTGGTCTCTAATCTTTAACTGAAAATTCAAAAAAAAAGTGGCTTGACAAAGGTGACATAAAATGTCTTGTGTGGTAAGTGCCCTGAGACGAATGATTGCAGCAACATGGATAAAAATTAAATATATTACGATATCAACAATTTTTTTTTTATAACAATTATTATTTAATCAGTTTACATAATACGTATTGACTACCTTTTTTTTTTATATTTGTCACACATTGTAATTTTTATTTAGGAGTAGTTATCGACAAGTAATATTTTAAGCTTCGATGCAGAGCTGAGAAGGTATTGTAATTACAATGATGTCCACAAACCATCAAATATAATACACAACTGCCTCCCTCATTATAACGAACTAAACATTCAGATAACCAGTACAACAATTGACTTCCTTACCCTCTGTTTCCACCTAGTCCTAAGAATTAGTTGTCGCATAATAAAAGACTGCCTGAATACTAGATATTTTTATCACTAAGTTGCCAAATAATTATTGCTCAGACGTTACAGAATTTTTATAAAACTAGGTACTAATTTACTTAAATAACAAACTAATTCACCTTTTCCTAAACGAATTTGTTGGCAACGATTTAGAAATTACTTTGATCTTTCATTCAATACTCAAATAGTCCAATTTTCCTTCCATTTGGAACCATTCATCATTATTTTAATTCCTAAGCCAAAAATGTTCCCAAGTTGTCCTTTTTATAGACCAATTAGATTATTACCAACTCTCTTATAAATCTCCGTTCTATTGTACGACTTTCATATCTCTTACGGACAAAATATTTATTGATTTGTCTTGGATCGAAGCATAGTTTTGTACTTTTATACTGTTTTTCTACGACAATTATATTACTTTTCCACTCACTCGGTTGTTCACACTTTTTAATTACCTTCAATTTACACGTTGCCTTTAATGTTTCCTTCAGTTTATTTATAGTTTTAAAAGGCACTCTTCTTGGCAGAAACAATTTAGGTATTGCCTAGTCTTCTAATTCAATTGTTATGCATTCAGGAAAACTGCCTAATCCTGTGAACACATCTATAATATTTTTAACAAACATTTCAGTATTTTCAACAACATTTTTAATTTCATTTATTTAATTTATTTTTACCCTATTATAGGTCAATCATTATAATCAATTTTTTCAAAGTCAGTTTTAGTTTTATTACTTTAATTTTTACAAACACTCTCCCTGTTCCTAAAGACTTATTTTTAAATCTTTCAAATGATTTTATTATTACTGAGCCCTTTTCCAATTTTTTATTAATTTCATTAAAATATTTATTAGGCATTACATTTAGTTGTGCACCTGTATCCAGTTTTACTAACATTTCCTTGTTTTCCACTAAAATTAGATCTGTCCACATCCCAGTTTTAGCTATTTCTACTGAATCTAATAACAAAAATGTAATTTCTTTTCCATTCTATATATTTAATTGATATACTTTATTACACTTAAGTTGAGTTAACCTGTATCCTAAGATTCCTCAAACTTCTGCGATTGTATGTTTCCTGATTTTCTATGTTGATGCCACTTTCACATAGTTTTCCTTGTTGAAAATTTTCTTTCTTGTCCCACAACGTCTACTCTTTTCTCTTTTTCATGAATAATCAGGTTATGATTTATTTCACCGCGTTCAGTAGATTGACAGTTTTTTTCAATGGTAGGTCATCTCTTAGGAGTCTTGCTTGGATATCCTTGTCACGTATCCCGAGTACAATTTGTGTTCGTAGCAGTGCCTTTTCTGTGTCTTTGAAAGAACATGATTTAATTAGTTCTCTCAGATCCGCAGAATACTTATCAAATGTCTCATTTTCACTTTGTTTCCTCTTGAAATATTGTATAATGTTCCATCACTTCATACTTTTTAGGTACACAGTACTCATCTAGACTTTTGAAAATTTCTAATTTGAACGTGTTATACAAATTAAGTCCCACTGTTCCTATTAAATTTAACAATCTAGCTACTTGAAATTTTTGATCCTTATCATGTAATTTAATTGCTGTATCATATAGTTCTACTTATTTGTATAATTATTATTGTTTATTTTAAAAATACAACAAAGCTTAAATATCACCGAACAAATTACAAAAAATTAAATTTTTTTTTTTTATTGATTTTAAATTTTATTTACAATCCATACACCTTTTATGAACTAAGTAAACTTGATGAAGCATGACGAATATGACATGAGTGGCGGAGAAGGCAAGACATCTACCGATCTACCAAATAAACTTGTGACACGTATACAGAGTTTCACAACGACTTCTCACTGCCATCTATATTTGCGTTTTACGAATACGACTGTTACTATTTTCTCAGGTGGCCTAACGTTGAACATCATTAAACCTACCTAACAGTATAGTATATCTGTTTAGTTGGCACTTACAGAACCGTCAAGCACGACTTGAAATATAACTATAAGCTTTAGTCCGACCAATATGATTCAACCGCTATTGTTGGTGTACTCGTTGTTTTCCGTTTGCACTTTTTTGATGTGCTCTGCCGGTAATCCTGGATCATGGTCAGACGCAGACCACGTGTTAACATTAAACAATATATTAAAGGCGAAGGGGTGGAAGGTACTGGTAGCAGAAGCCCTAGATCGAGAATTAAAATCAATCAACGGCGAAAAAGTGGATGTGTCAGAACTATTAAGTAAAGGGGCGGACGGCAATATTGTCACCCCGGCAAACTACACCGACAAATTGCTAAAATCTTTGCTTACGGTAAACTGCTTTTACAGCGAAAACCTAAAATTCATGAACGATTTAGTCATTGACGTTATCGGGCAGCATTGCATGAGCCTGGGTTCGGACGCATTAAAGTTGGATTGCATGGAACAGTTTTGGGAAACAATGGACAAAAATAAGTCATGGATCGAAAAAATGCTATTTGTTCTGAATTATTTCCACAAAGCTTCCAAAGCCACGGGCACAACAACAGTCATTGACGTTTTGGAATTCTTACTACCGCGCTTCGACCGTCAGCAATACATTAAATCAAATTACTTGGACGATAATGATACGATCAAGATAGATAATTTAAGAAGTGATTACGACTTTTTCCTAGAACAGATAAAATGCGCAAACAAATTACTACAGGACTTTCTCATGGCTCGTTGTTTGTCGACGTTTAACGCCGAAAACGAAAAATCCGAAGACGCCAAAGATTTAGAAAGAATGGCCTATCTTGCGTCACATGACAGTATGAATTTTGTATTTAACTTTTATGATACAAATTTACGTACATTCGAGAAATCTTTCTTTACTAAATTAGGGTTCAAGAAGAAACAATTAAGATCTTAACATCGTTATGTAAATTTTTATTGTCATTTATAAATAGCTATAGTTTGAGTTTATAAGTCTTTGTTGTTGTATGAAACGATTTCTAAATTTTTTTTTCTGTTTGACACATGTTTGCTCGTCGTTAAATAAATAATATGTTGCTCAAAATGATTACAGTTTTTTTTTGTAGTAAGTATCTTTTTATTCTTTGTGTGCTGTTCGAAATGGATGTTGGACATTTTTGGAGTTGGCAACCATTTGATGGTAAGACGTTTTTTATTGAGTGGCTCTAAATAACTCCACTACTGTGGTTTGTGCTTTGAACCACGCATGAAACCAAACCTAACCAGAATTATCATAACTGAAAGTGATAAAATAATTTTTAAATAAACGCTTTGATGCGAATCTGTGGAAGTTGGTAAGAACCAGTCCAGTCCAAGTGAGTAGTAATAATAATTACTAGTAGTAAGTAAGTAAGTAAGGGAGGTCCAGTGTTCTCTGATAAAAATAAAAATATCGCTAAAAGCATTTAACCTAATGACAATTTTGTGCTTAAAAATTAATTCTTAGTATTAGGATGGACACGATTACTGATTATCGTAGGGTTGGTCGTCTACTTATAAAAATGTATTTTGTAATCAAATATCTGGCATCAGGTAAGTAACACAACACGAGTAAGGCGAAACCAATTGTAACAAATTACCTTTTTGGCTTTGATTAAAATTCCGTTTTTTGGAAGATATTTTTTCATACAACTTGCAAACGGTGATAAATGATTCGTGGAGGTTTACTACGTATAAGTACACAATATCATTTGTACTATTGTGGCGAAGACATTTTTTACCAAGTTTTTTTTCCCGTTCCATTCTGTCGACATCATAAAAGGATTATATCCGGGACAATAATGGAAAAAGCCAAGCGAGCCTGACAGGTTGTGGGAGAAAATTAACGGAGAGAAATGGATCGCGGTGTGTGATTTTGTGTTGTTTCATTTTTTTTCCCCTATCGTTCGTTTCTTCTTCTGAACACCTTGCCGGAGTAAAAAAAAAATACCCAATTCTTAGACCCCCCCCCTCCTCATGCACAAAAGACCGTGAAAATCATCATTAATAATAACGCACAATGTTCATTCGTCGAATGCTCAATCCTTACACCTTTTTCGCCTCGACGCACTCCTCGGTGTTCGTTTGTGTGTGGCACAAGGGACATTATTTTTTTTTTTTTTTTTCATTTAATTCTACCCACTTATCGAGTGAAACGCTACAAAGTAAATCCAACGTTGTCTTTGTTTCCTCCGCGAAGACGAGCACACGGTTATAATTACTTAGCAAACCCACGGGGAAAATGCGCACTTGGTATTTACAATGGCCACGTCGGCGAATGGGTAATAGTAATTTGCATGGGGCTCAAAGAAAACTACTTTGTCTCTCTCTCTCTCTCTCTCTCTATCTATCTGTCTGTGTGTATATAAACACACAAAAACACACATACACTCAGGTCTACTGCCTGGTGGTACTGGAGGTTGAATTTTGTTTAACGGACTGAGCTTTGTAAACCGAAAAGAGAGTGAGAGAAGCCAGCTACAAACAGATAATTTGCCAACTCTTCCGACCCTCTCGCCCAGCACGAGCAACCGACCTTTTCTCTGCCTTTGTGCCCAGGCACCGTATTTATTTAAGTAACAATCCCCCGCGGTTTTGTGTGCGTTGGCCGTAGCTACGGCTCTTTCATCATCATCATCATCGTCGTCGTCGTCGACTTCATCGCCCATACTATGTATTTGCACGCCCTCTTTTGTAAAAGTATTGTCAGTACCTCTGCACGGCTGTATTGCAAATAATAGTAGGTATACGCGCCCATTCGAATCCCGTCGGCCGGTTTCACCAACATTTGTTGAGAATTTAACTTATTGTTAATTATATTTAACAACTAGTCAGTGAAAATTTTTATAACAAACTATTTTTAAAAATATATAGACTATCTAAACAATGTGTTATAAAGTTATATATAAATTATTTATACGAACCGAATCGTTTAATAGAAAGTAAAATAAAATGCCAAATAATAACTAACTGACAAATTAAATAATACAATCGCTTATCACATATCTCAATAACAATATTGATATGGTTTTTGTCGAAGAAAAATCTTTAAAAAATCAAACTTAATTACAAAACAGTTTAGTCTCGGAACGTAGCTTTCAATCGTGGACATAATAAAAATGATATAGTTTATTGCACTTTTAGAGAAACAAACATGTACAATAAATTATTTAAACGAAATACAATAGAAATGATTGTCTCCAAAAGCCTAAACTTGTGGAGGAGAAAACAGCTCTTATCTATTATCTAATTCATAAACTTATATATCAACAAACTCTCGTGCTAATTTAATGAAATACAATATATCTAATTAACAATAATTTACTTGAATAGTTTATATAATAATAATTTGAGCGTACCGGTCAGATTTTTAATCATATAGATATTTTACTTAAAAATTTAGTTTAATTTAGTTTTTATACAGATCATAACTTATAAAATGATTTATAAATTTATACTTAAATTAACAGAGTCTCTTTTTCCAATTTAAATATTATATTTTTTTAATTTTAAACATGTTATTCTTCATTTGACGGGTACCATAATAATTGTGGTTGAAACTGACGCTTTCAAAATTACAAAAATATAAATTAAATAGTATTTCTTTAGCATGAGCTTTTTTTAAATTTAATATACTATTATATGTACTGTGTAGTATCTCCGTATTTGAATTGAATAAGGTTCCTTAAAGAACCTATCCTTAGTAGAGTATTTATCGTAGTGCTAAGTAATCTCAAGTATTTTCAAAAGTACCGCCCCAGACACAAATTCCATAAGTAACCATTAAAAACCATTTTGAACCATGAATTATTATATGTTTTTGCGGTTTATTGTAATATACATATCACTTATCTCTTATCTTTTATCACTAATCTCTTATCAATTTGCCTGTGTCTCTTATCATTTATCTCTTAGCGTAACGCAAACATTTATATTAATATATATTGCACAATTAAAATACCGTTCAATAAAAAAAAATGATATAAAAATAGATAAAAAATGTAATTGTAACACAGGAGAACAAAAAATTAAGTGATTGAAGATAACTTTCCAACTGATTTACAACGCGTAGGAAAATTCCTTATCGTGCAGTTTTCAATTCGGTAAATTACACATACGAAGCGGTTAAGTGTAGTTAAATAGAATTTACAATCATTTGTATCGCGATAATGAATGTTACTATAATAATAATTAAAATAATATTATTCTTGTATATGTTCGAACGCGGTCAGGCACCTTACCGGCGAATTCGGCACCTCCCTAATTTGTAAAATTCCCAAACAATGCATAAAATGTACCGTTTGGTTTTCGCACACATAATATATATATATGTGTGTATTAAGAGTTGTTTTAAACGATTTCCAAGGCACGTACTAGCAAAAGGTATACTTATCGAAATCAGCCTCCCATCACGCATGGACGGCTGACTGTTTACAAATAGAATATCATCATTATTATTATTTTTTATCGGGCCAGAGTATATACAACCAAAATGGCCTGCTACACTGTAGTTGCTGTTGTGTATTATATTATTACTTTTTTTCTCATCGCAGTTTCGTTTTAATTTTACGGGTTTTAACTTGATTGTCTTTACAACATACAGCCCACAGCGAGTGAACGTGTACCTATAATATATATGTACAGTAATAAAGGCATATATACCTATTTTAAGATGTCAGACTATAACTATACAGCGATTTACACATAATATACACAAAGCGGATTAATACGGTAAAAACCATTAAAACAAAATACCTACGAGCCGACATTGATATTTTAAGCTATTATTCTAGTATTGCCTTCGCAGGCAGATGACCTTAACATCGAAATTAAGAGCTGAAACTTTAGGGGCCTCTCTTGATTTTTAAAAAAATAATCTAGTATGGTAGTTGGGAAATTGATAGAAAATCAAAACCGAGAAGGAGGACATTTGGCTTAGCTTTGATATAACATAACGTACGGTCGGATTTCATACACATGCAGTATACAATGATTAGAATTTGAAATAAAATGTATGTGTTACATAATATATACATTTCAAGTTTCTCTTGAAATTTATGAGCTAAATAGTCGATTCTAAGTTCATTAGAAAGAGCTTGTCGAGAAGATACGAAGTATGAGTCTAAAAAAATTAGAAACAAATGATTATTATACTATTGACTTGTCTTGCACGTTTATAATAATTACACATGGTATAATGTGATTTTTTTTTTGTAGTAGGTAGGCAAAAAAAAATTACCTGTATCTACTATAACGTTATAAGCGATTCGTTAAATAATAATTATTGAATACAAAGAATAATTTACTCGATTTTAACGGTGGGAATTAAAACCCTATTATCTATTTAGTGTATGAAAACAATTTGTAAACGCACTTTAATAACGCTGAAGCTACGAAATTACTCGGTCATCGACTCGGTGTTCAATTATTATTATTCTTGGGCCCATTATGATAGTACCTACTATATATACTGTGTATTTTGCTGATGTATTATGAGTAGGTACGAAATAATCCAAAACCAGTTGCGGCTGGCATCAGCTCGTTTAATCCAGCATGCACACGAGAAACACACTGTGTGCGCACATAATAATATTATACTTAATTATAATAACACTAATAATAATACCCGCAAAGATAGTAAAAAATATTGTTAGCTGCCACCCAAGAAGCGCGCCTGTGTGTAGTAAAACTTGATTTAGATAATATGTGCATTTTATATATTATAAAAATTAATCTCTATTCGAACATCTGAGGGGTCGTAGTTTACCGTTCATTTACATCTGTTTCAATTAATTTTACTATAAAAAAATAAATCATAAAATACTTTACTAAACCGTAGTGCAACACTTAATATACAATATATGTTTACTGTTAATTATTACAACAACTACCGAACCATTTTTTTTTATATTCACATTACATTAAATTCGCAATACATTTTTATGCTTAACGTCAAAATCTCTTACAAAATGTATACGATAACCATTTGTGATGCTTTGACCTTGATGAATAAAAAACACCACTCACAATTTTGTCGGCTTTAGTTTTGTTTTTTGTACCTAATTAAAATGTGTATTATTAAAATCATATTGTAATAATTGGTTTGAAAACTAAATAACGTAATGTTTAGGTCGATTTACAAATCTAAATTAATTTTGTTCAAAATGGTTAAAACACATTATAGATGATAATTTATCACATTAATCGATGGGTTCCCCCCTTCCCCACCTTAAACCCGCATGTCATTGGCCGAATATTTTTAAACAATTTTTCATGTTAAGATAATCAAAAATCATTACTACTGTTTTCACATGGGATTTATGATCTTGAGTAATCAAATTTATGTACAAAATTAATTCTCAACGTCCGCTTTTTAAAAATGCATGTTTTAATGTGCATTTCTCAGATGTTTCAACAAGATAAGTGTTTACGATTTGCTATATAGTATGTATCTGGTCAGCAATAAATATATTATATTATTATATTGTTTGTTTGATTTTTGGAAGATACAACGATGATGGCGCCGGATGTAGTTAAGATAAATTGTTCGTGTCATCAAGTAAGAAAATAATAAGAGACAAATCAAATACGGTATATCTCAAGGATGTTTTTGAGACCCGGTCTTATTTAAAAACTGTGTATTATGTAATTTCAGTGTGGACGGTTAAATAATTACATTATGCCTACTAATACTAACAGCCGGTTTCACCAACATTTGTTAGAAATTTATCTTATTGGTTATTATATTTAACAACTAGTTAGTGAAAATTGGGTTTCATCGATAATTGTTAGCCTTAACACTTTGTTAAACTAATCACCCAAAGTCGGTTTGTTAATAAGTTAATCGGCATGTTAAAATGTATTGTAGTACTTGTATATTATAATATTTGTATTATTATAGTTCAGAAATTAAATTATAGTTTATAATTTGTGTTGATTGAGTATACTAGTAATATATAATAATGAATTACACATTTGGTGAGGAACTTCTTCATAATGAGTGTTTAGAGAACAATAGAAAAGACAACTTTGATAACCCTTTTTTAGGTAAGCAGAAGTTATTTTATGTAGGTTAGGTAAAAAGGAATGACACAGCTTGCATTATAGGTTCAAATATCATAATTTATTGTATTTTGTAATTTAGATATTATTATTATGTCTTGCCTGTCCTGACAATGGAAATAATTCTTATCACTACCTACTTTTTTTAGGCCTTCAAAATAGAAAAATTATTTTAATGATGACAAACAATTTTTTTCAAAGGTATAGACTATCTAAACAATGTGTTAAAAAATTATATATAAATCATTTATTGAAAACGAAAAGTTAAAAGAAAGTAAAATTAAATGCCAAATAATAACAAACTGATAAATTAAATAATACAATCATTTATCACTTATCAGTTATCACATATTTTAATAACCAATGAGAACGTTGGAATCGAGGTAACCGCTTTGGTAACCCAACTAACGTTTTTGTTAACTTAACATATAGAATTTAACAGTAATAATGGTACGGTGAAACTTATTTCATTTAACCAGATGTTAAATTGAAATGAATTCTTAACTAACATCGTGTTATGATAGTATATTTAACAATATTTGGTGAAACTGGCTGTAAGAGTATATAAAGATAAAGAACTAAAATAATAAAAAGCTGTCTCTGAATGTAAGTAAAACGGTTTTTATTGCCTTTTTATTCAGAAATGTACCTATTGTCCGAATTACCATCCAATCATGTTAGTTTAATACACAAGAAAGTATATTGGTAATCATTTTTTAGACTAAAACAATAACTTCAAACTTTTAATCAAGTTTAGAAACGCATTTAACTAATCAAATATAAAATGTTGAGTACACTATTGTGTTAATGTTACTTAATTTTTGTCTTGGAAATTATGAGCTAAATGAATTGTTCTGTTCTTACTTTTTTCTTGTATAATATGTATAGGTAACGGAATATAATGCGGTAAAGAGACAACGACCACTCTGACAAAACCGTGAGCATTCGGCAACCAGTAGAATGATAATTCAAAACCTAATCGGTAGTAATAAAAAACATAATGTTTATCATTGTGGTCATCATGTTTTTGCGGTTCTAATGCAAAATCGATGTTTGCATAGTACCTGTACAAGCGTACGAGACCACCATTAACGTACCTACCCAAGTATAGAAGCTATATTTCACATTTTATTAGGTATTTTATAAGTGTAAACAAGATTGCGTTATCGTGAGTAGTTGTACACTGTGTGGTTTACATTAAAATGTGGTTTTCAAAATAATAATAAAAAACCCGAGAGAAAGGTAAAAAATCGGTAAACCTGCGTTTGATCGTAATTTCTATACTTAGGCGTTTTATGGTTTTTTTATAATATTATTATACTTCTGAGATATGTCACGAACTCTAGAAAGCTTTCGGATTTACAAGTGAAATGTTTTAACAATATTTTAATTTTTCTTAGTAAAACGGACAGTAATATTTTGTTTAAGGATTTACTGATTTCCCAAGGATTATAAAACAAACTTAATTAATTAGCATATAAATCCTAATGATTGGAAAGAGTATCCTTAAAGGAGGTGGCAAAAAGAATGGAACGTAAGTAAAATATTATGAAGTAATAGTGAAAAGGCGAGCTGCAGTGTGACCAGAACGAAGAAATTACATTTCTCTGGTACATATTTGTAATTTGTTTCATTACTGTGGAACTAAGTGATAGTGAAAAACTGTTACTCATCAATTATAATGTTATCCCGTTATCATATTATTTTATAAGTGAAATTCCAATCTATCTATTGACTTGTGTAGTCGACAAGGCTATTCTGTGCAGTGTCTAACAACGAATAATACAAAAAGTATTTATTTCTATTCAAAGTGGTCACACTACTGTGGCTCGCCTTCTTGATTACTTCATTGCTAGCAGGCAATCATATAACGTTACAACTCTACAAAAATCGAGAAATGTAAACAAACTTTAATATTCTCAGGTCGGTGTGACCGACAAATGTCAAAAAAGTGTAATTTGTTAATATGTCAGGCAAAAGCCATCGTTACAAAAGATAATCCTTCTGTTGTACAGTGTGGTCATCAAACGAGTATTATCAATCATCTGTAATGTCATCGACCATCGTTGATCGATTACTCGTTATCAGTATTTCTTATCAGTTTACGTTATCATTGTAAACAGTGTGCGCAGTGTATTTTCACCGTTATAATTTGCCAATAAAAATCGTCATTCGACAACCTTTTGTGTTTGGTTTCACGGTTTTATTTAATTACACCGAGTGAGCTATCCGTTTTGACTGGTGTCTGTGTATAGTGCGTGTGTGTGTGTGTGTTTACTGTAAAGTTTTTTTTTTTTTTGCAGCTGTCGGTTTGCCGCGTCTTAATTACTGCGATGAAAAAACGAGTCGGGGCGGCAAGTAAAAAAAATGTCAATAAAAGTCGATGATATTTTTTTTTTTATCGGATCGTTTAACCGCCCCGAATGTACATAAATTATAAATCGAGCGAAAATCAACGGTAGGCGCGCGCGTTGGTCGTTTACAATAAATGCAGCAGTTCAGAGAGACACAGAGAGAGAAGGTTATATAGATAAGTATAATATGTTGTTTGTTTTTTCACCGAGAACGTACGCGCGAAAATAAAAAATAAATTGCCGGTTTTTTTTTTTATAAGAAAGCACTTTGCGCCGTGTCGACTACTTCACATTACCATTCCATTATCTGACCGTCTGTATCTGTATGTGTGCAACACCAGACGACTACTACACAACGCCCATGCGGCGGTAGCAGAGTGTCGTTTCCGGCCGACGAGGGGACGTGTGTGTGTGTGTACTTGACCACTTGTACAAATGCAATAATACCTTTGCCACTGTATGTATTAAAATATCGTTATGGTATTGCCTATGCATATAATATACAAATATTGTGTTCACTTAAGTCGCTTGATCTGTCCGTCGTCACAGCTGATTACCAGCATTCAGAAGAACTTGGTTCACTCGTGCACTTAGCCCTCCGGATGTCCTCCTCTGAATACCGTTGTGGACTTGTAACACAGATAGTTACCATTTTTCTCCCATGTCAGGCGACGGCACTGTCCATTTGTGTTAACGGTTAACTTGTGGCTACACCGAATTGCAGTTCTCGTTGACTGTCTTTTCTGAAAACTAGGTTTCATCGACGTTTGTTAGCCTTAACACATTGTTAAAACGGTTGTTAGGGTTAATCACCCGAAATCGGCTAGTTAAAAAGTTAATCGGCATGTTAACATGTATTGTAGTACTTATATATAACAATATTTGTGTTAGTATAGTTCAGAAATTGTTTTTTAATTTTTGTTGACTGAGTATACTAGTAATACATAATTATGAATTACACATTTGATGAGGAACTTCTTTATAACGAGTGTTTAGAGAACAATAGAAAAGACAACTTTAATAACCCTTTTTTAGGTAAGCAGAAGTTATTTTATGTAGGTTAGGTAAAAAGTAATGACACAGACTTGCATTATAAGTTCAAATATCACAATTTATTATTATTATGTCTTGCCTGTCCTGACAATAGGAATAATTCTTATCACTACCTACTTTTTTTAGGCCTTTGAAATAGAAAAAAATATTTTAATGATGACAAACAATTGTTTTCAAAGGTATAGACTATCTAAACAATGTGTTAAAAAATTATATAGAAAACATTTATTGAAACCGAAATATTAAAAGAAAGCAAAATAAAATTCCAAATAATAACAAACTGATAAATTAAATAATACAATCACTTATCAGTTATCACTTATCTCAATAACCAATGAGAACGTTGGAATCGAGGTAACCGCTTTGGTAACCCAACTAACGTGTTGTTAACTTAACAAATAGAATTTACCAATAATAATGGTATGGTGAAACTTATTTCATTTAACCAGTAGTTAAATTTAAATGAATTGTCAACTAACATTGTGCTATGATAGTGTATTTAACAATATTTGGTGAAACCGGCTGTAAGAGTACACTGTAAAGATAAAAACTAAAATAATAAAAAGCTGTCCCTGAATGTAAGTAAAACGGTTTTTATTACCTTTTTATTCAGAAATGTACATATTGTCCTAATTATAATCTAATAGTGTAGAGTTTAATACACAAGAAAGGATATTGGTACACCTTTTCTTAGACTATAACAATAACTTCAAACTTTTAATCAAGTTTAAAAACGCATTTATCGAATCAAATATAAAATGTTGAGTACACTATTGTGTTATTGTTACTTTATTTTTGTCTTGGAAATTAACACTAGTATTTAACAATATTCGGTATGACCGGCTGACGGTGTTGCATCTCTGTAAAATATATTTTTACTGTTTTTTTAACAGTTTTCACTGCACTTTACAAACGTGTGTCAACACGATATCGTCGTTGGCAATGGTCGCGTGCAACGAGAGACGTGTGTAAAGGGGGGCAAGGGTATCCCGTATATAGCTTGGGACTTGTGTGTGTATGCCATATTATCGTTGACCGCAATCGTTTTACATGTACAAACGCATTAATTAACTAAAACCGGAGGAGAGACTCGATGGCGACGCCTTCGTGTTATCGGTCTCATATTATTATAATATTATTATTATACAGCACCGCGAGACCCTTTTACACACGAGCTCTGTAGGATATAACATAATAATAATAATAATAACGTACATACACATACACACACGCTTACGGTGTGTAAATCATACTCACGTGTAGAATAATACGAGTAATGTATTCTCGTGTGTCTCGTGTGTTAAACGTCCACAGCTATTTTGCTACCTACTACCGCTGCCACCACCCCATATATAGACAAACGCACTTCGATCTTCCATTTCTTTTATTTTCATAAGAAGGTAATAATTGCAAACCGCTTGTCCGGCGAGGTCCTGAGGGAGCAGACGGGGGGGGGGGGGGGGGAGGGTCATTAATATTATCATTGTTGGATAAAATATTATTGTCGTCGTCCCCTTTGGCAATCGATATTATACAAGTCGGTTCTTTATATTATTTTTTTTTTCATTATTCCAACGCACATCCGGCAATTTATCACCACTTTTTCAACGTGTGTCCGGTATATATGTATGTATGTATACATTAGCCTGTGCGCTGTAAAACAACACGTCTGCTGGTCTAACCCACAAAGCTCTATAGACAATGCTGAACATATTATGTAAAGATGGCCGATTTCTTACTTTGCTGCTGGCTGTACTCACTACACTGGCTTCTTAATATCCGCATAATAATTGTAATCCAGCGTTTTCAATAGCGTTTCCTTGACTTTTTGCTCCTCGACGGTATAAAGCCACTATAGGGGCCCGAAACAGTACAAAATCATTTTTTTTTTTCAAAAAAATCGTCCAGTTCCCACAAAATGTGTGAACATCTCAATGCATGCGCATTGCATATTATCATTTTTTTTTTCTATTGTCGTGTGATGGATGTTGCAAGACATCCGGCGAAGACGAGTCCGCCGAGATTAGTATATTATAATACAAAAATAATAGGTATATAACGTGCAGGGGTAGCAGGGGTCTGTTGTATATTATATTATTGTACACAGTAATCCGACGACACCTAAGCATGCGCACATACACACAATGGGCATTTTGGGGGGGGGAGGGGGGGGAAAGGAAGAATGTCTCTCCAAAACGTCACCTGTCCATACGTCAACGGTATTATAATACTTATTATAATATGTGATAATGTGTCGTTTTATATTATGTTGTCTCCGGTTGAAAAAGTCCACTGCCCGATTGTCCACTCACGTACCGCAAAGCTGACAATTGATATTCAAATTTCAATACAATGACCATCGTTTGTATACTTACCCGACCCCCCCCCCCCAAAAAAAAATCGTATTCTGTCATAATTAATGATACACACACACACGGGCAAAGCACACGACCGAACTTACATATTATGATAATAATAACATATTGTATGGTGTTTCGTCTTGGCTTTGGTCCGGCCGCTGTTCCCACGGGGGCCAAGAAGTATAAGTCTTAGTTCAATAGATCTTTTGGAGCATTTACACAGTAGATCATCGCTCTAACGTACTAGTATTTACAGCCGTCGCAATCTTATAGACCTATAATGAAATAGACTGATAGATATGACAGAGAGGTTCGGCTGGGTACCTCTAAGCAGAAATAATATGATGGCAAAATAGTGAATTTGATAATATCCATCACACACCATTGACATGGATATGTAGTTTATCATTCGGTTCTGTTTTGTTTGAACTACTAGACATTAATATTGTTTTTTATACCATATTATTATTAAACAATGTAATTTTTAAACTATATTCAATACATGTTATAGCTTGATGCAGATCCGTGAGGAAATTTCACTCACAGACATAATGACTTTTTAACATTGTATACATTTTTGAGTTTTCTACTCAAGTACGTTTATACTATTAAAATGTACAAACAAAAATGGTGTAAAATAATGATAATTTACCGACAGTGATGTCTTTTGAGTTTGTACAGAAAAAACTGTTTTTCAAAACACACTTACATGTATACACGAATTAACTTGATAACTTCATTAAAAAAAAATTTTAAAAAATTGTAGCATGAACTAACAAGAGTGGGATTTTTAAGTAGTGTCACATTTCGGTTTAAAGAATAATAAATTAATTTTAATACTGTATATTCAGCGGATTGCTATTATGTAATTTTTGACTCCTGTACCTAATATTATCGTTACAGTAATTTGGTACTCGAACGAAGGGTATGTGCAGTAGTTATTAGACCAATGCACAATGGCACTTGGGACCTAAGCAAACCGGTGCACAAGGCATATTATTTTCCGGTGAGACCGAAACAACCGTGTAATTAATAGGCAGGCCCGTTGTAATAGTAGTGAAAAACCTATCTATAAAAATAGATTGTAACCATCAAATTTGGAAACGCAATGGAGAACGTGGCCCCGAGTTACCAAACCCAGAAGCTACGCGGTCTCATTACATGGCAGAGTGCATCGATAATAGCATAGAGCATAAAAAGAATATATTATTATTATTATCATCATTATAGTGCTCTGAGACGTTTGAGCTGATGACCGACTAAACAATGGAACCGAATACTTGCTACAGAACCGAACCTAGCACGCTATATTATAGCCAGATGGTCCATTTGTATGTGTTAAATCCCATTATTATTCATGCATGCCACTGTGATAACAAACGTTGTTAGACTTGTAAGAAATAATAGTACAAAATACAGGCACACTCACAGAAACCAAGGCTGAATCAGTGACTATGAAGCTATGTGTAAGACACCAAGGAAGCGATGGACAGATGGGGTGAGAAAGGATTTGGAAACACTGGAAGTGCCGGATTGAGGTGATCCAGAATAGGAAAGATGGCAGATCAGTGACGGTGGTGGCCAAAATTCTTAAAAGTTTGTAAAGCCAAAGAAGAAGAAGACAGCAAACTTTGATTAAAATTACCAGCAGTGTAAGATATATTAAGCTATCCTATTGCATAGCTGATAATCTGATAGAAATAAATAAGTACAATTGTTGCAATTATTCTTTCTTAAGGCGTCCATATATAGGAAATACTTTATATTATAGTCACGAGGATCCTCATTCGATTTGCATCAGCTATTCCTAATTAATATTAAATACCAATGCCAAGAAAGACCGGGTGATCGATCAAACGTTGTTGTAATATTATTATACATATTTTATTATTATTACTAACGAACATAATCCACAGATGTTTTTTTCTTTCTCTAAAGTATGCATAATAAACACCACTGCGAACGTCGATCCACGGTCTGATGAACACCGATTAATTTTTAATTCCAACGCCAAGCATAAAAAAATACTCAAGACATTAAATAATAATATCAACCCACTTCGATAACACTGTCACCGTCACTGTGTTTGAACAGATAGAAAAGAACCGCTTATCTATCATTATTTCTAAACACTTCATTGTGTCTGGTAATGCGAACATAAATACTAATTTTGTAGGCCACTGGATTTTGGGAAACCCAACACAAAAAACAAGAGCAAATGTAATATCTTTGCAAAGGCATAGCCAAAAAACAGATTGATTAAAATTTTTAATTTAAACTTATATGCCGGGTTGCATCAAATATTTACACAGAGATAAACTCGTTTAACTGCTGGAGTTAACGAAAATTCTGTTGCATAAACCATGTTTTAAATTTTATCTGTTGTTGAAAATGTATGTATGGTTAAATTTTGTTATCAATGTTTCGCTTTAAAGTGGTGATAATGGAATTGTACGTTATTAGTTTATCGTTGATTAGACCCTGTATGATAATAATATTAACTCTGACCGCTGATACCATTTATAAGATAACCAGCATACTGGTAATAACCTGAATATAAAACAACGATTGAGCAACACTGGTAAATGTAACACATGTTAATTTGACAAAAGCCACGACACACAAAAGTGGTATAACATTTTTTTGAAAACATTGACCTGCAAAAAAATTAAAATTTTCTTTTTGCTATTGTGAAGTTTTATGTTTATTACCTAGTTTAAAGTGTGTAAAATAGTAGTTTTTTCAGGTAAATTATTATTAAGTCATAACAGTTCTATTGATATTAGGTTTGATAATAAACATTTTTAGTTACTAACATAATATTAGGCAAAGGACAGGGCAAATTGTACAAATTAATTAAATAATCTATTAATTATCAACAACCGTTTATCTCTATTGAAATGTATGTATATTTTTAAATTAAAACATGTATGTAATGCAATATACTCTATTACACACAGTATTCTTTAATATTATTTTTTAAGAAATATATAGTAATATCTGGAAAAATATGTTTCAATTTTTCAATGGCAAATTACACACTTGAGTAGATAGTTGAGTTTAAATATGAGAGAACCCGGTATTTCTGTGAACAGCCTATGTTTCTGTATGTATTTGAGAAAATCAAAATTAATGCCGCCTGGAAAATTTTGAAATAATATGTTAATCAATAAAAATGACGACTACAATGGTGTACTTAAGTATTACCGATAGTTGAACCGCTAGTATAATTAAAATCCCAGTATATATCTGCCATCTGGAAAACACATTATTCATTTGAAAACTATTTCTAAAAAACATTTAAAAAATTATATTTTTTTGTATTTAACATTGTCGCTAATTTTTCGAGGACAAAATTTGAATATCATCTTTCCACCTGGTGTTGTTATGTTCAATATTGTACTAATAAAGTAAAAACAATATTTGAATAATAATTATAACTACCAACCCGTTTCGAAGCCGGCAACATTTTCAGTATTTCGTGGTACTCTGTCGATTCAATTGGTAATTTTTCTACAAAACGGTTTGTAGATAATTTAAAAAACCAAAAATATTCAATAAATAGTTAAGTTCTTTACTACCGTCGTGGCCGACAATTTTGAGAACTTCTAATACTTCTTTCTTGTCTACAAACAGCACCTGAAACTTTTCCCCTATTATGTTCACAAAATCTTCACTCAAAACGTTGTTATTTTCAATTAAGTTTTCATTGTCATCTTCACTTTTTCTCTAGAAAAAAATTTAAGAAGCAACTGTTACACATACAATTAGATATTAAACTTTCAGTCACAACCACAAAAAATATATATTAAGGTCTATGTGGTTGAGGTAAATTCGACTGAACACAAAAACAATCAAAAAAAATTCTATAGTGCTAAAAGTATGATTCAACCTTAAAAAAATTTAAGCTCTAATTACTGCCATCATAAAATTGTATAAACATATTATCTTCTGGAAAATGTTAAAACTAGATCAGCCTCTACAGTAACAAAAAAAACTGAACAAACCTGTGACAAAACAAATATTATCGGTTTCATTTTTTTCACCTGTTTCAATCCTATTGTATGGTTTTCTAAAAAAATAATAATTAAGGCACTTGTTGAATGAATATTTTGGTAGAATACGGTTCTTTTTTTTTATTATTACCCTTAAAATTAATTAAATATGAATATATTTCTGCGTGGCGAACGGTGATAAATACTTTGAACTCTTTGTACAATAATTTCTGTAATTCCGTTGCTGAGATTGAACCACTATTGTCGGTGTCATATTTGTAAAACATCTCCTTCCATTCCTCAGTTGTCAAGCTATTTAGGTTTGGATTTATATTCTAGAATAATATTATGTACAGGGTTAATTTTCTGGAAATCGTTTTATTAATGTGAAAAGTTAAAAGTTTTAAAATTAAATGAAAAATCAATTTTAAATATTTCTGAAGTTTTCATATACATACCACCCAAGAAGTACCATCATCCGCTGCAAAACCCACGACACACATAAGTAGTATAATATTTTTCGAAAACATTTTAATTCAAAATATGTACGTGGCGTGTGTTACGAGGACCAGCTAGAAAATTAAAATGGTTTTTGCTATTTTGTTATAGTTAACTCATATAAAACAGTGTGTTCGTACCAAGTTTTATATTTATGGCCTAGTTTGTAGTGTATACAGCAGTTTTGCAGTTACACAAATTAAACAAATAATCTATTGACTATTAACAACCGTTTAATCCTGTTGGAATGTATCTAATGTAATATTCTTGTGCGTAGCTACACTTCTTAATATTATTTTGAGAAATATATTGTAATGTCTAAAACAAATTTACATTTAAAAAATATGTTTTTGGCTTACAATTAAAAAAAAAAAAAATACTAAAAACTTTACAAGTTATTAGTATCTATTATTGAGAATGATTGTAGAGTTTAGACATTTTTACTGAAAGTCAATGGGTTTCCTATTTACTTAAACTATACTATCTAGTTATGTAGATTTATCCATAACGTAACTAATTAAAGATTGATATTAGATAAATAAGGAAAATATTTTAACACAACGTTAAACAAATCCGGAGTATAATACTTAAGCTATAATCCAAAAAAGGTGCATTGGGTAAACAGTTGTTATTGTAATACCCTCTGCCCTAGATCACAGATTTGTACAGATTTTTTTAAAACACTTTAAATGAATAATTAAAAGGCACGTGGTTGTTAAATTTTTGACATTTCTATATCTTTGCTTTGGCACACACACGGAAAAATTGACAGTTTTTTATTTACATTTCTTATCATAATGAAAATATCAGCTGATTTATCTGATAAGATAAGAGAGATAAGTGATAAGGGTTAAGAGATATGTTTAAAGGGGTGGGGATGGGGTTGTTAAATTGTTTAAATTATGTGTTGTTTTCACAACGAACGAACTTGTATGAATGGTTCTAGCCATTTTTTTTTTTAATTGGTTTAAAGTTTTAACGGTCTATCGACTTGAATAGCGCTTATTCCAATTGTAAATTTTGTCCACATAGCAATTTAGATCTAGTAGGATGGCAAAAGTTGGTATGTCACTTTGTCAATTTAGGTGTAACTAAACTGATGTTGTAATGTAAGTATTACACCAAGTGGCAAAACATACCGCGTTCGTTATCAAGCTAATGTTCATAAGTACATTATAGGACGAAATAAATCGTTTGATTTGTTGTCTAAAAATGATACGTCCTTCTGCCGCCACTCCTCCCCAACATAATGTAGTATTATAATAATACTTATAAATGCAATGTTTGTATCGAGTTTAAAACCGTTAATACCTTTAGCAATATTTGTATGGAAATAAATACTTTTGTAGCGTCAATTAAAAACATTAACAAATTGTATATAGTCCAGAAAATATCTGTATCTGTGTGTCGTGTTAAGACACTTGAGCCGGTTTATGTGACAAATCTGAAGAAAACGCGCATCAAGACTATTGTCATATTATTATTATACATGTACAACCTAAAGAGAGTTTATTAACCGCGGTTTTAAGTTACACCGGCTCGGGTGAAAAATACAGAAAATAATAATATAATATACGACATGTTTTCCAGTTTTCAAGATTCTCCTCTCCTCTCCCCTCCCCTCCCCTCCCCCTACAGTGTATTCCACATGGCCGGCCAAACGACACGGGTGGTCACACGACCTAGGTAATCCTTCCTATTATTATTATTATTATTATTATAGGTAGCTTATAAGCTTATATGCGTATTTTTTTTTTTTTTTAATAATCCGAATACTCTGACGAAATATGCTTGTTATATTGTAATATCCGACAATACGATTGTTTAGAGAGTATCGGTTTACACAATAATAATAATTTATAATCTAGCTGTTATAATCCAATACAACATTCATAACGCAATAAACAGGTGGTATGATTACACACTATATTGAAAGTATCAAAACGTTATAAGCTGATAACAACGACTTGCATAATATGATTTTGGATATACCTCGGTATAAGCGCGTGCTAGTAATAATAGTCTTAAGTCGAACACACACTCAATACTATGCTAATGAATTTGACTTTTAAAACCGCATCGCTCTCGACATTTATTCGACAACGAGTCAAATAATAATAATAAATATATATTTTATTTTAATTTATAACAAACACATTTTAATTACATATTGTATTCTTAACTAGTATTTATTTTGTACTAATTTTATGTAACTGAAGTAGCGTTTTTGTGGAAATCTTGATTTTCTTATTCCCATCACTCATCCGTGTATTATATAATAAAAATAATTTAATTCAGATGGATATGTCCTGATAATTATATGACTTTTTCGGATCTATAATCTCCTTGCGATATATTATGATAGTATGGTCTTAACTATATTATGTTCTGGCCAAACGTTTTTTGGCAACTTTTGTCAATATTCGTCAAGTTCCGTGGTTCGCCAGTAAGTAAGTGCCTACCTAACAAAATATTTATTTGACTATCCTTATATATCCTAATTTATTATTATATCCTTTTATATAAGAATATATCCTTATGTATCATAATCTATATATACATAAAATAATCTCTCATCTCTTATCAAATAATTATTTACTACTATATATCAGGCCGTCATTAGTGGTCAAATTAAAGGCAAAATACCTTAAATTTTTATGTATATTTTCTTAACAATTTTCATAAGAATTTGTAAAATATTATATTGCAAAAAAAAAACAATTTGTTATGTTTTCAAATACATTTTTCTTCGGATACTTTTACAACACGGACTTTATTTTAAGGTGCATAAGTGCATTTGGACACTAGTAGTACAGTAGGACATTTAAAATGTGTATTTTACTAAACGAATATAAATAAAATTTAAATTTTTGTCTCGATTACTTAATCTGGAAAATAATTAGTTTAATTATAAATTTGGGTAGAGGTGGGTTACTTACATATTAAACAAATTTCTCATACTGACTCTTAGAAATATCATAACATGTATTTTTTTTCTATTATAATAAAATTAGCTATTTTGTTTAACTTTTCAATTTTGTTTGTATTTGACGTCCGAATTTGTGTATTTTGTGCGGGCAACAATAATAGATATTTTATTAATATTTTAGGAAGAGAGAAACAGAGATTGATATTATGATAAACAGTAAAACTTAATAGCAGCAACCAACAGAACAAAAGGAATGTGGAAAACAAACGCCAAAGAACAAATTGGTTGCCTGTGCGTGCGCGTAATTGTACCTAACACAGAAGCATCGTAGACATTACGGATAACCTCTGAGAAAGTTAAATAATAACAATAATAGTATACGGAATACCACCGTCTTGATTAGTTTTGTTTTATTACACAGTACTTACTGTTGTCAGTATTTCGGTAAAAAAAACAATGATCACGAAACTGAAATTATTTTTTTTTAGGCGCAGGTAAATGCCGTGCTGGCCAAAATCGAATAATGTAAAAAAAACTTTAATAATCTCAGGTCAACAAAGAAATGTTATCAAAACATCTGTAACGTTATCACCACCAACCATCGTTGATCAACTACTTGTTATCAGTCATTCTTATCAGTTTACGTTGTACAATATTTTCGGCGCCATAATTTAGCGCTATTGCGCATTAAGTTTAAACACCAATCGAACAACTTTATTTTGAAAACTATTGTTTTACTATTGAGTGCACTATTTGCATCAGTGCTTGGTGAATATTGTTTTTTTTAAATCAAGACAGACAATATATTATAGTGAACAATCTCGTATGGTCAAACATAGAAAATAACTCTATGCAATTCATCATCACGGTGGCCAGAGGGATGACTAATCCGCTTAATACCGTAGCGTCGTTAGTATGATGTCAAGATTACACCAATTGTTGTATTGTATCAAATGCAATGGGGATTTTGTCACAGCCAAATCAACTTGCCTCGAACTTGGGGTGAAAACACAGCCCAGACAATTATTGTCCACGATCGCCCAAAATAATTCTTCACAACGCTTCATTGTAGTAAACAATGATTAATGGCCGAACACTTGAATGTGTCCCCAAATGAACCGAATCAAATCACAATCGCATAACTATGTCTTGTATTATAATATCAAATACTGTCGTCAGTGCAGTAGTGGTACAGAAATTAATCAAAGCAAACAATAGCGCGACTTGAAGACAATTGATAAACGCATAATAACCGTATTAGTGTGTGTAAAATGTATATTATTTGTACAAATAATTTATGATCAATGTTTTTATGTAAATTCCCTATGGGCCACAGATTTTAAACTAAGATATAATAATACATTGTACTGTTGTCGAATATATATCTTAATGTGCACCCAAATGGCGGTTTGGTTGCGAAATGTTTAATCAATTTTAATGGCTACGGATTGGTAATCAAAATACTCCTACAAATTAATTACCACACTATTCGGTTACACTACCCACCTTACTATTACAGCCCACACGGCTTATAGTTAGTGCTAGATTTTTTTCCAAATTAAGTTTTCCTCATAAAAGCAAACAAAACGTACTCGGCTTTAATTGCTTTGCCCAATAAGTTTTTATAAAAATCCATTTTACACCATAATATGAAAATAATTATCGTTTATCAATCATATTGTATAATATTATAGTAATTAATAGTGTTTAATTTATTTAATCTATACCTAGCCTATTTTTACCAGCAATATGTAACACAAGAAAATTACAAATCTATAAGGTTATATTATGTATGATTATTCGTAACGCCTTACACTAGTTTAGAGGTACTCTTACAATAAATGAAACACTGTAGTTGTTCTTTTTGAAAATATTTTTGTTTATGGTATATTATTAAATCGATGAAAATATTTGTAATTTTTAACTTTTTTAGAATTTACTAGAGCTTTATGCACAAAGATAAAAATTACTCTAAAAATAATGGGTACACATATAGTAGAGTACGCCCACCATAGCCGCCACTGTATAACAAACAACAAGTATTTTTCAATGATTTTACACGGTATCCGTTGCGATAACACGAAAAATGTTTTAACAGCGCTGGTTTTTTTTTTATGTAAAATTTATTGGCCGGGAAAATGCCACACGCCCGTTTTAGCGTTGTAGACGTCGTTTGTACTTAAGTAAGTTTCATGTTGTAAATGTGTTAAAAATACAACGAAATTTAATATGAAAATTGTATATAACGCCGCATGTAGACTTTCATGTTTTTTAACTTTTTTGATAACTATTAAAAGTATATAATACATTTCATTGTTAAGCGATTAATTGACGAAAATTTAGGTTATCGTGGATATGTTATCTCATATCTCTTATCAAGAGATATGAGATAATTGATAGTTATATCTTATCACCTATCTCTTATCAATTATCACTCGTCTCTAATCTCTTATCTTTAATCTCCTATCTGTAACTGAAAGTGAAAATATCCATGTTAAAATTGTGTTTTTATCGTTTACAAATTTTGAAACTTTTTAGTAAATGAATTGTATTATAAGGAAAAGTTCTGAAACATCGGTTTCGGAAATCTGCTTGGCTGTAGATAAATTTAATTCATATTTTGAATCTTCATGACAGGCTCTATCTATAATGAGCTTATGATCAACTTTCTGTCACTTATACTTGTTTCAAATTCAAATCGTTTACCGCGTGGGGTCGCTTGAAATCAAATCTTTTATCAAATAATCTTATATTAAAAGTAAGACAAATATCTTTTCACTATTAACGTGTAGCATTAGGTATTTTTCCTATTCACAACAAGCTCTTAAAATTATTTTGTAAGTTAGGTTGGTATTACTACTGTGGAAAAAGTTCTTTGTGGTATAATATTTTTGTTTGCAAAAAGCGGTTCTATCTAATATTCGATTTCGAGTTTCGTTTAATCGATATTATTATTTAATTACCAAGTTTTTAATTAACTGTTGAGATATTATTATAACTTCTGATATGGCTTTTAATAGAGCCTTTTGGATCCAAATGTATGTACTAATGTTTCCTCTAAGGTCTACGACCTTTTTCTTAACGCAACAAATAATACTTATAACTTTTGTTGTATAATAATATATTACATATTAAGCAATTATGTACCGTAAACGATCCCAATGATTATAATGATTATGAAAAAATTCATTTAAATAATGCTCACATATACAGGGTGATCCATCTGATCTGTAAGACACGCGTTTTCTGGGAAATTGTTGATATTTGCTAATGATAGTGATAATGCTAATTGATAGACAAGCGGTTCTTATGTACCTAGTTAACATATATTTTAAGTATAGGGTGAAAATATTTAAAGAATTGAATGATATAGTGAAGTAATTGTATCAACAAGTACAAGATGTGTCTTGCATCAGATGGATCACCCTGTATGTTGACTGCAACAGTATCACCTGATAACGCCAGTACGCTTATTTTGTTCTTTGTGCACCGGTCGTTTAATTAAATGCAGTCAATTAATGATTAATATAATAGTGATAAATATGTTGTACTTTACACACAGACAAACTCGGTAATTCTATACTCCTGTTGAAAGGTTTGAATGAAAACATTTAACACATAATAATATTACATAACAAGGTCATTTCATTTGTATTACATACATTATATTATTACGCAACGTATGAACATGAGCTAGAAAACTAAAATAGACTCAAAATGTACTACTAAATATTTGTATACAACCGTTTTTTGTCTGGATGATACACAAAATATAATTGCGTACACTATACTACTGTATCTATGACGTTTGGGTAAAGAGGACTTAGCCAAACAATGTAAATTTAAAGTTTTTCAGTTTAAAATATAAAAAAAAAATGTTTTACTTAACTTGACGGGATAGATCGTAAGATGATTTATAATCTTAATATCCTTATGTGAAAAATTAAACTTTTCCCAAGTGATCTAGGTCGACCGAAATAGGATATTAACTCACGAAATCACTTAAGTCTAAATGACACAAGTCTGTTGAAAACGAGTCGAGTTGACTTGCCCAAAAATATACCGATACAGCTGGTTTTTGTCAATATTGCCATTTTTGATATTGATTATAAGTCAATGAAATATATGTGCAAAAAGGAAAAACTCAGAAGAAATGTTAATTTTTTGTTATCAATTTTTGTTGGTTGACAAATTTTTGAATTTGGCCTTCAATATAGTACTTAAAAATATATGTAGAATAAAACTCGTGTTGCCATTTAATAAAAACAATCAAGTACAACCATTTTTTTCGTATAAGATCAAGTGTAGTACAATATAGTACAATGTGTACCTAGCGTGTAAAAGTACCGTATTTTTTCCATTAACATATTCCCAGAAAACGAGTGTCTTTACCCAAAATGAAATTTATATTTCAAAATTAAATGTATTTTTTTGCGCTTGCCCAGGTTGGAAAGTTAGACCATAATTTGTTCTGGACTTGCACGTTCGGATAGGCGCCTTTTGTGTGTGTGTGTGTCTTGGCAAATCCGTATAAAGTTTAAAACTTCAAATGCTCGCCTCGTGTACCATTGTATTGTACCGGTGACCGTATACAACGGCTCTGGAAGTGGGCGGCGGAGGTCCCGAGGGAATGGTGTATTATGCTGGGCTGGGCTGGGCTGACTCATCAGGAGAAGCGAAAAAAAGTTTTAAACGGATTTTCGAAAAAACAATCAGCGCCCGGCCCGGGATAAAGGGTGGAAAAACCCGCCGCCAGAGGTGCGCGCCCGTGTATAGGCCACACACACACAAAACCGTACCTAAGTATATATGTATACAGGGTGATCCAACTAACGTAAGACACTCATTTTCTCTGAAAATATAAATATTTTCAAAAACATTTTTTTCCTAAACTTTTAGGTACATATTTTACTACTTTTTTCAATATTTTGAACATTTTTATCACCAGTTCTTATACGCCAAAAAGGGGGATTTTTTTTTTTTTTTAAATGGCAACATATGTTTATAATTACATACGTTTGTAGACAAAAAATTTAAAAATTATGTTAGCGTTTGAAGTTTGAATTTTCATTTATTTGTTCATTTGTTATGACTTTATAAAGATTTGATTTTTTTACTGTATTTCTTAATATTTTCAATCGTTACTACAAAGACGAGTAGTTTTATTACATTGCATACAAATAATTTGACATGTTACCGTACTCTGTATCATAATCAGATATAATAAATAACCTATAATCTAAGTAATCTGTAGATAAGAACCTTGTCTATTTCGAAATATTTTACAGTGAATTCCTAGTTGTTAGAATGTTATCGCCAATTGGACAATGCGAACATAAATATGAATTTGATGTGCTACCGGTTTTGGAAAACCGAAGAAATATGATTATTATTAAGAGGAAATGTAGTATCTTAACAAAGTCATGACTAATGAACAGATTAATAAAAATGAAAAATTTTAACGCTAACATAATTTTTAATTACGTAAATTTGTAGACAAAAAATTAAAAATTGTCATGACTTTGTTAAGATACTACATATTTTCCTCTTAATAATTATCATATTTCTTTCATATTTATTATTAAGAAATACAGTAAAAAAATCAAATCTTTATAAAGTCATAACAAATGAACAAATAAATGAAAATTCAAACTTCAAACGCTAACATAATTTTTAAATTTTAAAAAACAAAAATTCCCCTTTTTGGCTTATAAGGACTGGTGATAAAAATTTTCAAAATATTGAAAAATGTAGTAAAATATGTACCTAAAAGTTTAGGAAAAAAATGTTTATATTTTCAGAGAAAATGAGCGTCTTACGTTAGTTGGATCACCCTGTATACACATATATACACACAAACAATTTATTTAACTGGATATATATATATATATATATATAGTGTGTGTGTGTGCAGGGATTCGGTATTGCTCTTGTACGGGGATTATAAATTGTCGGTCGGGTGGGTGTGTGTGTGTATGTTTATAGTGTGTACAAGTCGATTGCGATTCGTTTGTGGAGGGGCGGGGGCGACCGTTTAAAGTCCCTGACGACACCGAATTAATAATGCGCCGCCACCGACTTTGGACGGATTGACGGATTTCAATTTCCTTTGAACCGCCACCGGGGGTGGTAGTGGTAGTAGTGGTAAGTACACGGGTAGCAGTGGCAAGTAAGTACAGATTTACCAGCCCTTGTATTCTCTCACCCCCCCCCCCCCCCGCCGCCGCCGCTCACCCTCCTCGCTTGGGGGCAGTTGTCGTGTCATTCGATTGTCGAGACCCGCCGCCCCCACCCCCTCCCCTCCCCCGGCAATTACTACGGTTTTCGCGTTAATCTCCTATCGTTCCGTCCCCCCCCCCGCTCTCCTCTCCCTGTCCGTCTTTTCCACCCCCACTCCACCCTATCAGCTGCTGCGGGTAGGTTAGACGTGCGATTTAACATGGGGAGGGGTGGGATTTTTCGGGATATGTTGGCTACACTGCTGATTACATACAGCGGGTTATTATCGCGTAAGCGGTATTTTAAATTTATGTAATTAATTTGTAGTTGTGTTGAAACATACAGAATTCACATTTCCTAGGTATAGTATAATAATATTATTACAAAAATATGTATTATTTTTATGTACACTATACTGATTAACGAATACTAAAATTAAATAATTACATAGTCTACATAGTAGATTGTACTGCACAATCAAGTCCTTCTTATACTATCAGTAGTGTAATTAAAACTAAAAAATGTGTCCAAGGGTTTGCTCTGTAGTCTGTACTCGTACAGTGTAGAAACTATTTATATGTAACTATTGTTTATTTCTAAAGAATAAATAGGTATCTAATTAAATAAAAGAATTTTAAAAAAAATCATCCGGAATTGGTAAGTATTTAGTAAATATTTAATATATTTACGATTTCTGCGTAATTATACACTAAATTTCATTAAAATTAGTTTAAAACGTTTTAAATAAAAAAAGAAACAATGTTTTTAACATAATATTTAAAACATAATTTTTTAATTATATTAGAAACAGTTTAAAACGTTAAGACTAATTTATATTAGTCCATATCCTAAGAAGTGTTAGAACATATCCTAACACTTTCTGTTAGACAAAAAACTATTTTTTCAAAAAATGTTACTTCACCTTTATCAGCTCGCCCCTTTCAATTTTATTAGGCCCAGCCTCTATCCACGAATACTGAAAACACAAAAAAAAAGTCTGAAACAATTTATAAATATTGAAGACTAATTACATGTTTATTAGATTATTATTAGTTTATTGTTGTATTTTACTCTCGAAGCTCATAAACGTGTCCAGGCTTACTAAACCTAATTAATATTATCATAATATTACCCATTTGTCCTGCTGGTGCAAAAGAAATTTTTACTGTAATACAATAAATTATAGGCATTGTTGTACACGGTTATTTTTTTCTTATTCTCATTTTTATCGCCGTCGCTGATCAGATCAGTGTTTAGATAAATTCACCAGTGTAACTTATACTAACTTATAGTTATTATACTTGTACTAATCGACGTTATTGTACAGCAATAGGATGAGATGGGTTCTCACAGTCCGAGAGATAGTAAGAGATGGTAAAAAACTATACATCTACTTGTCATGTACTTTCTGTGAGTAATCCTTTTACAATTTGTATATTTTGTGCACAGTACAGCGCAAATCGTAGTAAACAATAAAAAAATTACTAAATATTTACCCTTTTAGTATTTTCCAAAAAGTCTGTAAATTTTTCAAACTTAAATGGTAACGTATATTATGGCCCTCTTCGCGTTCTAAATTTTAAACTTTGACAACTTTAAAAATAATTATCTTAAAAAGTCGATAGCGCTTTAGAAAAAATCAATAAATATAAAAAATTGTATATTTTCTAATATTGTACAATAACATATTACACTCCAAAGATACGTTCAAAATCAAAAAAATTATTGCAATTATTTTAGAAGGAAATAAGACTTGTATTATCCCTAATGATAATAGCGGAAATATCGGATTCTTGTTTGATACTCGTTTTTTATTTAAAAATCCCATTAATTAACAAATTAATTTGTATTATTATTATTTATTTTATTTTATTGCATTATTGGTTAATTGATGAGATTTAATAAACAAGTTAACATATAAATATGTGCAGTAAAGGACAATATTATAATAGGATATAAAAACCCATCAAGTTAATAAAATAACATGAACTAGTTTGTTATGCTTAGTTTTATGCCATAAATCTATAAAATAGGAATCTAATATAGAAATAATAATATATATATATATATATATATATATATATATATATAAATAATAGTTGTTAAGTAAATGTATAGAAATTTATAATCAACGCTGAATTTTAAAATTTAAGAGTCTAATTAATCCTATCATTATTAATTAGTTAGTATAACATGCATTTAAGTATAATATTATTTAATTATACAAATAATTTAATTAGTAAGTCTAACTGTATTTAATTAACTAATCTTATTAGCTAAAAATTCTAAAAGTCTTATTTATAGTAGACTATAAGCGTCTTGTGAGTACAAAATAAACTATTTATTGTTATTGAATTGAAATGTATAACAGGAGCAAGACATACAATTGGTTATCTATATTAAATAGTTATGAATTATAGTTGATTATATTAATGTTTATCTGTGTACACTAAAAACTCAAATATATAAATAACAATTAAAGGAGGTGTTTTGAATATTTCTGAATATTTTAGGAACTGAGAGCTTTGAACCCACGACATCTACATTTTAGAATGTAAAATGAAAAATAATCTAACATCTGTAACTTTTACAATAAATAAATAAATAAATAAGTATGCAACGTCGTGTGCACACGTTTTTTTTAAATATAATTGCTCAAAGGTAATTGATTAGTGTATTAATTATTATCTATTTACGCAGCGGGTACGGTTAAACCGTTCAAACCTTGTTGTTATTATTAATATTCGAACACGTTATATTTTAAGCTTAATCGATCATTTAAAATACTCGACCGAGTGGGTAATTATGCAACAAAACGAGTTTGGTCTCTACATTACATTATTGCCAGTCAATAGAAAATAATATATTAAACCCAATATCACAATGTTGCTCGAGAAGAAAAATAATCACCGTTCTGATATCTCAAAAAACACACCAACACTATCAGAATTCAGTTTTTTATTTGTGGTCTACTTGAGGGATAAACAGCTGTAAATGCATGGACTACACTCCTCGAACTTGTTTACAACTAAAAAAAATTGCCAACTGTCAAAACTTCCCAATGTGTTTGGCTATTGGATAATAATTTTGGCAAATCTAAAAAGAATTAAATGACCCTATACCAGATAATTGTATGTATTATTATCAGAAAATGTTTTTACTTTATGTGCAAACAAAACAATTATTTCAAAAAAAAAAAAACCATTAATACGGTTTTTATTTGACTTGATGTATTACAAAAGAGATGTAAGCAAAAAAAAAGATAAATTCAAAATTGATTTTGCTTTACTCACAATATGAGTCCACGCTGATTTTCTTTACAAGTAATTGTATGATTGAAAGTGTGATAAAATACTAATAACATGTTCATGACCAGCTTGCCAATTTTGTTTTTTGTTTTATAATCTCTTATCATTGGTTAAAAACAAATTGTTATCAACAATATGAAGTCAGAAACCACCGTGGAAAACCACCAAACAAAGTTAGATACGGCAAGTATGATAACAAAACGGAATCAAAATGGCGGCCTACGAGGTGGCCCACTTTTATTAATATGGAAAATATGCATAATACTTCCATGTATGTATAGTTCAATGCATGTTGCACACACGGTAAAAAAAATACCAAAAAAACAAATCTTTAGCTTAACGTCCGTGTAAGCGAGATTAAGTATCCGAAAATAGACGTTTTAATCGAAAAACGAAAATAAAAAGCGACAGACGGAAAGAAGAGAGAGCCCGACGAATAAGGTGAGTGTTGTGTGCACATTATATTTTTAAAAAAAAAACAACCTGTCATCGTTATTATTATATATAGATTATCGGAAAAGCATTATGCGACGACCGTGATAAATTACTATGTTTATAAGTTTGATTTTTTTTCTGTCTAAATCTTATTTTTTTATTTTTTTTACATATAGGTGTGAAATTAGTGTTTCCATTTCACATGAAATTTCCAAACACAGACTGGACGTCGCGGCAGGTCAACCGGACACACACACACACACGGGGCCGGTTTAAGTTTTTGTCGGTAAGAAAAAAATAAAATAATAATAATAAATCTATTGACGACTGACCGAACTGCTTCGGAGAACGTGTGCATCGACGCCGGCAAATAACGTTATTAATTATTACAACAATAAATACCGGATATTATATTTATCGAGCAAGCTTAGAAACCACAACACACAAGTGCAGATGTAAAAAAAAAAACACCCTTCTTAATCTTTAGTTACAATGATAATCACCCGGTTTCACCAACAGTTGTTAAGAATTTAACTTATTGTTAATTATATTTAACAGCTAGTTAGTAAAAATTTATATTATTAAAGTTCAGAAATTGTTTTATAATTTTTGTTGACTGTGTACACTAGTAATCATATACAATAAAATGTACAATAATGAATTACACGCTTGATGAAGAACTTCTTTGTATTGAGTACTTCGAGAAAAATAGAAAAGACAACTTCGATAACCCTTTATTAGGCAAGCAGAAGTTGTATTATGTAGGTAGATTATATAAAAAGGAATGGCACAGACTTGCATTATAGGTTTAAGTATCATAATTGAATGTATTTTGTAATTTAGATAATATTATTATGTCTTATCTGTCCTGAGTAACAATGGAAATAATTCTTATCACTACCTACTTTTTTTTTAAGCCTTCAAAATAGAAAAAATGATTTTAATGACCTCGATGACAAACTATTTTTAGAGAGGTATAGACTATCTAAACAATGTGTTAAAAAATTATGTATAAATTATTTATAAAAACCAAAACGTTAAAAGAAAGTAAAATAAAATGCCAAACAATAACAAACTGACAAATTAAATAATACAATCACTTATCAGTTATCACATATATCTTAATAACCAATGAAAACGTTGGAATCGAGGTAACCGCTTTGGTAACCCAACTAATTTAAATGAATTGTTAACTAACATGTGTTAAGAGTGTATTTAACAATAGCTGGTAAAACCGGCTGCTTATATATTTTCACCGTACTCAGGCGGGATTTACATGCTTAACCTTAAATCTGGCAATACCGAACGATATCGTCTTGTTAGGTGACTAAAATGTGCCCGTTTCTATTTTTAAAGTAACAATAATTATTTCTTTCCTTTTTACCATTATTTCCATCGTCGTTGTCTTAATTTTGATCGGTTTGGTACAGTCTTCTTTTAAATGTACATTTATTGTAATTAATTGTATTTTATATTAATTGTAAAAAAAAAACAAATTTTATTTATAGACATTGTAAGCCACTCGAATAATTCATTATACACCTAATATACAAATATCTCGGTTTAAAAAAAGAAGCTTATATTTTTTTTTATTTTGTCAAGTTGGGGTCGGCATGTAGACTTTCTTAAATTTTTAATTTTAAGAGATTTATTTGAAATACATCTTTTATTATTTGGCAATTAATTCAAAAAGTAGAAATATTTAGGGTAAAAAATGTATTGTTATGATTTACAACTTAAAAGCTCTGTTAGTGAATGAACTATATCAGATTAAGTTTTGAAACTTTTCACTGGTACTGATACTTTAGCAATGTAAAAAACCAAATTATTTTAATGAAACGATGGCGCAAAGAGGATCATATATTCAAATTGAATGAAAAATGTCCCGACCTAGGAGGCAGCCATTTTGTGTACCAATTTCATGGAAAGCAACAATGCCATGTTACTTTTCCATGATATATATTAAAATGTTAGGTTAGGTGATGATAACATGATGACAACTAAGTCATATTATATTTGGTTGCAATATATTTATGCCATTATAATTAACATATAATAGATTTATGTTGTGCGGTATGGAAGCGTGGAATACATGTTCGACACATACTCCAAACACTGAAATATTTGTCGTTTTTGTACGGGTTAATTAAGTTGGTAACACCGTCAGAATTATTATCCTTATCGTCCCTTATCATTTTTCGGACAACTGCCGATCCCACCATAGAAAAAAATCAATAAATATCACGGACAAAAACAACAACTGTTCACAAAATGGCAGCCTCCCATAGGCAATAGGCGTTCCGTATATTATATAATATATTGAGATATTCAGTGTGTGTGTGTGTGTATTGGTCACTGGGACAAAATATAAATCCGTAGACGTCCTTTGCACTTTTGCTTGGTAGTTCAAATCCATAATCGCACACACAAACGCCATAACGGGCCGGTCGTACACGTGACACGACCATAATGGAATATATTATTATTGCACAATCACACGGGTGCTATTGATTTTACACGGGCACAGCCATATTACACTTGGAGGACTGTGTGCAGGACTTGCGGCAGTCGAAAATGTTATCGTTGTGAAAAGACACACAATGACTTACATGTCCATTACCCGTCAACCGGAGAGACACGGAGACAAATCTATTTAGTATGGACAGCGGCACAGAGAAGAGCTCATTGCATGACAATAGCAGCCGGCCCTCGCCCTTGTCCTCTGTGCGTGCATACATACACTTTGCCGTACAAAACCGAAGGGTCAATTCAAGTGGCTCCGTCTTACAAATGTGTATTTATATATATATATATATATATATAAATCTACTACACAGCACACACACACACACACACAACATTATTACTGTCCGACGGTCCGTTATCATCCTTTATAGAAAGGTTTTTGTCCTCGCCCCTCGGTCTCTCAGTGCTATTTTCCTGGTCTGCCAAATTGTCCGTCGATTTGTTACCATTTGGTCAACCGATTGTATATTATATACAGTATTTTTTTGGCTTTCTGTCGATTCTTGCCGCGCCACCGTGATTTATTGTGTTTCCCCGACCAAATGTATATATAAATGATATTCTATTTCCTACCGATAGTTTTTTGTCCGCGACCAACCGTCCGGATGAAAAATCTTTAGATCCGGTCGGTGCGGTTAACAAAAAAAAAAAAAGAGCCTTCAAAAAACCGCATTTGATATCAGCGTAAACACTCGGTGCCATTTGAAGGCGGGGTGGAATGTGACTTTGCCAAGAGATACAACGTTTAACGTTTCTTGCTGTTTACGGTTTCGTCAACTATTGTTAAATACACTCTAAACACAATGTTAGTTGACAATTAATTAAAATTTAACATCTGGTTAAATGAAATAAGTTACACCATACCATTATTGTTGTTAAATTCTATTTGTTAAGTTAACAAAACGTTAGTTACCTCTCTAAAAATAGTTTGTCATCAAGGTCTTTAAAATCAATTTTTCTATTTTGAAGGGCTAAAAAAAAAGTTGTCAGTGATAAGAGTTATTTCCATTGTCAGGACAGGCAAGTCATAATAATATTATCAAAATTATAAAATACAATAAATTATGATATTTGAACCTATAATGCAAGTCTGTGCCATTCCTGTTTACCTAATCTACATAAAATAAATTCTGCTTACCAAATGAAGGGTTATCAAAGTTGTCATTTCTATTGTTCTCTAAACATTCAATATAATGAAATTCCTCATCGTATGTTTAATTCATTATTATATAATACTAATAGACTCAGTCAACAAAAATTATAAAACAATTTCTGAACTATAATAATACAAATAATATTATATATAAGTACTACAATACATTTAAACATGCCGATTAACTGTTTAACAAACCGATTTCGGGTGATTAATTTAACAATCGTTTTAAAAATGTGTTAAGGCTAACAAATGTCGATGAAACCCAATTTTCACTAACTGGCTGTTAAATATAATTAACGATAAGGTAAATTCTTTACAAATGTTGGTGAAGCTAGCTGTATAATATATTATACAACGAAACGAGGAGGACGAGCCGTGGTTGAATGACCAAGTCTATATGAATTGATTAAACTGAAAGTGACACATTCACTTTCAAATAAACGCTTCGGTGCGTACCTATCTGTAGGTACATGTTATGTAGATTTACCAAATGTTCACAGAGTACAGAGAATGACTTTATCTATGGGGTAGCGTTTTTATTTGTACGATATCTATACTTAATAGTTTTTATAAACAAATTACAAAAATAGAGAGGAAGTGTGAATAAAGGTGAATAAAGAAAAAATTCCATCTCTTCTAGGGAATACAAAAATAATAACACATTATAATAATATTGTAAAAACATACCTACTCGGCTTCTCTTTGAAGCTATGAAAAAAAAAAATAAACTCATTTTAGACTTAGTTTATTTTAATTCTGACCGATCGTTAACTGGTTTAATGATTGCACGATTATGCATTTTTCTTATATATTACTATATTACTGCTTTACGAATGTCATAACATTATTTGTGTGAGAAACTACAACTCGTCGACTTTTCAAAATATTTCTAGTGTCTCGGCTTGGTTATATTGAATATAGATGCTTTTATTTAATGTTATTCAACTATTATCATCATTAGTACCTAAATGCGTATTAAGGAATGTTAACGAAGAAACTTATTATTTATAAGTAAGACTCTCTTCTATTTTTTTTTGTTTTTTTTTAATAGTAATTCCGAGGATTTATATGCAAATTATACTGTCCTATTTTTTTTATGTAGTAGTTTTATATATTATATCTATTTATACATATAAATTAATCCTATGGCATCGGCGTTTGTCGATATTTTTAATAACTTAATTTGTATCACACGTTTAAAATTCATTTTTTTCCTAGTTTTTAATTAATTTAATAAAAACTTGTATTTTTTACAATATCAAAAAGAAAAAAAAAATTGACATTGTACGTGTACAACATATTGTTATATTATGTGCCTTTAAGTTGAATGATATGTAATTTTTTTTTTTTTTTGGCATGAAACAACAGAGTGAAAATATAATTGTTTCGTTTAACTCTTTAAAAAAAATTAGACAGTACTATCGTAGATTTTTGTTTCACTGTTATGATTATAACAGGTTGATAACAGATAAATGATAGCAGGTAACAAACTGATAACAGATAACAAACTGAAAGATGAATTGAAGGGAAAATGTTTAAAACTGTTTCTATTAAGTTTACAAATTTGTATTAAATTGTGAAATGGGATCAACATTAAGTATAGACTTAAATTGCCGTTTATTTGTGTTCAGCTAAGAGTTTGTAGTTTGTTCATAGGAAAAATAGGGCGTGTAAATTATAAAATAAATTATTTCTTTTCAGAGCAACACAATTTGTTAATCTTTTTGGCAATTCTCATTATAATATAACGAACCATTATAGATATCTATAAATGGATGTTGGCGAAAACATTATAGCTGATGATTGGCATTGTTTCCTAAGACCACACTGGCCTGTGAGTGTGCTAAAAGTTCTGTTTACAGTGTTATCCCATCTATCTAGTATTGTGGTCTATGTTTTTCAATCGCCGTGTTCGACTGCAACGGTATATTACGTTATAATAAAATATAATACATACTATTATACATGCGAGCACGTGCGTTGCACAGAGTAGTGTACGTTGTCATAGTTGTGTGTGTGTAATAATATAATATATTATTATGTTGCGAGGGAGAAAAAGAGAAAAGGCTGCGGGAATAGAATGGAGCGGTCCGGGAAAATACGTGTTTAAGAAAGATCATGCGGATTGTGAGAGAGAAGCAAAAAAAAAAAAAAGAAAAGGAAAACGAGGTCCCTTTCCAGGAGGAAATTACCGGAATACGAGGATTTATTATTATTATACACGGCCCAGAGTAGACGGTGAAAGATCTAGGGGAAGGCGGTGGTAAATAAAGACGAAATCTCGTCGATGAAAAGAAAGTAATTGCCGACCGACAGAACAGGGCCCGTTTCTTTTGTACCAAAGTCTGACCAAAGTTTTATGCTTTTGTGCGTGTACGATGCTATGTGTATGCGTATGGCTGTATATGTATTTGTGTTTCTTTTCAACGTCGTGTGGCTCGTACAAAGTTCCCCCCCCTTTCCACCCCCCCCCCATATGGGCTACCTCGTCAAGGAAAAAAGAAATAAAAATTACAGCTCACAAACGGTTCGAGTCGATAAATAAACATTTGCCATTATCATTAGGTACCCCACGTGTCTATGGCGAAAAGCGAGGCGTTCAAGTTTACTTTTACTCACCTACAGCCGGTTTCACCAACATTCGTTGGGGATTTAACATAATGTTAATTATATTTAACAACTAGTTGGGGAAAATTGGGGACAAATCCAGATTTGTTAGCCTTAACACATTTTAGAACTAATCACCCGAAATCGGCTTGTTAAACAGTTAATCTGCATGTTAAAATGTATTGTAGTACTTATATATAATTTTCATATTATACTTATAGTTTAGAAATTGTTTCATCATTTTTGTTGACTGAGTATATTAGTAATATAAATGAATATATATATATATACTCAATGGTAATATTATATAATAATGAATTACAAATTTGACGAGGAACTTCTTTATATTGATTGTTTAGAGAACAATAGAAATGACAACTTTGATAACCCTTTGTTAGGTAAGCAGAAGTTACTTTATGTGGGTTAGGTAAAAAAAAATTTTATTATTGACTTGTATTATAGGTTCAAATATCATAAATTATTGTATTTTGTAATTTAAATATTATTATTATGTCTTGCCTGTCCCGAGTATAACCATGGAAATAATAATTCTTATCATTACCTACCTTTTTTTTTTTAGGCCTTCAAAATGGAAAAAATTATTTTAATGACCTTGATGACAAAACTATTTTTACTTTTTTTTTTTTTTTTAGAAAGATATAGACTATTTAAACAATGTGTTAAAAAGTGATTTATGAAATTATTTATATAAACCGAAACGTTACAATAAAAGTTTCAAATAATAATAAACTGAAAAATTAAATAATAAAATCGCTTATCAGTTATCACATATATCTGAATAACCAATGAGAACGTTGGAATCGAGGTAACCGCTTTGGTAACCCAACTAACGTTTTGTTAACTTAACAAATAGAATTTAACAATAATAATGGTATGGTGAAACTTACTTAATTTAACCAGATGTTACATTTAAATGAATTGTTAACTAACATTGTGTTAATAGTGTATTTAACAATAGTTGGTGAAACTGGGTGATAATTTATTTTATTATGTTCCTTGCACGACGTTCAGGACTACCAGAATTTTGGTAAACTCTAGTGTGTTATTAGGTCAAGACTCGAGTAAGTAATTCATCAATTTTGATCTTTGACAGAACACCGAACAAAACATGCAGATCCGTCCGAATTTCGATGAAAACATCCATTTGGCTAATTTAACATGATACTTTAATAAATTGTCGTGGATTTCACGTGTTGGGGAGGAAAAATAAGACCCCTCGAATCTCAATAGGATATTATATGATATTATATTCGGTGAGAAATCGCCCTTCGGACGACACACTAGAGACACACCGTGACTGGTGTATTATATATATGGTTAATAAATAATAACGTTTAATATAATGTTACATTATTATTATAATAATGTAATATTATTCCGGTCGATGGCACTTGGGCTCTTTTACGGTAAGCCTTCGTACAATGAACTTGATATACGGACACACGCGTACCTATAAGATGCACCTAATAAGATGTACCTATAGAGTGAAATATATATTTATATATTTATTCATTAAACAAAACAAGTCTAATACACATTGAATATTCGCTTAACCGGTAACTATGTGTAGTATACGTATCTATTTATCAGCATAAAATATTATTATAAAAATTAACGTACCACACAATAACTGAACAAAACCAGCTTGTTCGCCTTTAATTTTTTTGTCATTTCAGTCGTTTTTATTTATGATTGGCGCAATAATACCGCCTTGACAGCACCTGTATTTTACTGTCCTATACTAGACCTAGACAGAAATATTCCAGAAATAGTAAATTCATTCTGGCGTTTAGCCAAGTAAATAAATCGGTTTTCTAGTTATATCGAATTACGCCTATTTTAAATAATAATAAAACTGGTTACAATAACAGCATTGCGGCCAACGTCTATTCCGAGTAGCCGTTAAAAAGGTTTGGAAAATTCATAAGAATAAAATTTAAATTACCCATTTTTTTACACAAAATTTGTTCATACATTCCAATTGCTGTGGTCAGTTATTTTCTAATTTTCTGCGTTTACTTCCTCTCAAGTACAATAATGAAAATGTATACTGAAATAAATAATATGTTTGGATATGTATTTACCTTAGAAAATGACACGTTAGACGATAGTAGAAATAAAGGTAAAAATATTGCTAAATTATATGCATTTAGATGCAGAAACGGTTTTTTAAGGATAACTAATTCAATATATTTTATAAACATCGTTGAAAATTGTCCAGTAATCTTCAGGAAGTTAATAAATGTAATTAACCTTTTTTTTTTATTTTTCTAATTTAAGTCTTTTGAACATTTTCAACTGTAAAAAACAACAAAATGTATTATTTTTTTCTTATACATCATACAGTTGAATTTATGGACTTTTACAGACCAGGTTCTCATTATTATACTAACGGTTTCGACCGCCCTAATGTGGACAAAAAACTAAATAAATAACGCTACAAATTATGAAACGTCAATTTATAATAATATTATTATATCACATACACAGCTACAGTATGCAATGACCATGCCGGCCAAGAACATAATATTTTACACCACACCACAGCATCGATTCCATGCATGCTAATGCCCTGTGCGTGTGTACATGGCCACAACAAGATCTGTATAAAAAAAAAAAACAACAGTAAGTTTGTATTCATGTCTCCACACCGGTCGCACAATGCGCCTACGTTTTGTCAAAAAAGTCGCTGATTTATTCAGCTTACATAATTATTATTGTCTATAAATTATCATAAAATATGATCTTGTATATTATACATTATATTTTGTAAATCACACTCAGTTTCATCGAGCAATATCTAAATGCTAACCAGAGATGAGCAAACACAACATGTCCCAAAAATGCAGTGTTTTCCATTGTCTGTATTTAGTCAACCCAAATACAGATTTCACCAATTTGTTACAAAGGAGTTTGAAATACATTTTTTGTAAAAAAACGTTAACAAATTTGTATTGTATTTTATGCAAATTATTATTCGAATAAAAGGTTGATTTTGAAAATTATTCCAATGAAAAATTATTCAAACAATTAGGTATGCAATTTTTCGAATGATTATTTCTAAAAAATTTCGAATACATTTTACTTGAATTATGTCATCTGGATAATAATTATTGAGATAACGTTTTATTCGAATGATACACAACTCTGCACACACAATGTAATATTGATTGTTGATCGCAATAGGGTTTTACAGATTCAATACAAATACAGAGTGATATTTAAAATATTATATTTTGATATAGCTGTAGGTAAATATGTTACTGTATTTTTTTCAATACTTTGAACAATTTCACATTCATCCCTTATGCGTAAAACAAGTATGGACTTAATTTTTTTCTGGGAACAAATTTTTTTTAATTCCATCATTTTGACGAACAATGTTTAATAATTTTAGCGTTTGCATTTAACGAGGATATGACATTGGACTGGATACAAGAAATTTAATTTCGCCATTACAATATTCGAAAAATATTAACAGAAAAGAGATTGGTAACTTGAGACAAAAGATAAGAAAAACACGATAAGAGATAAGTGATAAGAGATAACATGTCTATGGTTAAAGTATTGAAATACATAACGAAATACGTACCTACCGGAAGAAAATATATAATGTTGAAAACATTCAAATTTTCCTGCAAAAATATGCGTCTTACGTCAGACGAATCATTCGGTTTACAGCCATTACCGAAATGGTTTGATTTCCTATATTTGAGTGTTATTAATATAACATTTTTTCCAAAAGAGGGTTGGACTCCTTTCATGCGAAAGACGCCGTTCTAACTGTGACGTGTCGTCAAATCTCAAAAACGATGACGTTTTGACCTAAGGTTTCTTTGAACTCTCCAAACAATATGGCTTTGTAGTATATATATATATATTTATCGATATTAATTTTTAATACAGTTTTTGTACCTAGCATAAAAGACGTATACCTCTACCAGTCTGCGTTTTCCCGTACACATTTCCGGCCCTTTTACTTAGAGTTCGCCGAGATATTTTCCATTGACCGCGATAAAAAGTTGATCTCATCATCAAAGGCGAAATCCTCTGATTTGCCCACCCACGTTATCATCAACATAATACCTACCCAAAAGCTTTTTGTCCGGTCCATCTGCTACCGCTCTCTCTCATTACTTGTCTCTTTTGTATTAGGCGACGCTGCTGTGTTTCACAAAACAGTCTATTATCATATTTTTGATCATTGGAAATGCGATTGTACCCGAAAATAGCGTTGTCTACCTAAACATAAAAAAAAATCACAATTCCAAATACATTACCATAGACAAAGGTGGGGCTTTTAAGTTGAGTACTTTTTCAGTAATTTCCTTTGAAATTTCAATAACAATAATTATTGCTATCCACCCTATTCGATTTTACTTAACCGACCAACTCGGTGCTGGAAAACTTGAAAAAAATAATACTGGGTATTTTTGTCGTGAACCACTCAATATCTCACAGGGCTTGGTAATGAAATAATTTGTTTTATTTCATAGTGTTTTTTTATATTCTGATCTCAATTTTTCAAAGTTTTCGTTTTATTTTTACCCCTTACAACTAATTATATTTGTATCGACTTTAGAAACTTTAACGATAAGCTAAATATTTTGTTAAATTTTTAAATTAAAAATATTTTAACCTAACCTAACCTAACCAAACCTAACCTAACTTAAATGGTAACCTATATATTTTGTTAACTTTTAAAATTTATTTATTTGTACCATAAAATATATTGTATGCTAATATATTGTAATATATGGATGTACCGAATTCAAGATAGATTAGATAATTTCATAGATCATCAATAATAAAATGTTTTTGTACACTATCTTTTTTAAACACGCGTGTTAATGAAAATAAAAAGATAAATATGATTTATGTTATAAAAATAAAAATGTTCAATTTGAACAATGCTCCAAATTAATAAACAACAAAACTTTTTTTTTTTTGTATATACCTAATTTTTAATTGAAATTATATTGTATTTAAATAATAGTGTAAATTATAATTTAAGTTAAAAACGTTATTTAAATATTTTTTTATAATTTATGTTTAAACGCTACAATCAAACAAGTATTTATCTATCTAATTAAAAAATTTTAATGTTGTTTATTATAAATTATAATTTATAAATGAATAAATAATATTTATATGTTTCAAATTAATTATTAATTTGATTTGACTTTTGACATTTTACATATTATCTACCGGTTACTTAAAATTGTTTTTTCACTTTACAGTATACAGGGTGATTCTTTTATCACGGGCCACTCAATATCTCACTGGGTTTATTTAATAATCGAATTATTTCATAGTGCTTTAATAAAACGTGATCCCAATTTTCCATAAACTATTATGTTCTTACCCTCTTCCCAGACCAGTTTTTTTTAAAGCAACTTTTGAAATTTAAATACTAAGGTATATGTTCTGTAAAAATTTTAAATTAAGAATATTTTACTAAAAAAATGTTGACCGGTTGATAACAGAAATGTACAGTTATTAATTAAACCCAATGAGAGTGATGTCCTAAAATACTGAGTATTATATCCTAAAACGGATGAGGCTTTGTCGGTATGTTCAAAGTCATTATACATATTAATCACTTACTATACTTAACATACTTGTGTTTATTTGGGCGAATAAAATTCCACTTGATGATCACAGCACAAAGCAAGGCTACGACGAATCCTATTCCATTCGTTTTCCTTTGTACAACTACAATAAATTATTAATTCTGTGCCCGTTGTGTATTAAATGTAATTACATCTTTGAACGGTACTACACAAACACACTTGCATCCGATACAACAAGTATGATGTCATCTGAACAAACAAAACAATATTTCAAAGGTAAAACGGAAATGCTCATTATTTGATTTCCGTATTCCGGGTTGCTGTACATTAACATGGCAAAATATATTATTATTTTTATTATAATATATTTATTTTGTAAATCAAGGAATTGAGTTTGGAGTTTGTGAATTTTTTTTGTGCGATTAAAAAACTCAAAAATATGTAGCAATAGGTATACAGCCGGTTTCGCCAGCTATTGTTAAATACACTCTTAACACAGTGTTAATTAACAATTCATTTAAGTTAAGCATCTGGTCAAATTAAATAAGTTTACTATAACATTATTGTTACCAAATTCTATTTGTTAAGTTAACAAAACGTTGGTTGGGTAACTAAAGCGGTTACCTCGATCCCAACGTTCTCATTGGTTATTAGAAATGTGATAACTGATAAGCGATTGTGATATTTAATTTTTCAGTTTGTTATTATTTGGCATTTAATTTTACTTTCTTTTAAGGGTTCGGTTTATATAAATGATTTATGTATAATTGTTTTAACACATTGTTTAGATAGTCTATACCTTTCTAAAAATAGTTTGTCATCATGGTCGTTAAATTAATTTTTTCCATTTTGAAGGCCTAAAAAAAGTTGTTAGTGATAAGAATTATTTCCATCGTCAGGACAGGCAAGACATAATAATAATATCTAAATTACAAAATACAATAAATTGTGATATTTGAACCTGTAATGCAAGTCTGTGTCATTCCTTTGTACCTAATCTACCTACATCAAATAACTTCTGCTTACCTGATAAAGGATTAACTCAATAAAAAGAAGGTCCTCATCAAACGTGTAATTCATTATTGTGTAGTACTAATATGAAACAATTTCTGAACTATAATAATTTAAATATTATGTACCCATAAGTACTATCAAATAACAAAATTGGTGTATATTTTTTGAATATAAACATATACATTTACACCACCCCCACCCCTTGATAGGAATCCCCCCAATACGCCTCTTGAGTTAGGTCAAGTTTGTTATTATTATTTTTTTGTAGTCTTACAAGACAATCTAAGTCTTGTAATATTATCCTTGACAAGATTGACACGCTTGTGTTTTGATTTCTTCGAATCATTTATGCCGTTGTAAATTGTAATACGTTTCACAACCGTTTAACCGTTCAAATTTTCAATCAACACATATGCGAATTAATTATTGTATAATATCATTATATTGTTGATGACTTACTGTTGTGTGTGTTACCAACGAGGAGGGCTGCTGTCGGACCCAAAGGGTGGTCGGACAATTAAAAGTGATTGGTAGGCGAAGGGGTTGAAAGCGAATGAAATGAAATGAAATCACAAGCAACACTCAAAGAAGCAATTGCACGACCTACAACAGCAGCAGCAGCAGGGACAGGGCGATCCCCCTTTTTTTTTTTTAGCTTGTCGCCAGGAAATGGCCATAATCGAATTGTCTTTTTATTATTATTTCGGCGACCGGAAAGGGGAAAGGGGAAAGACTTATGAATGATTGTTTCCCGGCCATAATCACATTTAAATCCCACTGTACACCTACCCGAGCTATGTGTATACTACATACATGTGTACTGCAAATATCGAATAATATTCAATTGTTGGAGAGCGATTTTATATTATTTTCTCGTCTGATCGGATTTATATTCTGCCTTTTTTTTCATTATTATTTATTTTCACCGTTCGGTCGTCGTCACCGGATATTACAAAGTAAAAACGTTTTTTTCCCCTCTCCCGTTTGACAAAAATTGTATTCGACGACAGGCAAAAACACATTATACAGCAAGGTGTACGACCATTTTGTAGGTAAATTAAGTAAAATTTAAAAACGAACGGTACAGACTCGCACTATAGGCTCAAATATCATAATTTATTGTATTTTGTAATTTAGATAATATTATTATGCCCTGCCTGTCCTGTGTAGAACAATGGAAATAACTCTTATCACTACCAACCTTATTTTTTAAGCCTTCAAAATAGAAAAAATGATTTTAAAGACCTTGATGACAAACTATTTTTGAAAAGTTATAGACTATCTAAACAATAAGTTAAAAAATTATACATAAATTATTTATTTAAACCGAAACGTTAAAAGAAACTGACAAACTGACAAATTAAATAATACAATCACTTATCAGTTATCACATATCTTAATAACCAATGAGAACGTTGGAATCGAGGTAACCGCTTTGGTAACCCTTTGATAATATTGTACAATAACACAAACCAAAAATGTTTTCAAAATGATAAACTAAAAAATTGTTATTGTTTTCTAAAAAATGAATGTCTTGCGTTAAACCGATCACCCTGTATAGTACATCTAGGCAATTGTAATTACTTGCGTAAGGTGATAATTGAACAATATTCTATTAATTAAATTAATACAACCTACCGAAAATAATCTCGAGTTAAGTATCAAAGTTTAAAACGTTTCAACAATTTCAACGTGCTAATGACCTCCGCGTTAAAACATATATATAAAAGCAAATTTTAAATTAATTAAAATAAAGATTGTCAAGTTATTTTCAAACTATATAATAATTTAACAATGATTATTGCACGAATAGCAACTTTGTATTTTAAAACAGAACCGTTAATGATAAAACAACTAAGGCTTCATGTTAAAAGTAAAACTCGATTATTACTATTTATAATATTAATTCCACGTTAATAATGTTCCAGCTGTTTTACTGTGTACATTTTTATAATAAAAAAAACGGCCTCCCCTTTCTGGTCTATCCAATCTGGTCTTCTCCTCATTACCTATTTAATCCAAAATCTAACCTAAACCTAACCGATCTGCTATCGACTGTCTCTTATCAGGAGCCATTATCAGTTGTCCCTTATCAATGTTATTATCTTATCGGGAGCTGTTATCAGATGTCACTTTTATATTCTAATCTCTTGTCCCTGATCACTTATCATCTGTCTCGAACGCAAACGGCTTGCTTTCGAGCAATTTTGGCGATGATTTATCGTCAAAATTATTCACTGTCTAATAACATGTTTGCTCTTATCAGTAAACAGCTTTTCCAGTGGCACGTAACCAATGATAATGCAAATTCATTTGTGCGGTAAGCAAACGATCCTTATCAATCTAAACGTTATCAGCAAACATGTTTACTTTCGGTAATACGCTTATTATCAGCTGTATCTTATCAGCATCCGTAATCAGCTGTTTCTTATCTGCAGGGGTACCAATGTGGGGGGGGGGTATTGGCAATTTATAAATTTTGCATTTTTCGCATTTAGATGTAACTATTCTGTATCTCGCCCAACTAGATTTCCAAAAGGATACATTGCCGGACTCCGTTATTGTTAATAACGTCTTCAAGTAGGTGTACACGGTGTGCGTGCAATTGGCTTTTGTATTACGATGATATTGTACAAGGACTCGGCGAATAATATACTTTAGAAACCCTAGCCGAGGTCAACGATAAACAATGGCGTGGAAATTGCCCTCGCCCCTCCGACTTCGGTGTGTGTATATTATACAATGTGCACTGGCAATACATACAATATGTATACACAGTCCCTTTTGTGCTTTTATGACCGTGTATCCGTGTGTGCGGACAATGGGCTTGTTGATGAAGATAGCCCGCCGAAAGACAAATACACCTACCCACCGCCGTGTCTCATCTCTACTATCTCTCTCTCTCCATCCAAACTAACTATATCCTCTTGTTGTGTAAGAAACCACCCTTGATGCTTACTATACTACCGCTGGATTTGGCCGATACACCTTCCGCCCATACGCCGGTATAATACAATTTATTATTACTGTATATTGCCCGATGACAACAATCACGTTTGTAATTGGACCTATACACACGGTTATTGAAACCACCAGGCTATTCTAATTAGAAGCCGGCCAATGACTCTCCAATGGCGCATACCAAACATCACAGTATTATAATAATGTTATTGATACATTGTGCGTGCACGCGGCATGGCGTCTTTCGTTTAGATAAAATATAAAATATAGACTGTGTGGTTTTTCAAAAAGTTCTATAGGCCTTTAATGCGGTGAAAAAAAAGATGGAGTACAAACCCTAGGCAACCCGCAGAGTAATACGCAACACACAAGTTAATAGCAATCCTTAGACTTTGATGATGGACAATGATTTAGATTTTGAGATCTACCGTAAGAAAACTTGAGCATAGCCCTAAACTAACATTGTAGTGTTGCCAACTTGTCGGCTGACAACGATGTAATGTTAGGTTAGGTTAGGTTAAGTTGGCGGCATTTCCAAGAAGCTTCCAGTGGCCAATGTTTTACTGTTAATACACATAAACGGTCAAAAATTATAAGATTGGGATTTATAGGAGTTGTAGTGTAATCACTAGTATACAGTGTAAAATAAAATAGCAAAACACTATTATCAAAAGATTTCATTGATTATTTAAAACAAAACAAAAAATCATCTACACTTTTTCTCCTAAGATACCTAATAACGACCGAAAAATAACAAATTTTCAAATCATATGAGTTATTTTTTTACACAGCATGACAATTATTAGATAGGTTATAACAATACAAATTCATGTTATACATATTAACACATTTTACATTTTATACAATTTTAACAAAGTTTAAAGTACAACATTACACAGTCACAGTTACAACATAATTAAACAATTGAAAATATTAAATACAAATCATAAATACACAAATAATATTTATAGCACGAGACATTATACAAGTTTAACTTGGGTGTAAGAAAATAAAGACACAACAATGTCGATCCGGGAATACTTAAGTTCAATTTAATATGTAGTATTAAGTTAATCTTAAGTCCTTGTCTGTAGGACTAGGACATCCGGATATCGACAACTTGGGCGGCCACGTAACAGACTGTGTTGGACTTATACACCAATGTCGACCCGGGAACACTTGAGCTTAACTTAATACTAAATACTAGGACAACCGGATATCGACAGCTTGGGCGGCCACGTAACAGACTATGGTGGACTTATACAGCTAAGTAGAAAACAATAGCAAGTCGGTAGACCCCATGAAATAGGGTACTACCTCAATAGCACAACTCATAGTAACCTACTATGGAATTTATTTGGCCCTATCGCCGGACTTTGCAGCAGCATTCCGTTTGCGACATATCTTTGACAAAGCGTCAACTTCTTTCTGTAGCGTTTGGACTTTAATCGTCAACATTTCCACATGCCTATTGTAGCCTTTCTTATCAGAGTCCATCTTTTTGCGCAGCTCAGTTTCGGCGGCGAAACGTTTTGCTCTCAGATCGAAAATCTATCAACAAAAAAAAATTCACAAAAAGTTCAGGATGGAATCTCCCTCGTTCGTCCGAGTCCTACCGGAGCGCTGCAAATTTCTACTTACCAATTTGTCTTTGGTCAAAATTTGCGCATCTTTTTGCTTTGACGACTGTTGCATCTTAGCTATCTGTTCTCTGAGCTCAGTAACGATAGCCGTGCAGGGAGCATGTGGGTCGACGGATTTATGTATTTTAAACGGCGGCGGAAGCGAATAATCGGTCCACCGTCGTCGGATCTGCAAACATGAGAAAAACCAAATCATTTTTATAATAATTTTCAGAGTAAATTCATCAACCTACCTTCCACGTTTTCCAGACAACGCTGGCTTCGCCGCTTCAGCGAGGTGTCCCTCGAAAGACTTGAAGACACTCATTTTTATTATAGGTAAAAATGAAAAAACAAAGAATAACCAATTTATGTAAATATTATGCGAACAATTTATGATATGTGAAAACACGACCAAGACTAACTGAGTTGCTTAATATGTAACAAACCGCGGTTCCTAAGACACCGGCGCGCCTTGACGATCCGAATAATGACAATAATTCGATTACAATAATTATAAATATATACAAAATATACATCTAATCGTAGGTCTTTGGATATTTCACACAAACTAGTTAAATATAGTACTATTTTATTTCAATTAAAGCTGTCATCAATAGTTGAACGTGAAAATAAATCAATATGAAATGTATCGACTAATTCCATACCTATAATCATAGGAGAATTTCGAATAGTACATTTTAAAAAGTATTTTGTTGTCTAAATATACTTGGCATTGCTTCTGGGCCGGGACACATCATGTGTTAAAACTTCAGCGGTTTAGAACTTCCACAGAGAACATGTTAATTGATGTTTAAATTGCTGAATATACCATTCCAGTCTAATGTTGCAACATGTGATATTATATTATAGCAATACCAACGCATAAAGTCATACATTTTTTTCTTTATAATTCAGATGTTGAGATAATATGTTTTAATTAACAATGCTGATGGTGACGCATACTGTCTAATGGTACATTACAAAAGGACACACTTACATTATTTAAATTAGAAAAAAAAACTAGACCCAGCTTTGGACCAAAGCGATTATAAACTAAATATTATGGGAGATTATAATATCACCTAATATTAAAAATTTAGAGTTACGTGAGTGCATGAGATGATTGCCAATGGCATCAAAATGATTATTATATACAGCAGAAACATTTTATTTAGTTCATAACCTCACTTCAGTTCAGCAACACTGCTCTTTTATTTTTACTATGACTTAACACTTGGCCAGTTTATTTATTACTTCATTCATTGGAATATCGATTAAGGAATGAAATTAGCAACGTTTAATTAAAAAACTTACCCCAATCAACACCTGAAACGTGACAAGTAATTTTTTGAATATATAAATACTTCTATGAGACTTTTGTGTGTATATTTTTTTTTAAATTCCTCAATTTCATTACGTTATAAAACAAATTACTACACTTTACTGTTTGTGTCTTTGTTGTTTATTTACAAATAGGTATCAAAGATGAGTATCGGTGATCTCTGGATCCAGAGTGACGTACAATCTCAACAAGGACTTCAGCCAAGTTACACTTAGCCTAAGTAACAGCACGTTATCTTGATTTACAAATCGATCAAGTAGTGCCAGTGTGTGTGTGTATAAATAAACAAGGTTACTATATTTAACCCTTTTTTTGATGACTAAAGTGGTGCACTCCCGAACTGTACAAAATATAACATCTAAATTATTATTCCATTTGAACGGCGCAGTTTGTTGTTTAACACTGCACACAGATCGAAATCGCCGTCTAATTGACTTTTAAATTGACTCGGTAAGTAAATAAGTCAGACGTGGCCAAACCATATGATATTAGTTCTATGAATACACCTCAAGACATTGGCCGACTTATATACAACACCACTACTACTTCGGTTCAGCCAAATTACATAGAAAAAACTTTTTAAAAAAGCCACCCAAAGCTTAGCCGTATACACAATTTCACTTTTAGAACTTGTAAAAGTTATTCTTATTTTCAACAATAATAAAACATTCGTTAAATATTAAGAATATTGTATTATCAAGTACTTATCTAATTTGATTTAACACCTCGTCTTCTTAATTATTAAACAAGTAAAAGAACTATTTAAAACTGCTAATTTATTTTTATAATTCATACAATTTTGTTCAGGACCAAACAACTGTTTTTACCAGCAGAACTACATAAAACCTTTTTTTTTTTTTTACAATAATTAAGTCATTGAAATCTGATGGACAAATAAAAATGGTAAACTATTTAAATCAATTCTTACCAGTATTGTTAAAAGTGTTTCTAAAATAATATACATAATTGTTTTCCAAAAAAAAAAAGTAGTTTAATATATAAACCAGATATGTGTTTTGTGTGTATGGGTACTATATATAGTGTACACTGTACAATATAGTAATATTAACAAATAGTATTCATTAGTGTATTTTACATTTGTTTTCCTTTTCTAGGATTCGAATGTCTATTTTCAAACAATACAATTTTAACAACAGACGAAGAAAAATCATTCGAAAAATTAATAGAATTTTACACTCCAAAAGTAAAAAAATGTTGATGTTTCGCTTGTTGTGGAGGCGCAAAATGAGCAGAACTAATACAGTTCCGAAATCAGCTCTTCAAGCTCTAACTGAGCGTAATGATCAAAAATGTTTACCAATTTATTTAAAACTATAAAAATTGTACGCACATTGCCAGTATCAACCACCACACCTGAGCGGATATATTTGAGAAACACCGTGTGTGAAGTAAATACAAAACATGCTAACATTTTATGCATTGTGATTAAATAATTGTCAATACGTTTCAATGATAATTAACTATTATTTCTTTTAAAACAGCATAGATCGAATGGATTAGCAATGCCGGCAGTTCATAAAAATGGACAACTAGATGCTGAGAGAATAATAGATGAGCTAGGCAAAAAACCTAGAAAAACAGATGTGATTTTATAAATAAATTATGACCCCTCTGATAAAGTTGATTTGTTTCAAATGTTCAATGTATTTTATATTATAAAATATTTAACTGTGTACAGAAGTATATTAGAAAAAAAAATGTTAACTTGAATAAGGGGTGTGGGGGTCGTTGGTCGTTGCCCCCCCCCCCCCAGAACAAAATCATAACTACGCCACTGAAGGGCCCCTAAGTACAGGCGAGCTTGTCGGTCCCATAGGCGGCGGCACGTGGCGGGACGCCCGACGGGGCAGGCGGCCGGCGCGCGCGGAAAGCTCACCAGGCCGGCGCGGCGGCAACAATAGGCGACCGGGATAGGCCGTTGTGCATTGTTGTCGTCGGCCAATACAATCGCTTGTCACGGCCCATTGTGTTCCGCCAGATCCCTTTTTCGTGTATTCGCCCCCAAGCCCGGCCCCGGACAAACGATAATGTTCGGCGCACACGCTCTGCCTTACACTGTTCTTCTTCTTCTTATTATTATTACACTCTCACACTGTTCTCCTCCTCCACTCGCTTCGAGACTTTGAAGTTTGGCCATGATCTTAATTTTACTTCAATTCAGGATCGTTTTTACCTTATACCTTTTTTTTTGTACAATATTTCTAAAAAAAAAACAGTATTTATTATTAATTATGCAATAATAATTAATACGTTTCTGGGTTCACTCAAAGGCCGGTAAGTTAACGGGGGGAAATGAGCCAAACCACATATTTTAAAGTAGTCGATTTTCCAAGTTTTGGAACGCGATTTGGAATATTTTTCGTGCCAAATATTATGATTTTTTTTCCACAAATAATGTGCTTCTAGTAGAGTCAAAATATCAAATCTCTTTGTTAAACGCTGCCACTTTGTGTCAAAACATCAAAACGACAAGGCCAACAGAAGCGTCTAGAGTGCGCTTATATAGGTACACACCACATAGGTACATTTAGACTTTAAATTTCAATTAGAAAACATTCTACAGATGATAAACTAATTTTCTTAGCATTAAAAAAACAATGCTTCCACACGAGACTCTCGTTAAACTACATTTTTAACTCATACAATAATTTCTAGTATCGTACAAGGGCTGTTCAATGGGCGGCTACAGGAAGATTTCAACGGTCTTGTCAAACGGTGGTGCAATCTGAATGGATTAACAACTTCCACCAATGTTTCCAAATGCTCTAAAGTTTCTTTTCGTCGAGCTTACAAACAATAACGTCTCATTTGATTACACTACGTTGGAGCTGATGTTTATACCATATCTATTTTTCTACACATACTCTACAATATAGTCAACATCATACTTTCACATCCCTCGCCCTAAGTTGATATCATTAGTAAAAAAAATCACTAAATGGTTACATGACTTTTTTTTTATTGATATATTATGGAAATAGAAATCAGTAGATGTGGTTTTATTTTTTTGACTTTTGTTTAGTCTTTTTGGCTTTGGGAGACCTGGGTGTCTTCCGGACGCCGAACCTGGCGATAATGTAAGGTCTCAAGAAGTTGGTAATTGCTCGCAATGCCATTTTCTCTTTGAGTGCGTCCAATTTGTCATAAAACTCTCGCTTGAGGTAGCCCTTCTCTTCCAAATCCAACTGTTCCAAGTACTGTTCGCTCCAGGCAACATTTTCCTGTACATGTAAATTGGACGTTATAGTGTAAAAATGGCCTTAAATTGAACGTTTACAAAGCGCAAAGACCGTTGGATTAAGTTAGGTTAGGTTAGGTTTAGGTTTAGGTTAGGTTTGGTTAGGTTAGGTTTGGTTAGGTTTGGTTAGGTTAAATTAGGTTAGGTTAGGTTAGGTTTGGGAGTAGAATTAGGGTCAGGTTTAGGTTAGATGAGGTGTACCTTTAGTTTCTCGTAGGCCGTTTTCTTGTGTTCGATATTTTGCAGAAGACCCTTTTTTTCGTTATATCTCTTCAACATGTCATGGCCGTATCGACGATTTTGTGTCAGCAACGCCATTTCTTTTTTCTCGCTAATCAATATATTATAGTAAAACACAATACAAGGTTGTACATTTTCAAAGTCAAACCCTAGTAAAATTTGTAATTTTTCCAACTACGGTAAAGAAATGCCTGATCCCTTAAAATTTACCGGGAAAGTGCTTGAGAATTTGTTCTCGTCGGTTCTGTATGCATATACACATGACTTTTACAAATTATAAGTATATATTATTATAGTTTGTACATATTATGTAAAATACAAATATCACTTAAAAGGTATCTTCTCAACTCCCTAACCTAGTCTAGGTAACCGCCTGTTTAAATGCAAGTCCCATTTAATTGAATGTTTTCAATTTTTTTTTAAATAAAATCAAAACAAAATTGTCAATTGTTCGAGTAGTTAGGAAACAACTCACACGTCTTTCTTGATGTTCTCGATTTCAACGTCGTTTTTCATTCTCATTAGATTTAATTCCGCTTGAGTTATTTCAATGTTATTTTCCAATGAACTCAGATCGTTTTCGAAATACTTCAAATAAAGTGTCAGCTCGTTTTGATTGTCATTCCTTTTTGTTATAATCGTAAAACAATAAGTATTATATTATACCAAGTATTTTTTTCAAGGTGTAAAACGTGTCATACCTAACCTAACCTGACCTAAAGGACTTCTCAAATGAACACGATACTATGTAATGTTAAAGTCATCAAACAAAAAACTAGATCATGTATGAATGATCAACCGTCGTGTGACTTACTCGAATCTCACACGTCTGGTCTCGGCCGTCTTGATGGCATTTTCTATTTGAGATCTATAGTATTTGATCTTGTCAATTTTTGCTATGCGGTTCCTGACGTGCTTCTCTGCGGCTTGTTCCATCTGTCTGAGCACAGCTATTACACGCTGTTTGTACTTCTCGTTCTTCCTGTACTTGACGATCAGATCGTCTTCGCGCTTCCGTTGATCGTCCGCGTCCACTTTCATCCGGTCGCTGATCAATCGGAAAAACGTCTCGATCGCTTCGATCAATTCCCGGCCTTCCTGTCGCATCTGCCAATAAACGAGACACCCCACTCGAGTTAGCTACTCGTTCGGTCGCCACACTAAAGCCTATTGTCTGATGATCAAAGCTGTCACGGCCAAAGCAGTTTATTAAAGGGTGTCTCAAAAAAAAAATGGCGGGGTTTCAAACGGATTGGTTAGGTTAGGTTTGGTTTTAGGAAACACATAGAAAAGGCGGCAGCTAAGGCTAGTAGAACTGCATCCAACTTTGCTCGGATTATGCCTAACGTAGGAGGTGCTTCTCACAAGAAACGGAAGATATTTGGAGCTATAGTGTACAGCCAAACACTGTATGCCGCCCCTATATGGGCCCATGCAGTTGAATCTAACATAAACAAATCGACACTTCTAAAACCACAATAGCTCTTAGAATTGCTATGGGGTATAGAACGGTTTCCACACAAGCCATATTAGTGGTCGCCGGTATCATTCCTGCACATTTGATGGCACTGGAAAGACTTAAATTACACAAGGATAGGACTAAAAAAGATACACCAAGAGAAGAATCGTTCACAAAGTGGCAGGAAGAATGGAATGATGCGGAGACGGGCAGATGGACCAGGAGGATGATTCCAGACGTGAAAAAATGGGCAACGAGGAAACATGGAGAGATCAATTTTCACCTTACACAAATGCTCACCGGGCATGGTTGCTTCCGGGATTATCTACACAGATTTAAGAGAACGACGGACCCCAGGTGCCTTGGACTGCTCTGCTCCGAGAGACAATGCTGATCATGCAATCTTCCATTGCGATCGATGGTGGAGACAGAGACGGGACCTAGAGGCCAAGATGGAAAAGACACTGGAGCCAGAAGTAATGGTGGACCTGATGTTGAAGAACCGAGGCAACTGGAACGCAGTCGGACAGTTTGTCAGTGGCATACTTACAAAGAGGGAAGAAGAGGAAAGAGCACGCCAGAAAGAAGAAAGATACATATTACTTTAGTTAATAATCTATTATAGGCCGAAGGCCACAGCAGGAGGGATAGAGCCCTCCAACTATTTTGTAAAAATATTGCTAAGTTGTAACAGTATTACATTTATTAATAAATGATGTGGATGTAGAGGGAAGGATGACCTATAAGGTAAAGTTCCCCTCTACAGCGCCACGATTATAACACACAAAAAAAAAAAAAAGGTTAGGTTTGGTTAGGTTAGGTTAGGTTTGGTTAGGTTAGGTTGGGTGTGAGGTATTGGACCTACAGCGCTCTGGTAGAGCTTGAATGAAAGAGGGAGTTGTCAAGTTTCGAATGACTGTCATTAAATGTTTCACAGTCAACAGGTTTCAAAAGGTCCACAACCTACAGCCGTTTGAAACCCCACCGTTCATTTTGAGACACCCTGTACTTAGGTTTCGAGAAGAATCACAGAAGAGAGCCTAGGCTCCTTAAAAAAAAAATAACTGAAACACACTCCAAAAAGCAAGTTCTAGGTACCTACAGCTCTAATCCCTAATTTTAACCCTAGGTAATGGGAAGATACTGTCTGCATATAGTACAACTGAATTTTGTACCCCTCTTGAAGCTTTCAAACACATTAGGTCTTGGCTATACCTGATGACCACCAGAGTGCTCTTTGCACGATTTTATCAGTTTTTCGTTTTGGACTGCGACCTTAAACGCTTGACACAAGCCAGCATAAAGCTCATTGGGCGTTTGACCGGCATTGGCTATGGCTGCAGCATCCAAAGAAGCATCGTCCATAAGACATTGTGTCTGTTCTTGTTCTTCAGCCTCCACGTTAGTGCTGTCGTCTTCGGCAAACGATTGTAAATTGTAAACGCCCAAGGCCGCAGGATCATCAACCGCATCCCAAAGTGACGGAAATTCTTGCAGACATGTTGGCAAACATAACTAATGAAGAAAACAAATATTTTTCCAAAATTTAGCCGTCCAACTTCTTAGTCAACAGTTGCATTATGATATAAAACATAAAAATGGACTTTTAATATTACAATTATTGTACTAACTCTAAGTAGTTTAGAACATCCACATAAATAGCTAAACATTTTTTAATTATTTTTATTGTAAATTTTAATTTAATTTTAAGATGTTTGTTAATTATTTTATGCAACAATTCTTTGACAGTACATTCTTCGTTAATAATGGAAAATTTGTTGTATTAACATAATAATTGGCATGTTGTAAAAATACATTTTCAAAAAAAAATATTAATTTTTATCAATTTTGTAGTGTATGTTATACACCACCATCATGTTCTCTTGTACTACATTGAAAATATGTTATGTCAAGTATTTTTGTACCTACTGGTTTTGAACAGCTTTTATTTTAAAGTACCTATTTAATAGAGTATTTTCAAGACAAGTAGTACAAAATAATATTCTTATTCATATATGCATGTAGGTATCATAAATCAGGTGTCTGTACAAAGTAAATTTGTATTCATTAAATTTTGAATTTTTGGTTGGTGTTTAAAAGTATTTTAAACAATATTATGTAAAGTAGTAGTACTTGAATACTTTTTAAAAATCGGTTCAACAACACTGTAAAATTCAATAGGCAAAATTTACTCATTACCTATCAACCTACACTAATATTACAACACATAAATTAGTTTGTTTTTTGTTCTTTAAAATCTAATATATAAAATATCTAGTATATGATAATTATACTTCTGTTTATTATCTTAGCAAGACCAATTGTAATACACTTATATTAGATAAAAGGATGGAACAAAATATGTTATAGTCGTATCCTACCGAAGTAAAATGAATTGTTTACTTAAACAGAAATAATGGCGGTAACTATGTATGGAAATATTATGGCAATTTTTTATTTACAAGATAAGCCCAAGATATCACCTTATAAACCTTCTTAATTTCAAATATTACAAGAAAAAAAATAATAACCGATACACGCAACCCCTTAATCGTAAAAAAAAAAAAATAATAACAATACGCTTTAAGTTCTACGCTTACGGACAACAAGACGTTAAACTTGATTTCTTCTATTAGCGTGAAAAATCTATATCTGGACTCGAGAATTTTTCGATTCACTTCGGGCGAAATCTTCGTCTCGGCGTCCATGATGACTTACGCGGAGAATCTTAATTAATAAGTCGTCGTAATAATATTAATACAGCGAACAAAAAGATTATTTACATACAACGAAACAGCAATAAGAAAACATAAGTTTATTTAAACAAACAAAAAAAAAAAAAACCCATAAATACATTTTAGCCAACAAAATGCAGATCATATAAATGCATCATATGGGCTTAACACGTAAAATATATAAATGTACAAGTTTGAGTAATGCACCACCTAAACGCAAAGAAACGGTACTACTGAATTTTGTCGAGCCAATTCTTGACCGGTTCTAAAACGACGTCTTGAGAAGCCGACAGCGAAGATTCGGCGAATTCAACGGGAATTTGACAATGCGAAAACTCAAAACTCTTCTTCTTTTTGCCCAGTGAAGTCTTGTTGTTCTTTTTACCGTCGATGCTCTCCAACTGATTGGCTTTGGTGATCCTCAGCGTATCTCTGAAACGAACCACGACGACAACACACTTAAAATCGTTATATTCATTTCTTTAGAAAACAATTACAAGAGAGCCCATACAATTCTTTTTCGAGTAACGTCTTGATGACTTCCGAACCTTTGGCCATGAGTTTGTCTTGTTTATTACAAACGACTAATATTTTGCTTTTGTTCGAAACAATCGTGTCGTCGGTGATCACTCTGTACAACAGGCTAGCAACGCAAAAGACAGATTAGTTGAAATTTAAATCTCAAAAATTTTATTACACTTACTCTGCTACATCGCATACCGACGTCTGCACGTTTTCCGAATCGACGACGAAAATTATCCCTTTACAACTCGTCTTGTAAACATCCCAAAATTTACCAAACGCTCGCTCGTGTCCGGGAATATCGACGACACGCAAAGATTTCTAAAAACAAAAATTATAATTGTCACAATTAAATCACGTTCTCATAAGTCCGTTTTACGTTCAATTGTTAGTGTACCTTGCTGTTTTTGAATTCGCCAATGTTTTCCACCTGCGACGTGAAGGTCTGGACGGCCTTGTTGAACAGCAAGTGCGAATAGAGAGCGGTCTTGCCCGAATCGCACAAGCCAACGAGCAAAACGTCGCGGTAAGTCTTGTTACTCTTTTTCCACAAATACAACAACACTGAAATGTGATTAAATCAAAAAATATATCCACAAAATAATCGTGGCTGCAACAACATTGATCGATTGATTGATTGATTTAGTACAACAGCAGAACGACTTACCCAGAGTGACAAATAGAACTGCCAAAGAAACGAACAGTTCTTTAGTCAGGAAGTTATCATCTTCCGATACTTTGGACGCGTTTACCGACATGTTGAATACACACACTTTACAAGTTTACCCGGTCAATACCTATTTTATAAAATAAAATAAAAAGGAAAACGTTGGAAGATTTCACAATTGCAGTCGACTCTGTTTTAATAATTATTGTTTATTGATAACTCTTATCACAATTCACGCGGCGTTACCGTTGTCGTCACCGATACGTGCGCCAACGTTATCACTTTTTGTTATCACTAAATAACAATCTTGCTGATAAAAAATACTAAATTGCTTGTAATACGAATACTACAAGAATTTTAAAATGGCAGTTGATTTTAACAACTGGTAAAATGTTATAATTAAATTTAAAACAATTATACCATTGCCTTGCTATACCGACTATTTACCGTCTTGTGGCCAAACCTAATTATGGCGATGAAGTTTATGATGTACAGCTGCTGTCGAAAATTCAAACATGGAAAAATCTTGGTAGTAAAAATTACATTTTAAAATTGTCGTTTGAATCTCAGAAACTTTCAATAATAATCGATTTTTTACTTGTAACAATGTAAATAATTAAATTCAAAGTCAATAGTCGTTTGGTTTTTAAAGACAAGAAGCGCAGAGATTTCCTATTAAACGATGTATATTAAATTAAACGAATAAATAATGTCTTAAAATATATCAAAAGAATAACGACAACAGTTTGGCAGAAAAATTAAAATCTTTACAACATTTATATCGACTAGTTTTTCGTCTTCAACATGTTAATTAGTTAATAATTATTACTAATATTTTTTTTTTTTTTTCTATAGATACCACAATTTCCATTGGTGTTTGCAACACCGTGTTTTCTATATCTTTCCTTGGTAATAAACTAAAGATATGGACTGTCAATTGAAATTGTCAAAGTCTTGGACTGTATCGCGCAAACCAAGCCCGAAGCCAATACGCAAACAGTCAATGCCGACGTCCAACCTACCGACCAAGCCAACAGAGATGCCGCCAAACCCATGGACGCACGAACAGTGGCTTTAAATTGGTTATTTTTGCACATTATTCAGTCGTGACGTTTGATTTCTTCAATTTGTTGACTGTGTCCATTAGCTTTTATATTCATCTATTGTAGTTACTTTTTTATATATACTTCCTGTTAATCCTTACTCTTTCTTGTCAATTTATTTCTCGGCACTTTCCAAAGCCAATCATTTTTAATACTGTATGTTTTTTTATGTTTATCTATTATGTAATGTATTTTGTTATTTCAATCACCAACAACGTCGGCCGCCAAACACTAGGCCCTCTGGCCAGTCTCAACCGTCGGGTACGATCAACGGTTTCGAATGCGTGCAAGGCCCTCAAAGACAATCTGCTGTCCGGAATGCATGAAGGCCTAGGCAGTACGGTCCCATTCGAAGCCACAGACGTCAATGCGGCCGGCCGAGCAACAGGAACGCGGTGGCCCGCTTCCGCCAAACCACCACCGCCATCGTGAACGCCGAGTATGAAGCCAGGTTAACGGCCATCGCTATGAGCTTGAGAAGAAGGCACGGACATATCCGGCTTGTACCTCCAGACCTATTTTGATTCATATTATTATTATTGTCATTTGTTTCTTGTTGATTATTTTGTATAATTATTGTACTTGGCATTTTTACTATTTGTTAATTAATTTACTATATTATACATTCAAATGTTGCAAATTGTTTTATCGTAACTATCGACTTGTTTTGTATTGTTTTCATGTTTTCTTGTCTTATAAATCTTTATAAATCTTTGTGAATCTTTAATCAAAAATCAACTTTGCAATGGCTTTTGTGTACAATATTCTAAAATTTCACTGTGACTTGTTTTGTTTTATAAATCTTTATCTAATTAAAAATCAACTTTGTCTCCAAAAGCAATGGCTCAACGGTTTCAAGTGCGTGCAAGGCCCTCAAAGACAAACTGCTGTCCGGAATGCATGAAGGCCTAGGCTGTACGGTCCCATTCGAAGCCACAGACGTCAATGCGACCGGCCGAGCAGTGGCCCGCTTTGGCCAAACCACCACCATCGTGGACGCCGAGTATAAAGCCAGGTTAACGGCTATCGCTATGAGCTAGAGGAGATGGCCCGGACACGTCCAACGATAAAGGATTTCACTATTCGGGGTTTTTACATACCCTTGTGGCTTGTTGTTCTTGTTGATTATTTTGTATAATTATTGTACTTGGCATTTTTCCTATTTGTTAATTGTTTTTAAATCGTTTGTTACCATGTTATTCTGTGTAAATAAAAAAAAAAAATTTGTTAAATAAAATATTTTCCATTTCTTTATGATATGATTTATTTCTTTAGTATAAAACAGGATATTAAAAAAAAAAAAGACCATGTGTACAAAAATGTATACATACCTAGTAGTTTTCTGGAAATTTTTCACTGGATCCATGAAAGTTTAATACATTTTGTTTTTTGTAAATAATCTAATGAGATACAACGCAGTAGTAATACTTGCCTATTTTAACACGGATGTGTTGACAAATCCTAAAAAAGTGTATATCTGATTCGACAATACTGTCAACTTGTGATAAACCTAATCCCAGTATAACCTTAGATTGTCTATGCTATTATACAGCAAGCGCTTTCACAAACACAAAACATATATTATTAAATCAAATCCGAAGAAGGAATTCCGTTTTTGAGTATACCTAAGCCTAACCTTTATTATTTGTCTTTATTTAATCCATACACACATCAATCGGGCATTTATGGGTACAACGTATATTATGTCTAATATTTTAGCTGTAGAATTGGATTCAGAGTCATTGGCTTCTAAAAGGTTATATAACGACTTAGGTTTTATTCATAAATTAATAAATGGTAAATTATCCTGTCCAGAATTCCTAAGCAAAATAAACTTTAAAATTCCAACCTTTAATTTAAGAAATAATCGCCCGTTCTTAATACCACAATGCTACACAAACTTAATTAAATATAGTCCAGAGTATCGCATTTTAGATGCATGTGACAATGTACTTAATTTTGATTTTTCTTTTGATTCCCAAATTAAATTAAAAAATATTATATATTGAATAGTAATTAAGCTTACATGTGTTTATTGTGTATATATTTATTTGTTATTATTTCTATTTGTATATCTAATACCCAAGTTGTTGCTGTATATTCTTTTGTGAAACTTTTAATAACTGTACTCGTTAGCCATTTGGGGTGTTAAGACTTTAGATAAACAAACAAATATAATAATAATATGTCTGGCTACTATATTATACAGTCGAATGTTGCAAATAAACCAACGGTCGTCACGACGGCCGTTGTTTTTTTGTAACTATTGACTTGTCTAAAATTGTACTGTGTATCGTTTTCATGTTTTATATTTCTCTTGTTCTCTTTATCAAAAATAACCTTTTCTCCTAAAGCAATGTCTTTTTTGTGCAATATTTTGAAGAACGGGCTGTCAATTGGCATTATGAAAGTGTTAGATCGTATGGCACCCACCAAGTCCAAAGCCGACCAAGCCGGCGAAGATGCCGCGGACGTGCGACAGGCTCTGGATGGGTTAAATTTTGCATGCCAATTAATTATGGTCTTTGTTCATTTATATCGTTTTATTTCTAGTATAAGTGCACTTCGCAATTTATTATTTATTATTTTTTCTTGGTATTCCGCCCACGTTGACTGTGTCCGTTATTTTTTATATTCCTCCATTTTGGTAACTTTTTTATATTTCCTAATAATCCTATGTCTTTCTTGTAAATTTATTCCAAAGTCAATCATTTTTTATACTATATGTTTTTTAATGTTTTTCTTTTATGTAATGTATTTTTATATTCTCATATATTTAATTGCTCTTATTAGTTACGTTATTTTTTCCACCGCATTGGTCTGTTATCATTGTTACAAGCTGTTCTCACATTGTAAAAAATTGTTTCCCGTAAACGCCAACGACGTCGGCCGCCAGAAGTCAGGCTGTCTGGCCACCAGTCTGAACCGCTGGGCACGGTCAACTGTTGCCGGTGCGTACAAAGCCATTATTGACGCACTTCTGTACGAAGCCACCTAGGTCAAGCCACCGACCATCGAAGCCCATAGCGGCGGCGACGACGTTGCCAGCGGCCCGTCCCAGGAACCCGCCGAAACGCGACCGGCCCAAGAACCCGTACGTAGGACACCGATCGTGGCGGCCCGCTTCGGCCAAAGCACCGCCACGGGGAACGCCGAATACAGAGCCAGGGTCGCGAGGGTAAAGACCCTGAGGCCAAGAGCCTTTGAAGCAAGCAACCGTACCCGGACAAGCCCGTCGACAGAGGATTTTATTATGCCGGTTTCTAACGTACCCTTGTGGCTTGCACCTTCTACCCCCCCCCCTTCCCCCATATTTGTTATTTTTACTGTAAATATTTATTTGATTCTACCAAATATTGTTGCCTTTTCTTGCATTTTCAACCTATCCGTTTAATTTACTGTAAATACTTTTGATCGTTAATGTTATTGTAATAATTTATTTTTTTAATAATTGTTTTGTAAAATTATTGTGTTTCCTATATTTTGTTTATATTGTTTTCAAATCGTTACCATGTTATGTTGTTGTGTGTAAATAAACAAATCATTTTTCATGATATAATGAAATATGTTCCATTTCTTTATCGTTGAAAAATACAATAAAAAAAAGTGTACGGATGTTTGATACGTTTTTTAAGATACAGTAAAATAAATCAGATAATTAAGTAGTTTTCTTTAGCGGGCGATAAAGAAAAATAACTTTTGTTCACATAAACGTGTTGCTGCACCGGATACAAAATAATTAGTAACTACTACTATATGGGCGCATAGTACACAAACTAAAAAGATAATGACAGAGAAAATAAACATCAACAACCTTATCGGTCATAATAATATACATTGTATTACATATACGTATATAGAATATTACATGTGTTCCATGTCTACAGACAAAGCCGAGCTGAGTGTAGAAGCTAAATAGTTGCCATTTAAATAACACAAGCAGTGACACGCCCGCCTTGAATGCTGCACGTCGTATTGAATTGATATAAGAAATCAAATCGGTAAGAACACTTGAATGAATGCTATTATATTTTTTTAATGCATACTTGGGCGGCCAAGTATGTGACCAAGAGAATCAACGACTTCAACCCGGGGCCCGACCGATACTTTGTCTTGGGTCTTCCTACGGGTAAGTATATAATAACGCACTTTCTTATTTACAAGCAAACCAATTAACTTCAGACCGACTTCAGGTGGAACTCCGCTAGGGATGTACAAGTACCTGATCAAGTACTACAGGGCCGGTGAAGTTTCTTTCAAGTACGTCAAGACTTTCAACATGGACGAGTACGTTGGTGAGTTTAAGTCCCAGTATTTCTTAAGTAGTCTTTCAGAGTCTCTTCATTCCCCATAAAATATCGTTCAGTATATTGATATTAACCCTTCACTGCATGTAAGTGCATAATATATGCATTAGGTTATTTATATTGGTATTATTTATACAATACTTACAATACTTTCTACTGTGAGCTTAAGTTTATTGATGGCTGCACTGAATAGTGAATTCGTAGATGTGTTGGACCATCTTCTGAGGTTGTCCGTCCAAGACATTTGAGGTCTTCCACAGCTCCTTCCCTCAACTATTTTACCCTGGATTATTTATTGTAATACATATCGGTGGTATTGAAGTTTTCTCGTTTTTATGGTTTTTACTACTTCAAACATTACAATAACATAATACACATCTTAAAAATATGGCCATTTGATTTTTTTTTTAATATTATATAACTACTGTCTTATGTTACTGTGTCAAGACTATTTTTTTTTTTGTTTACTATGGAAGCCCTCAAAAAGGAGAGAAATTACATTCTGACCGTTTATGTTTATTCCAGCTGTTATAATAATGGCCATTTCCATTCTTCCGCATTCTAAACTCAACTAAGACAATATTATCAATTGACACCAAAAACAGTTTCGTTTTCGGTGAAATACATTTTACACGTTTTCTGCTCAATTCGTCGTTGTGTTGATATTTTATTGATCCTGCAAATGTTTCTTATGGAAATTATAATGAATAATCCAAAAATATCACTTGAAAAATAAATGATACATTATTGCATTATAATATAATATATTTTATTGATAATCTCACACATGTCCACTATCTGCTTAACCGCATGAATTGACAATTGTATAAATAATATATTACAATAAAATAAACTTGTTTTAAAAGACCAATCCAATTTCGTGAATTAATTATTAAGTTAATATAATACATTATTAACAAAAAAAAAAAAAAACGACACTCAACAACAATCAACGGCAGTTCAAAAAACGACTCTTCTTATAAATAATGTTGTACACCGCTGGACCAGTGTTACCAGCCCTAACAAATAATATTCCATTTTTTTGGAGGGATAATTTTTATTCTGCAATCTCCTACATGTAATAAAACAATACGAATATTGTAATGTTATTAATTTTTTGGACCGTGTCGTCCGCGAAAGGCTTGCCCAGAAATCACCCGGAGAGCTACCACTGTTACATGATGACAAACTTCTTCACTCAAGTAGACATAGACCCGAAAAACGCACACATACTTAACGGCAATGCCGCCGACTTACAAGCCGAGTGCCAGAACTACGAACGGCTCATCGAGGAGGCCGGAGGCGTACACTTGTTCGTCGGTGGTAAGTACACACACAATAAAAAGTTTGACAGCAGATTTAATTTGTAAATGTTGCAACCTCTAGATGTACTTTTGGTCTGATTTTCAGACCTTAAGCCGTAAAACTTTACTGAAAAAAAACTTCCACCCAGTTTAGGGGAAAGGATTTAAGATATTTGTTTGGCACTGCTTGTGTCTAAAGACACAGTTTTTCTCCATTTGAATCAAGAAAATGGTGAACTTTTTAGCTCAATAAATAGCATTTATAAACTATAGTTATAATAAAGACATAATGGTTTCTTGAATCATCCGGTTCCAGGTGATGATACTGATCACGGGATCTCACAAGGCGTTGGCCCTTCATAGAGAGCCCATACAATTCTTTTTCGAGTAACGTCTTGATGACTTCCGAACCTTTAGCCATGAGTTTGTCTTGTTTATTACAAACGACTAATATTTTGCTTTTGTTCGAAACAATCGTGTCGTCGGTGATCACTCTGTACAACAGGCTAGCAACGCAAAAGACAGATTAGTTGAAATTTAAATCTCAAAAATTTTATTACACTTACTCTGCTACATCGCATACCGACGTCTGCACGTTTTCCGAATCGACGACGAAAATTATCCCTTTACAACTCGTCTTGTAAACATCCCAAAATTTACCAAACGCTCGCTCGTGTCCAGGAATATCGACAACACGCAAAGATTTCTAAAAACAAAAATTATAATTGTCACAATTAAATCACGTTCTCATAAGTCCGTTTACGTTCAATTGTTAGTGTACCTTGCTGTTTTTGAATTCGCCAATGTTTTCCACCTGCGACGTGAAGGTCTGGACGGCCTTGTTGAACAGCAAGTGCGAATAGAGAGCGGTCTTGCCCGAATCGCACAAGCCGACGAGCAAAACGTCGCGGTAAGTCTTGTTACTCTTTTTCCACAAATACAACAACACTGAAATGTGATTAAATCAAAAAATATATCCACAAAATAATCGTGGCCACAACAACATTGATCGATTGATTGATTGATTTAGTACAACAGCAGAACGACTTACCCAGAGTGACAAATAGAACTGCCAAAGAAACGAACAGTTCTTTAGTCAGGAAGTTATCGTCTTCCGGTACTTTGGACGCGTTTACCGACATGTTTAATACACACACTTTACAAGTTTACCCGGTCAATACCTATTTTATAAAATAAAATAAAAAGGAAAACGTTGGAAGAATTCACTATTGCAGTCGACTCTGTTTTTATAATTATTGTTTATTGATAACTCTTATCACAATTCACGCGGCGTTACCGTTGTCGTCACCGATACGGGAACCCACAAATCACCAGAATAAAATCGGCCGGAACGATAGAAATCCAGAAAGTATTATTGACTGAATTTAAAAATTGCAGAATATAAAGTTATAGAAATACTATTACAGAAAATATAAATTATATGATAATATAAAACAAGAAATTAAAATTCCATAATTTTTTTTACACCGAAAATACTTATTGTGGAAGGTAGAATACAATAAAGTTCGATTAGAGAAACTAAAAGTATGGAGCGTAGAATTACATAGTGTAAATTTTAGAAATTATTATCACAGAAAAAAAAAATTTCGTTTTATCAAGTTTTGATTAATCACAGTCGATATACATTATGTTTATGATTAATATATTATTAATGGGTTATTACCCATTAATGTATGGCCTAAAAAACTGCACAGTGTGAAAATGTTGGAGAGGGCTACATAAGTCGTGAGGGACTTATCAGTGACGTAATTTGAGAACACGGGCTACGGTACAAATATTTTTAGCCCCCTCCAAAAAAATATAGATTTTTTTCGACTAACAGATATAATTATTTCAACTATTTTGATTACTGTGGTCGTTTTTCCGTTTTGCGACTTAACGGCGACGGACCCTTTGACACGAGGATAGAAGAGAGGGGACGGTGCTGCAACGGCTGTGCCTATAATTTTTACGACGCCGGTACCCGGGGCTTAATTTTTTGGAACTTTCTCGAAAATTCTTAATTTAATATTAAGGTAATTGTATACTGCACCAAATATTTAAAATAAATTGAACTATTTTTTACTTTTATTTCTGCTTTCATGCGTTGTTTACTAATGCCCATAAATGCTAAAATACTGATTATTATATCATTCTTTGGGCTTTCCATATTTAACTCATTTTGTTCACTTTAAATGTGTTTTGTTAAGTTTAAATTTTACATTTATTGTAAAAAACTCGTTTTTCAGAATAGATGTTATGAAATTTGTTAAAAGACTCATAAAGTTTCTCATATTATTATAACTATTTTCTATTTTTTTGTACTATTCAAGACATCTTCTTTTAGGTTTTGAGGTCATCAAAGAAATGTCCTTTACAAAATATTATTGTTTGTCCATAAAATACCGTTTTGGAAAATTCACTATAATTAAACAATTGTCCAAAAAAATTGTAAGTGAATAGCAACAATGTTAAATGTTAATGTAATGTCTGATTTTTATACTTTTACATAATTTATGTAGGTAGTATTGAAATCACTAAACAGCAACATGCTAACACCATTAGAACAATACGTCCCATTACTTAAAAATAAATTCAAAAGCGATTAAAAATAAATACAGAGTATATTAGACATCACTGGGTCCGGAACTACATTCCAATACTAATGGCTATTTATAAAATTAATGTAATAAATATCATAGTAAATATTTATTTAAAAGTCATACGTTGGTGGGGTACAGACAACCTTATTTTGGACGTAAACTTTATAGTATAACCATTTATTTGTTGAGTGCAGTCGTTTACAAAACAATTGCCTGTGGACTATCTACATACCTGTGTAATCTGCCTATTAACTACTTTTTAAGGTGCTGCAAATCAACAATTTATATAAAAAAAAAATTTATCATAAAATGATGTGTATAATTTAGTATAGTAACAGTTATAAGGATTCTTCACTTAAATTTTTTATTAGAATATTAAAACCTCTATTAGTACATTTATATGATGGCGAGGAAAATCGGTTTGAAATTAAAATGCGTTCATGTCATGTAAACACTTTAAAACGGTTTAAAAACTTCAAACCATATTCAAAATTAAAACGCTTGCGCTATGGAGTTTAAGAAATTATAACAGTTTTAAACGTGTAAAACGGTTTATAAATTTGACATATGACCGTGGCTTTTTCATTCTGCATTTTTATTATCAATATCATACTAGTTATCAGTTTTCATTAAAAATGTTCACTAAATCGATTAATTATACATTTATATGTAAACGGATAATAGGTATTAAACTAAATCGTTTTAAGAAATTTAAAAACTATTTAAATTCAAGCCGTTTTAACGCTATCATATAAACGTAGGTACTATATGGCTCCATTACAAATATTCAATTCTCAAAATAAGAACCTCTCAATACAAAGAATTTTTTTTAACTACTTGAAAAATATATTGTGAACTTGAACTAGATTTTGTCGATGAGCTTTCTTCAAGAATTTTAATAATTAGGACGTTTTCATTTTATAAACTTAGTGTACAGCCTAAAATAGTTTTGAAACTAAAAAAAGTCCTCAAAACGGCATTGAATAAGTCTTGGATTATTTTATTAATGTCAACATCATTTTACCTTTGATGCGATAGCTGGAAGACATTTTTTGATATGTGTTGTTTTTTTGTGTCTGAAGCAACGATAATTTTTATTCCTGTGGACCAAACCCATCAAAGATTTTATTTGAAAGTGATTTTGCCATTTGCTAACCCCTGTTTTTGCAACCGTGAAACATGACATTTTAAGGGACATCTACATACTATAGCATTTATTAAAGCTCATTGTATAGGCAATTTTTCACTAAAACTTGATGGTTAACTAAAATTTGTCAACATGTATAATTCTTACACAGGAAGGCTGGATAAATTTTAATATTTATCTTTTTTAAGGGGATTCGATACCGACCATTTGTTTTGTATAGATAATATTTAAGAAAAAAGTGGTTTTAATGAATTTCGACCGTGTCAATTAATTTACCGGTTAATTTGTATAAGCTTCGTGGTAATATTTTTAATTTAAATCATTTTGTCTATGAGTAAAAGCCATTTTAGTTAGTATAATATACATTTTATTCTTCTATCGCACAGGCCGAACCAGTGATCTTAGTAGTAATCTAAAAACAGATTTGAAGTAAACTTGGGATTCTACGAGGTACTTTTTTGATATATTTTTCTAACTATGAATGAGAAACCATTGAACATTTTATAAAATTTCAAATATTTAAATCAAATTTGGAAAGGGTTAAAATTAAAAATTAAAAAAGTGCCTCGTAGGATCCCAAGTACACTTCATGACGAATTCAAATCTGTTTTCAAATTATTTATCGGATAACCGGTTCGGCCTGTGCGATGGAAGAAAAATGATGTGTTTATACTGAAAAAGACGGCCGGTATCGAATTCCCTTAACTTATACACATACAGGCTCTATTTATGTACATAAAATCATGGTTTTACTTCGACCAGTACGTTCTTAAGAGGGCGTCAAAGCAAAAGTGAAACGAAACCAACGCTCAAGAGATGGCGTTATTTTCCATATCGGCGCGGCGGCGGCGGCATATAGCCACGCCCATACGAGTGCTGCGACGCTGCGCGTTGCAGCCAGTGCGGAGTAGCACATCATTCTTTTACGGACAGCGGTTCTAGTAAAAACTAATATTATGCGCGCGCAACGTATGCTCTATCACGTTGGACATTGGTGCGGCACTATAATATAACACTCGCTATTGCGCTCGCCCGCTTGTTACAAACTAGAGTATTATTTTAAATACTGTTCATTAAAATGTATGTAACATTGAACAGAATAGAAAATACAATAGCCATCATAATTTGAATAACTTTGATAGCTTTATTACTTTTGTTGTTATGACAATATGACCTATGAATAACTTTCTTAACTAACTTTCTTAGAAATTAGAATAAACGTATTGATACCTCGTACTTGCTTATTAGTTATTACCTATTATATGCGAATACGCGTCGACCAGTTTCAAAAATAACTTAATTATTATCTTATTCGATAAACAAATTCGTTTACCGAGTCTATGCACGATTTTCTCAGTAAATACTGAACGAATTTTATTCTAGTTTTCACTGATAAAAAGAGTGTTTCACGAGGATAGTTTAAACATAATTTGTGAGTACTTTGTGGCAATTGTATGTATTTCTCCGGGTGAAGCCGGGTATATGGGAAGCTGTTAGTAATGTAAAACGTCAACTCATGTTGAGTTGTATAGTTATAAATACTCAAACATAGAAACATATAATAATAATTGAATTAAAATTAAATGATAATAAGTATTAAATATATAGTTATGAAATATTTATTTTATTAGTAATTATAACATAAAATGTAATATTGTACCTATAAAAAACTAAAAAAAGTATAATACATAACCTACTAAGTAGAAGGCTACAAAATGAACATGTTGTTTCTTATTTTTATAATTATGTGTTACTTCAATTTTTTACTTTTATACAATCCAATATGAATTTGGGATCTTTTATAAATATTTAATTAATAATGCCTTAGATTTTTCTTTTGCGACTATTTTTTTTATACTTATAATCCTCGTTTTAATATGTATTATAGTATTAAGTATACTATATTTATTACAGGCTTTTCTTTAGCTCGCTAACACGTACGTACGTACGTTTGTACGGGTATTTTTCAAATCTTGCAAAATTAATTTAACCCACTTCCCGATGTCGTATAGGGCTGAAACTTGGCACAGACACTCGTCTTAGATGATAATACAATATCCTGTAATCATATTGGGACTCGGACATCCAGGTCGCCCTACACAGGGTCAAATGTGGGGGTCAATTCACTATAATTTCATGTTTTTTTCAAATCTTCCAAAATTAATTTAGTAATCTATACAGCAATTATTAAATACCTTTAATAGGACTAAAAAGTAAAAAAATAAAATAAATAAATTGAAAAAAAACTTTTTTAAAAAAATGCTTTTCTAAAAAAAAAAATAGTAAAAAGTAAAAAATAATTGTATTACAAGAACAATTTACCAATCAATTGTAGCATATTTTATTTAAAATGTCATTTACTTTGAAAACAACCGAAAATTAACTAAAATTTTAAATAATTATATCTTTAATTTTTGACTAAAAATAAAACCCTATTCAACAAAGTCCCTAATAAATTTATCAGATATTGTTTTATATTGTAAGTTCTTTTGTAATTTAAATTTAATTAAATATTTGTGTGTGACACATACATTTCATAATACTTAACTCAATGAATTTAGACTTTGTTGAATAGGGCCCACGCTTTTCTTTTTAGTCAAAAATTAAAGATATTTAAAATTATTTAAAATATTAGTTAATTTTCGGTTGTTTTCAAAGTAATTGACGTTTAAAATAAAATATGCAACAATTGATTGGTAAATTGTTCTTGTAATACAATTATTTTTTACTTTTTACTATTTTTTTTTTAGAAAAGCATGTTTTTAAAAAAGTTTTTTTTTAATTTATTTATTTGTGTAAATAAAAAGCCAATTTCAAATGTTCAGGTTATAGAATTAGGTAGACGTGATCCTTTGGATACCATTATTAACCCTTTAAATTATGCACCTGACAATTTTATGCGTGAAAAATAAGTCATAATGTAGACCGTAAAATTAATTGTATTTTATTATATATTTATATATCAATACATATTATTATATACCTATAAATGTAAAAAAAGTTGAAACTATTTTATACTTTACTTAAACAATAACCTATATGTATAAATGTACTTAAATTATACTTTTTATTATAGTTGTAAATTAAATATTTTTCATTTTTAAATGTATCGTTATTTACTATAATAATACATATAAAATTACCACACTAGATTTGAGTCGATTTCACTATTTTTAGCTAAATTACAGCAAGTCTGTGTAAAAAAAAATATAATTAGTAACTTTTTTAAACTATTTAAATATTAGTACAATTATATTTTATACTAAATATAATTTAAAGTTAATAAATACAATTTAAACGAATTCGTTTTTTAATATGTAGTGATTTTATTATGTGAAATTAAGTTATTTTTGAAACTGGTCGACGCGTACTCGCATAGAATAGGTAATAAGTAAGTACGAAGTACCAATACGTTTATCCAACAATGATACATTATTACAACAAGAGTAATAAAGCTATCAAAATGATTCAAACTATGTTGGATATTGTATTTTTTATTCTGTTCGTTGTTTCATAAATTTTAATAAACAGTAGCTATACTATTCGAAAATGCGCGCGAGCTTGTGTAATAACACAGTGCCGCCGCGAACGCCTACCCGGTCATTTTTTTTTGTGTTTTAACATTTTTGGGGGAAGAAGTAGATTTTTCCAAATCATCTTACCCCTCTATGTACCAACTATGTCCAATTACTGATCGATTGATGTGCCACTCGCGTAAATCGGTACAGCGGTTTAAAAGTTAAAGTAGTTCAAAGTTAAAGGTACTGCGTACGGATAGCACAGCACAGCTCACCTAACCCGGACCGGGCTAAAAATCAGTATTTTAGAATATTATAAAGTAGGTAACAGAAATAATATCGGATATCGATAAATGCAATAAAATAAAAATAAAACTATTGTAGATAAGAAGAAATGTACAATAGGAAAAATTATATTATTACTTGCCGTCTAAAACCGGTTTTGGTCGTGGTCGGCGGCCGCCGCCTTCGTGTTCACGTGAATTGCAACCCGCTAGGAGCTGCCCCCACCACCACTGCCGCCGCCGCGTCACACCGCATGTGTTTTAAAGTCGCCGCTAGGATCGCCACAAACTGGCACTAATAACTACTAAAATTTTACTAAAACATGTCTCAGGATATGCAATTTTCTGAGAAACTGAGTGGTTTTAGCGCATACTTGCCTATTAACAAAATTAAAGATGAAGAGTTTATCTACATATTAACAGAGGTTTTTTTCGATAAAATGTTTTAAAATGAAGATATACGCTATTGAAAAATGAAAACTCCAAAGATCTATAACTCGGTTTCTAGTAAAATAATCGAAAAAAACCTATGTTAATATGTAGATAAACTTCTAATCTTTAATTTTGTTCATTAGCAAGTATACGCTAAACCCACTCGGTTTCCCAGAAAATTGCATATCCTGAGACATGTTTTACGCGCCGAAAAAAAGTGGTGTGACGCCCTCTTAAAAATAATCCGGTTTGATAATAATCGATACATCAAGGGAGAACTCCAATATTTGTTCAATAACTATTGTCGGATTTAGATAGGATATTATTGCGATTTAGTCGTCTTTAAAGTACGGTAAAATTAGATTAAGGGGGTTTCCATAAATAAGTCCGTAGTTTGTATTGACTACAGACTAATAAACCATATCAGTTTCCGGCGATGGCCACGGGTCGTACATTATTTTTAATTTTACTGTTGTTGTTATCGTATGTTTCCAAGTCGTTGTTTCTAATAATAGTCGCGAAATACATTGGAATCCCAATATTGCAAGTGTATTGGAAGGGAAGGTATGTGTTATCGACATACACTGGACAGCCCGCACCCACCACTTTACTGACAGAAGGATGTCAAGCGTGTACGGTGTTACAACTTGCAATAACACCCTTTTTTTACACGTAATTATTAGTTATGTGTATCATCATTTTTTGTATGAATCATACAATTTTATTTTATGTATATTTTTATATTTTATTGTAGAAACTTTGCAATTTTTAATTACAGGTATACTTTTATACATTATTTTTATATTTAAATTGTATATTTTAAATCATACGACCGTCAGCTGGACGCTTTCTTTCAACCTTATAATTATAATACAATTTTATATAATGGAACATGGAGGTTTCATTTATGACAATTTGGGGAAGAAAAAAGGCGTTACGTAAGTACCTAATTGAAATTCACAGGGACAATAATAAAACACACTGCTCTTGGATTACTTAAGGGCCAGTTTTACCCTGTAGATTATTGTAAAATAGTAATACAATATTAAATATTTGTACCTACATAATTAATCGTTTATTTGTAGTTACTATCAATGTGCCAAACGAGGACTCAACTTCTGCAAGGGTTCATTGAAAAAATCGACTGATGGGACATTAATTATCATCAAACCCCATAATGGACATGAAATAAGAGACAATAATGAGATGTTAATTAAATCTTTTAGATTGATTCTAAAAACGCGAGCCAGTAAAGAAAATGGTTTATTAAAATTAATATATGATCAAGAATCAGAAAGGTATCTTAATCGATATTGTCTACTTGGTTTATTTTCATATATTTGTAAAACTTATATACAATTTTTTATTTTTTAAGGAATCCTGAAGCTAGCAGTCTCTATTCTTGGGCAACAGCTGAATCTATAATGCGTATAGCGAGAAGGCACTCTCTTCCGAAATTACCAACTTCTTGTACTGAACTGGCAGTTCTTTTTGAAAATGGAACACTTCCACGATATTCATGCTGTAATGAAAGCATATTTAAGGGCTGTGTGCTATGTATTGACGGTCACCAAAGTCTAATATTTGCTTGCACTGGTTTAATTCAATTAGTAGCGAATGTTGAAGAAATACACGTTGATGCTACATTCAAAATTGTATCCCCAAACATGGGTAAACAATTATTAACTATTCACTGTATGATTCAAAACCATGTAAGTTATTTTAATATTTCACATGTTTATATTTTTTGTGGATTACGTATAATTATTAGTTAAGAAAAGAATATATTTATACAAAAATAAAAATGAATACAATTTTTCTAATTGCAGAAATAGAAAGTACCTATGACAACTATTTTTTTGGTTAATAACTTATATAGAAAACAAATTGTTTAGCCACTCATACACATAAGATTCCTGGAATATTAAATATTTTTTATGTTGTGTTTAATTGTAATTTTATGTTTATATTTGTTTAGTCCATACCTGTTGTATATTGTTTAATGGAATCAAAATCAAGGAATGCCTACATTAGTGTTTTAAATTTTGTGAAATCGAATATTGTCCCAAATTTAAACCCATCTGTTATAATAACTGATTTTGGGACAGCCCTTCGAGATACATTAATATCATTATTTCCCCAAGCAAGAGTTGCTGGTTGCTGGTTCCACCACAATCAAGTAGGTTATTTGATAAATAAGTATTTTTTACATCTTGATCATCTCTATACGAATGTCCGGTAGAGCCATTCTCTTTGTTTGGGTTAGCTAAAAATATATTTATCAGTTTTAATTTATTATTTCATATAATTCTACACTTTTACTAGTCGAAGTGTAGAATTTGCTAATTGATTTTGCATGCTATATTTGCAGAATTATTTCACTTCATATCCCCTGACTTCAAATAATAATATGCTACCATATTTATTTAGTAATAATTTGAGATATTAATAATAAGTAATAACTGTATGTAGTAGTATAGATAAATATCATGATGTTATTCAGTAAACATTTTATATTTAAATAAAACTGTTTAACTGATGTGATTATTGTGCCAATTTTATTATTCAAATTTTACTGAAAACTTTTAAAGATTTGCCGTCTAAGAAAATAACCCTGTATTTAAAAAAAAAAAATTAGTCTATATCAAACATTGTTTCCGTGAAAATCGCTCAACAAATATTAACCTGCTCAATTTTTCCCACAATATTCTTAGCTTCTTTCATGATGTCATATACAGTGATTTTGCAAAGATGTTTGGCAGAGTTAATCGTTTTTTATTATTATAAAGTTAAATTCTGTTTCGGTAAAGGTAATACTAAATTATCTTGGATAACATCCTTTATTATTAACAGATTCCATATTATTAAATACATAATTTGCTTATTGTTTATTTCATAAGTACCTAATAGGCGTATGATTGTAATTAGACCTCGATATGTTTTAAATATAAAAATAAAATAAATTATAAATAATAGCAACAGTAATAATAGATAAGTAGATAGTAATAGTATGATTGAAGTAATTACTATTTTCTATTTTTACAGGCGGTATGGAAAAATATGAAAAAAAAAGGATTTCTCCATTTAATAAATACTAATGGTCAAGCATTAAAAGCTTTGAGAATGTTGTTTGCTTTGCCATTACTACCTGCTGCTGATATAGAGAGAGCGTATGAAGTCATTCGGTTATTTGCCATTAATCATCAAGTTCCTATGACTAGTTTATTTAGTTATTACCGAAGGTAAAATTTTACTTTTGATGTTTTTTTTAAAGAAATAGTATCTGAATTACAAGGGTTTCACATTCATGCTATTTATTTTATCTTATATTCGAGTTTTAATGTCAATTAAATTTGTTGGAAAGAAAATTGTTACTTAATAACTAATCATTTTTTATGTTAAAATATTAACTTATCCTTATTACTAGACCATTGATGAATTATATTTAATATATAATTTGCAAAGAGGGTAAATTCATCATTAGGTATTTTTTACATTTTTTCAATTATTCTCTGTCTATGTAATCTACTATTCCTGAAAACCAAATTTAATACCTACATAAATTATAAATTAATCATTTTTTTATTATTTCCAAAAACTTTGTTTGTTTGGACATACAACTTTCTGAAACTGGTCGACTCTCCTCATATTACAGTAAATGGCTGTAGTAATGAGTATTTAGTTATAGTACACTGTCATCTTTTGTTTATATAAACCAGATGTGTTCTCCGGCTTTGCCTGGGCCTAAGCAATATGACAATTTTTTAAATTTGATCATAGCTAACTGAGTTTGCTAGTTGCTGAAGGCTACAATGTATACCATTGTCGATTGATTTTAATATAGAATTTTCAAGTACAAATAGTTAATTCAATGATCTGGTTCTTAAGGTTGTAACTTGCGTACAATATATCCAAAGAATAAATATAACGTTCGGGGGTTCAAGATACAATTGTAGCTATTGATTCAAGTTTATTCATTTATAAAAAAGAACCTCTTTAAATACATATATTATAAAGTTAAACTAAATTTTCATATTTTCAATACAGTTGTATTTAATTCAGGGAAAGACAACTCTGCTTTTTATTTAATTTTGTTTTCACTTTAATTGATGCTTCATTTATTTATTCCATTACAAATTACTTCAGGAATGTTCCAGGACTTCTTTTTTTAAATTTCCAAAACTCTGTAGAAAAACTTGAACATTCTTGAAGAGTTAGTGTAGCAATTAGGACACTTACCTTACACATTTGTGCCTCCCACACCCACCCACGCAAAGCCATTGTAACCAAACTCTATTATGAATGGCTAACTGTACTTACTACTAAGTATTATATAATAGACAATTATTCTCTAAGCCTAAATCATTTATCTTGCAGTTATTGGATAGGACAAGTTGGTGTTCACGTTTTTTCTGTCCATGGACTATCAAGGCGCACTAATAACAATGTGGAAAGTTTTCACAATAGTTTGAGACTAAAATTATCAGTGGCGCATCCAAACTTATGGATTTTTCTTAGTAAGCACATGTGTAATTTAATACTTTAATTATTTTTATAAAGAAACTTAATTAAATATAGTAAATGAATAAATATTTAAACCCTCAACCATAAAAACCAAAGATAAACTCTGTGTATAAATATATTTCGGCAACAGTGTTGTCACCTTCAGCGCTCACAAGATGACAACATTTAAATTATTATTTGTTTATTATATATATGTATAATCATAAGTTGCTTAAAGTTTTTTCTAAACTTTATTAAATTGTGTGATTACAGATCAGTTAGCTCGTCTACGTATGAATTACCATACAATAGTGAATCAGTTGTCAAATAATATAAGGCCAACAAGAAACTATAGAGTAAATTATGTTATAAACTCCAATCGTATAAAGAATGCAACTAGCCAATATTCTCAAGGACTGATGAATATGTGGCAGTTTTTGCAAATATGCTCTCACACTACTACTGCTTATGAACAACGTCAGAGAAATTGGGCATTACAGGCAGAGATCAATAGCAACCCAAATGCTTATATACCTCTTTCAGAAGATAACCGGATTGATGATTCTGCAGTAGCTGAAGAATTAATTGCTAACATACCTGTAGCCATTTCTGAGGGTGCAAATGAAACCGTAAATATTGATGACAATGATTCGCTTGACGATGAAAGTAGATGTGTGACATGTTTGGTGAGGACGCTAAGGGAAACTCCAATAAGGTATATGATTACTCCATGTGGGCACGCATGGATATGCAATAGCTGTATGCTGACAATTCTTAGGTCTGACCCTATAGTAAAATGTCCTGTGTGCCGTCAAAGCAACAGTCATTTTCAACGTGTATTTTTTACCTTTTAAAATTAAGTGCTATTATTTTGTGCACCCACTAATAATAAATATTTTAGACTTAGCAAAAGAGACATTAAGGTTTCAACATAATGAATAAAAACTATTTTTTACTCGTAACATTACAAATAAATCATCAGAATCATAGGTTTTATCATTGACTATAAATATTATAGATGGCCCACCAAGACAATTTACAGTTCTGGACGTCGACAAGGGGTGAGCCCTAAAGTATCGTTTTAAATAAAAATGATACTATTAGCAACCACCCCGTGTCGACATCCAGAACTGAAAATTGTCTCGACGGGCTATCTATGATATTTATAACTAATGGTATAATGAATTGATGTTTTGATAAATTTTTATTTTTTTGTATTATTATTCCTATTATTATGGAACTAATGTGCTTTTTACAGTACTTTTGTTTAATTTTATAATGATAGTGTATCGATATCAGAATAAAACTGAAAAGTTGTATGTGTTTAAAAATGCATTGTGACTAAATATTTAAAGTCTCGTTAAGTATTTTATTTATATTAATTGTTTTAGTTATACAAGATTTGGTATAATGCATTGATGTATTGATACATTTTTATTTATTTGTACTATTATTCCTATTATTAAAGAACTTATGTGCTTTTTAAATGTACTTTTGATAAATATTATATTTTGTTTTTTTATAATAATAGTATATCCTTAACAGAATAAAACAGAAAAATTGTATGTTTTAAAAATGCATTGTGACTAAATATTTAAAGTCTCGTTAAGTATTTTATTTATATGAATTGTTTTAGTTGTATAAGATTTGCAAGTATCACACTGTATTTTTTTTACTACTTTTTTGGGTACATAGCCTATAATATATACATATACCATTTACAAGTTTACTCAAATTAAAATAATTAACAGTACTCATGATCAATCACTTGGTTTTATTTTTTCTGAACGTTTCGAAGATAACAATTTTTAAATCAGTATTATCAAACATGCTACAGTTATCAGTAATAAATGAATATATTTCATTGTGGAGCGCTACACCCTTTGGTTGAAATAAATTGCCTGCATGTGGACTTTTTTAAATTTCTTTCCTCCTCTACAACGGAACCGAAAGTAGTCTACGTGACCCTGAGAAATAGTATAAATCAAGAAAAATGACAGGATAGATTGAAGTTGGTGATTTTTAAAAAGTCAAACAATTTTCATAGAAATACATTAGTCTAATGAAATCTGTTTTTCTTTGAGACGCGAACTACTTGTATGCCATCTCTAAATGTTAACTTGTATTACAAATTTTTATGTTTTCGAAAACTTACTATAGTATTCATATAGTTTTTCTGAAATAGACTTACAAAATGGTTTTTGTGAAAACCTTGAACACCTATTTTTTGTATGGAAAGCAGTATTAATTACACAACAGAATTTTGCAGTAACTTGAGAATCTTTGAAAACGCTATTAATTATTGACATACATTTTAACGAGTCAGAAACACAGGCTTAGAGTTTGGACAGCGAGACACATTCATTATTTCATTGAAGAAATTTATATGAATGTTAAGTTATTTGCAGTATGGAGTTTGTAGTTTGGGATTGCACAAGGTTCACTATAATAGATTTAAATGTTTTTTTCAGGCAGTAAACTTATAGCATAGTTAAATAAATTCGCTATAGTCTATTCAGTGAATTCTTAAAAAATACCCTAGAGGAAGTTTCCAGTGTCAATTTAGTTAATTTACTAAAAAAAACTAGTGTATTCTTTACTACTGGGTCAAATGTATAAATGTATGACATCAAACGGCATATAACACAAGACAGTACCAAATGTATTAAAAGATCTTACAATTATTTAAAAATATCAAAAAATTGTTAAAATGAAACTCGAAATTCAAACAATTTTTATTCTTTAATCAACTAATAAGATAATATTCTATAGTGTAAATCATGTTTTTATTATCTATGATATTATCGCACCACCAGATGGCGATAAACATATATTTTCTATTCTGCACTCTCATTTTCCGGACTATTACGTTTCAGTGAATATATAATTACATTTTTTTTATATTTCCGTTATAATATTTTCGTTAAATTTATTTTCTATGTTTTAGTTTCTGGTACGATACTCTTCTGGATTTTTTTCATTTTCTATATTTCAACATTCTGGATACATACATTCTTGTTATTTTTTTTCTGGAAAATTGTATGCGTCCACCGATACGTGCGCCAACGTTATCACTTTTTGTTATCACTAAATAACAATCTTGCTGATAAAAAATACTAAATTGCTTGTAATACGAATACTACAAGAATTTTAAAATGGCAGTTGATTTTAACAACTGGTAAAATGTTATAATTAAATTTAAAACAATTATACCATTGCCTTGCTATACCGACTATTTACCGTCTTGTGGCCAAACCTAATTAAGGCGACGAAGTTTATGATGTACAGCTGCTGTCGAAAATTCAAACATGGAAAAATCTTGGTAGTAAAAATTACATTTTAAAATTGTCGTTTGAATCTCAGAAACTTTCAATAATAATCGATTTTTTACTTGTAACTTTGTAGATATTTAAATTCAAAGTCAATAGTCGTTTGGTTTTTAAAGACAAGTAGCGCAGAGATTTCCTATTAAACGATGTATATTAAATTAAACGAATAAATAATGTCTTAAAATATATCAAAAGAATAACGACAACAGTTTGGCAGAAAAATTAAAATCTTTACAACATTTATTATCGACTAGTTTTTCGTCTTCAACATGTTAATTAGTTAATAATTATTACTAATATATATTTTTTTTTTTTCTATAGATACCACAATTTCCATTGGTGTTTGCAACACCGTGTTTTCTATATCTTCCCTTGGTAATAAACTAAAGATATGGACTGTCAATTGAAATTGTCAAAGTCTTGGACTGTATCGCGCAAACCAAGCCCGAAGCCAATACGCAAACAGTCAATGCCGACGTCCAACCTACCGACCAAGCCAACAGAGATGCCGCCAAACCCATGGACGCACGAACAGTGGCTTTAAATTGGTTATTTTTGCACATTATTCAGTCGTGTCGTTTGATTTCTTCAATTTGTTGACTGTGTCCATTAGCTTTTATATTCATCTATTGTAGTTACTTTTTTATATATACTTCCTGTTAATCCTTACTCTTTCTTGTCAATTTATTTCTCGGCACTTTCCAAAGCCAATCATTTTTAATACTGTATGTTTTTTTATGTTTATCTATTATGTAATGTATTTTGTTATTTCAATCACCAACAACGTCGGCCGCCAAACACTAGGCCCTCTGGCCAGTCTCAACCGTCGGGTACGATCAATGGTTTCGAATGCGTGCAAGACCCTCAAAGACAATCTGCTGTCCGGAATGCATGAAGGCCTAGGCAGTACAGTCCCATTCGAAGCCACAGACGTCAATGCGGCCGGCCGAGCAACAGGAACGCGGTGGCCCGCTTCCGCCAAACCACTACCGCCATCGTGGACGGCGAGTATGAAGCCAGGTTAACGGCCATCGCTATGAGCTTGAGAAGAAGGCACGGACATATCCGGCTTGTACCTCCAGACCTATTTTGATTCATATTATTATTATTGTCATTTGTTTCTTGTTGATTGTTTTGTATAATTATTGTACTTGGCATTTTTACTATTTGTTAATTAATTTACTATATTATAAAATCAAATGTTGCAAATTGTTTTATCGTAACTATCGACTTGTTTGGTATTGTTTTCATGTTCTCTTATAAATCTTTATAAATCTTTGTGAATCTTTAATCAAAAATCAACTTTGCAATGGCTTTTGTGTACAATATTCTAAAATTTCACTGTGACTTGTTTTGTTTTATAAATCTTTATCTAATTAAAAATCAACTTTATCTCCAAAAGCAATGGCTCAACGGTTTCGAATGCGTGCAAGGCCCTCAAAGACAAACTGCTGTCCGGAATGCATGAAGGCCTAGGCTGTACGGTCCCATTTGAAGCCACAGACGTCAATGCGACTGGCCGAGCAGTGGCCCGCTTTGGCCAAGCCACCACCATCGTGGACGCCGAGTATAAAGCCAGGTTAACGGCTATCGCTATGAGCTAGAGAAGAAGGCCCGGACACGTCCAACGATAAAGGATTTCACTATTCGGGGTTTTTACATACCCTTGTGGCTTGTTGTTCTTGTTGATTATTTTGTATAATTATTGTACTTGGCATTTTTCCTATTTGTTAATTGTTTTTAAATCGTTTGTTACCATGTTATTCTGTGTAAATAAAAAAAAAAAATTTGTTAAATAAAATATTTTCCATTTCTTTATGATATGATTTATTTCTTTAGTATAAAACAGGATATTAAAAAAAAAAAAGACCATGTGTACAAAAATGTATACATACCTAGTAGTTTTCTGGAAATTTTTCACTGGATCCATGAAAAGTTTAATACATTTTGTTTTTTGTAAATAATCTAATGAGATACAACGCAGTAGTAATACTTGCCTATTTTAACACGGATGTGTTGACAAATCCTAAAAAAGTGTATATCTGATTCGACAGTACTGTCAACTTGTGATAAACCTAATCCCAGTATAACCTTAGATTTTCTATGCTATTATACAGCAAGCGCTTTCACAAACACAAAACATATATTATTAAATCAAATCCGAAGAAGAAATTCCGTTTTTGAGTATACTTTAGCTGAACCTTTATTATTTGTCTTTATTTAATCCATACACACATCAATCGGGCATTTATGGGTACAACGTATATTATGTCTAATATTTTAGCTGTAGAATTGGATTCAGAGTCATTGGCTTCTAGAAGGTTATACAACGACTTAGGTTTTATTCATAAATTAATAAATGGTAAATTATCCTGTCCAGAATTCCTAAGCAAAATAAACTTTAAAATTCCAACCTTTAATTTAAGAAATAATCGCCCGTTCTTAATACCACAATGCTACACAAACTTAATTAAATATAGTCCAGAGTATCGCATTTTAGATGCATGTGACAATGTACTTAATTTTGATTTTTCTTTTGATTCCCAAATTAAATTAAAAAATATTATATATTGAATAGTAATTAAGCTTACATGTGTTTATTGTGTATATATTTATTTGTTATTATTTCTATTTGTATACCTAATACCCAAGTTGTTGCTGTATATTCTTTTGTGAAACTTTTAATAACTGTACTCGTTACCCATTTGGGGTGTTAAGACTTTAGATAAACAAACAAATATAATAATAATATGTCTGGCTACTATATTATACAATCAAATGTTGCAAATAAACTAACGGTCGTCACGACGGCCGTTGTTTTTTTGTAACTATTGACTTGTCTAAAATTGTACTGTGTATCGTTTTCATGTTTTATATTTCTCTTGTTCTCTTTATCAAAAATAACCTTTTCTCCTAAAGCAATGTCTTTTTTGTACAATATTTTGAAGAACGGGCTGTCAATTGGCATTATGAAAGTGTTAGATCGTATGGCACCCACCAAGTCCAAAGCCGACCAAGCCGGCGAAGATGCCGCGGACGTGCGACAGGCTCTGGATGGGTTAAATTTTGCATGCCAATTAATTATGGTCTTTGTTCATTTATATCGTTTTATTTCTAGTATAAGTGCACTTCGCAATTTATTATTTATTATTTTTTCTTGGTATTCCGCCCACGTTGACTGTGTCCGTTATTTTTTATATTCCTCCATTTTGGTAACTTTTTTATATTTCCTAATAATCCTATGTCTTTCTTGTAAATTTATTCTAAAGCCAATCATTTTTTATACTATATGTTTTTTAATGTTTTTCTTTTATGTAATGTATTTTTATATTCTCATATATTTAATTGCTCTTATGAGTTACGTTATTTTTTCCACCGCATTGGTCTGTTATCATTGTTACAAGCTGTTCTCACATTGTAAAAAATTGTTTCCCGTAAACGCCAACGACGTCGGCCGCAAGAAGTCAGGCTGTCTGGCCACCAGTCTGAACCGCTGGGCACGGTCAACTGTTGCCGGTGCGTACAACGCCATTATTGACGCACTTCTGTACGAAGCCACCTAGGTCAAACCACCGACCATCGAAGCCCATAGCGGCGGCGACGACGTTGCCAGCGGCCCGTCCCAGGAACCCGCCGAAACGCGACCGGCCCAAGAACCCGTACGTAGGACACCGATCGTGGCGGCCCGCTTCGGCCAAAGCACCGCCACGGGGAACGCCGAATACAGAGCCAGGGTCGCGAGGGTAAAGACCCTGAGGCCAAGAGCCTTAGAAGCAAGCAACCGTACCCGGACAAGCCCGTCGACAGAGGATTTTATTATTCCGGTTTCTAACGTACCCTTGTGGCTTGCACCTTCTACCCCCCCCCTTCCCCCATATTTGTTATTTTTACTGTAAATATTTATTTGATTCTACTTAATACTGTTGCCTTTTCTTGCATTTTCAACCTATCCGTTTAATTTACTGTAAATACTTTTGATCGTTAATGTTATTGTAATAATTTATTTTTTTAATAATTGTTTTGTAAAATTATTGTGTTTCCTATATTTTGTTTATATTGTTTTCAAATCGTTACCATGTTATGTTGTTGTGTGTAAATAAACAAATCATTTTTCATGATATAATGAAATATGTTCCATTTCTTTATCGTTGAAAAATACAATAAAAAAAAGTGTACGGATGTTTGATACGTTTTTTAAGATACAGTAAAATAAATCAGATAAAACTATTATTTCAAAATGAAACGATATACCTAATCGTTATTATTTTCTTAGACAGAAATATTATTATATTGTATAATACCTAATATTTTCTTTTATTCGACATCCAATGCTTATAAACACGATAATATAGTATTAATACAATATTAATGTCGATATAATTAAGTAGTTTCTTTAGCGGGCGATAAAGAAAAATAACTTTTGTTCACATAAACGTGTTGCTGCACCGGATACAAAATAATTAGTAATTACTACTATATGGGCACATAGTACACAAACTAAAAAGATAATGACAGAGAAAATAAACATCAACAACCTTATCGGTCATAATAATATACATTGTATTACATATACGTATATAGAATATTACATGTGTTCCATGTCTACAGACAAAGCCGAGCTGAGTGTAGAAGCTAAATAGTTGCCATTTAAATAACACAAGCAGTGACACGCCCGCCTTGAATGCTGCACGTCGTATTGAATTGATATAAGAAATCAAATCGGTAAGAACACTTGAATGAATGCTATTATATTTTTTTTAACACAATAATTCGTAACACATGTAATAAATATGTAACACAAAACTAGAAACATTGATTTAAGGTATGAAAAAATTTCATTAAAACTGTACCTACCTCTTTTCGAAACGTCATTATACATCTTGATGATTATTACTTAACGATTATTACAACAATATCGTAATGTCTATTTCCTCTATTAATTAAACTAAATGTATCGATTAATATAATTATTTATAATTACTCGTCGATAGTTATTGAATCCTAATTACATGGTATACAATTTAGTTGGCTTACAAGTGAAATCCACTTAATCACCGTTTTAATTAAATTATTTTAGTAAATTTAAATTTAATTTCAGTGTAAAAAAAAAATAAAAATAAAAAGATTCAACTCCAAATAACTCATTAACAGCACAAGTCTGTTTAAAAAAAAAATGTTTATCTTTAAATTTGTCAAAACTTTATTCGATACGCTTTTAAGTGTAATGGACCTATAAAGGCTATATTAATTATTATAATGTGTGTTAATAAATTTGAAAGTGAGTAGATTTAATTTAAGGTTTATTTTAAAGTCATCGTTAAGATGTTTTGTATTTTTTTACAATGCTCAATTTTTGTTTAGTTTGAAAAAGCTGCTGTTTTTTAAAGGGGCGTTGTAAAAACGTTTCCTTGGGATACAAAATGTCTAAAATATATTAGATATAGTTGGTACAAAATGGAGTCTTAGTCAGGTTGACCGAGTAAAAATCAATAAACTATAATTTGTTTGCATGTAGAACTTGTTAAGAAAATAATTTTGGTAATTTTTACAGTAAACGCCGACACCAGGCCATATCTGCTATAATACTATGTAGTTAATATTGACCATTATTTTACTGAATTTCTCTTATGTAACATTGTTAGGTGTCAAATCGTTGATTTCTTTATCAAATCTTAGTACGTTACTGACTATTACTTATTTGTGTCTTAAAATAATAGAACAAATAGAAATATATTACACTAATACCTATTCTAACCTAACCTGACGATGCGCAAAATGGAAATTACACTATTTACCAACAATAACAGTATAGTAATTATTGTAATGAAACGTTATTACTTTTAATTATTGTCAAACATTTAAAATATACATATATTTTTTTTTCTAGAAAAAGATTTTAAAACTATTACCTAATATTTATATAAACGTCAAACATTTGTCTAGCTTGCCCATCAATTTTTACAATAGAATCAAATCCGTGTATTTACATTTTTAGAATTGTTTACTCAATTCAAAAGTTCATAGGCCATAATATATATATATATATATATAAAATGTGATACCTATTTTTTTAATCGACCGTTTTCTTTTTTTACAAAACTACTATATCTATATCGGACATTTATTATTTAAGTTTTTTATTAAGACCATTGGATATTATTATGCAGTTGGCCTCATGACACTTCCTCTTCCATATATACACACATATAAAGCACAGCTAGAGCAATTACCATTCACGGCCAGATCCTATGTCAAGTCATTAATAATTGTGTTTATTAACATTATATTTATACCATACCTATTGTTTTTACGATTGAGCTCGGACCCTGTGAGAAAATAAATTATGTAAAAAATTATTGTATACAAATAAATAAAAACTATGCCTAAAAAAGTTTAAAAAATATATTTTTGCATTCAACTACAAAAAAAAAAAACACCTAATTACCGGACTAATAAGTGCACATCACGGTTAAACCTTAAAATTAACATCTATACCTAACTCCTCAAGAAATGTCCATGAACACTTATTGTGCATGTATCGAGTTAGTTGTATAGTTTCATTTTAATTTAATAAACATTTATAATTGCATTATATTTTTACCTTCGATGCGTCGCTGAGTAGGTATTGTATTTACAATGACGTGTTTTTATTTTATTTTTCACATACCTACTATGATTTCAATGGTTGTGCAATTGACAATTAATACAAATATATAGCTCTTGCCAATACACAAATCCAACTAATTATTTGTTGTACGAGTACAACTCGAGAGAACCAAACAGTTAGTGAATTATCAAAGGAATAAGATGTGCATAAGATTAAGATTTTGGCAAAAAACTACCTTGACCTAACTCATCAATAAATAGGGCCTATGACATAGATAGGTACATGTTGCGTTGTTTTGAAATTGTTGACCTATTCCTGTATTATCTGGCTCGGTCACTGTATTTCACAACCTTTTATTTGTCTTTATGCAGCCAAAATGAGAATGATAATAACTGAAAATGCTGATAGAGTCTCGGAATGGGCGGCCAAGTATGTGACCAAGAGAATCAAAGACTTCAACCCGGGGCCCGACCGATACTTTGTCTTGGGTCTTCCTACGGGTAAGTATATAATAACGCACTTTCTTATTTACAAGCAAACCAATTAACTTCAGACCGACTTCAGGTGGAACTCCGCTAGGGATGTACAAGTACCTGATCAAGTACTACAGGGCCGGTGAAGTTTCTTTCAAGTACGTCAAGACTTTCAACATGGACGAGTACGTTGGTGAGTTTAAGTCCCAGTATTTCTTAAGTAGTCTTTCAGAGTCTCTTCATTCCCCATAAAATATCGTTCAGTATATTGATATTAACCCTTCACTGCACGTAAGTGCATAATATATGCATTAGGTTAATTTATATTGGTATTATTTATACAATACTTACAATACTTTCTACTGTGAGCTTAAGTTTATTGATGGCTGCACTGAATAGTGAATTCGTAGATGTGTTGGACCATCTTCTGAGGTTGTCCGTCCAAGACATTTGAGGTCTTCCACAGCTCCTTCTCCCAACTATTTTACCCTGGATTATTTATTGCAATACATATCGGTGGTATTGAAGTTTTCTCGTTTTTATGGTTTTTACTACTTCAAACATTACAATAACATAATACACATCTTAAAAATATGGCCATTTGATTTTTTTTTAATATTATATAACTACTGTCTTATGTTACTGTGTCAAGACTATTTTTTTTTTTGTTTACTATGGAAGCCCTCAAAAAGGAGAGAAATTACATTCTGACCGTTTATGTTTATTCCAGCTGTTATAATAATGGCCATTTCCATTCTTCCGCATTCTAAACTCAACTAAGACAATATTTTTAATTGACACCAAAAACAGTTTCGTTTTCGGTGAAATACATTTTTCACGTTTTCTGCTCAATTCGTCGTTGTGTTGATCTTTTATTGATCCTGCAAATGTTTCTTATGAAAATTATAATGAATAATCCAAAAATATCACTTGAAAAATAAAGGATACATTATTGCATTATAATATAATATATTTTATTGATAATCTCACACATGTCCACAATCTGCTTAACCGCATGAATTGACAATTGTATAAATAATATATTACAATAAAATAAACTTGTTTTAAAAGACCAATCCAATTTCGCGAATTAATTATTAAGTTAATATAATACATTATTAACAAAAAAAAAAAAAACGACACTCAACAACAATCAACGGCAGTTCAAAAAACGACTCTTCTTATAAATAATGTTGTACACCGCTGGACCAGTGTTACCAGCCCTAACAAATAATATTCCATTTTTTTGGAGGGATAATTTTTATCCTGCAATCTCCTACATGTAATAAAACAATACGAATATTGTAATGTTATTAATTTTTTGGACCGTGTCGTCCACGAAAGGCTTGCCCAGAAATCACCCGGAGAGCTACCACTGTTACATGATGACAAACTTCTTCACTCAAGTAGACATAGACCCGAAAAACGCACACATACTTAACGGCAATGCCGCCGACTTACAAGCCGAGTGCCAGAACTACGAACGGCTCATCGAGGAGGCCGGAGGCGTACACTTGTTCGTCGGTGGTAAGTACACACACAGACTTGAGAACTTTTTTTGCTTGATTCGACAACTTTCCGGATTTCCATATAATGTGTATACATCTACCTACCACAGGCATAGGTCCGGACGGTCACATAGCGTTCAACGAACCCGGTTCTTCCCTGGTGTCCAAGACACGGGTCAAGACGTTGGCACAAGAGACTTTGGAGGCCAATGCCAGATTTTTCGACAACGACATCGACAAGGTGCCCAAACAAGCTCTGACGGTCGGCGTGGGAACCGTCATGAGCGCCCAAACGGTAAGCGCGTACATTCAGAGTCCATAAAAATATATCTTAAGCCAGATAACTTTGGCACAACTAGAGGACGCCAAGGAAGTTCGGACTTCCCTGACCTTACGGCCTGAACGAGTTTCGAAAGGAAGTTGAAAACTTCCCTAGTATTATTAGAACGAAATAAACTTGTGTGAAAAAAACAATCCAATTTTGTATATTAATTAAATATGTACGTTATAAACAAAAGTCAACAACACTCAAAGGCAGTGTTCGAAACGACTCTTGGTATAATATTAATAATGTTGTACACTGGCGGCCCTGGTCACCAGTGTTACCAACGCTAACATTGCCAACACTAGCCTCCCCTAACCACCCTCAAGTTAAACACAGCAGGCCATTATATGACAATAGCACAGACAGCAGTTTAGACTATGATGTACAGTTTTTGTACATCTAATATTTAAAAAGTCGAGAAAGAAGTACTGTATTGACTTACTGTGTGTGGTTTTATTTTCTTCAAAATCTAGTACCAACTATACCAGCTAAAAGAAATTTAATGTGCAAGGCAATTATTAGCTCCTTCGTCCAGTAACAATAAAATTCCATTTCAACGGAAATCTAAGTTTATTACAGACAGGTCAGGCATACGAAGAACAAAATATAAACTGTCAAGGTGTAATTTTTGGGGGGTTTTCCTTAATAAAAAGTTTGACAGCAGATTTAATTTGTAAATGTTGCAACCTCTAGATGTACTTTTGGTCTGATTTTCAGACCTTAAGCCGTAAAACTTTACTGAAAAAAAACTTCCACCCAGTTTAGGGGAAAGGATTTAAGATATTTGTTTGGCACTGCTTGTGTCTAAAGACACAGTTTTTCTCCATTTGAATCAAGAAAATGGTGAACTTTTTAGCTCAATAAATAGCATTTATAAACTATAGTTATAATAAAGACATAATGGTTTCTTGAATCATCCGGTTCCAGGTGATGATACTGATCACGGGATCTCACAAGGCGTTGGCCCTTCATAGAGAGCCTATACAATTCTTTTTCGAGTAACGTCTTGATGACTTCCGAACCTTTGGCCATGAGTTTGTCTTGTTTATTACAAACGACTAATATTTTGCTTTTGTTCGAAACAATCGTGTCGTCGGTGATCACTCTGTACAACAGGCTAGCAACGCAAAAGACAGATTAGTTGAAATTTAAATCTCAAAAATTGTATTACACTTACTCTGCTACATCGCATACCGACGTCTGCACGTTTTCCGAATCGACGACGAAAATTATCCCTTAACAGCTCGTCTTGTAAACATCCCAAAATTTACCAAACGCTCGCTCGTGTCCAGGAATATCGACGACACGCAAACATTTCTAAAAACAAAAATTATAATTGTCACAATTAAATCACGTTCTCATAAGTCCGTTTACGTTCAATTGTTAGTGTACCTTGCTGTTTTTGAATTCGCCAATGTTTTCCACCTGCGACGTGAAGGTCTGGACGGCCTTGTTGAACAGCAAGTGCGAATAGAGAGCGGTCTTGCCCGAATCGCACAAGCCGACCAGCAAAACGTCGCGGTAAGTCTTGTTACTCTTTTTCCACAAATACAACAACACTGAAATGTGATTAAATCAAAAAATATATCCACAAAATATGATACAATTTTTGGTCAATATAAATTTGCAAATTTACAATTATCTCTTGATTTGAAAATGTCCTTGTTTGTTAGAAGATTGCATAGCCCATATTTTATTAATCTATGTACTTATTCATTTAATATGGCCATTTACTTAGTGAATAGTTAAATTAATAATTTATGAATAATTACACCAGAAATCGCATAATATGACAATTGATACACATTAATGCGAGCGTATCAAATACTCATCACATAAATGTTGATCTACCCTTGGTATGGTACAAAGATCTTAATTAAATAACTGCAAAACTTCTTCAAACGATTAAACTGTTCCATCCTTTATAAATTAGGTATGGTACCCTCGTGTTTAATATATATTTTTCTGTTCTAGGAACTTGCTTTCTGTTGTAGTTAAATAATTTTTGGATTAAGTCCTGCCGTTTTACGGTGGACAATATTGACATAAAGCTTTTTTTTAATTATTTTAATTAATACTCTGATAATCAGATAGTATAAAAATCTATTAGAAATTAGAATACCTACTTAGGTATATCCATATTTCATTTAGATCTTTTAAAATTATATTTTCATAGATCCATAGATTTATAAGAATTTTTGATATTGCACATTTCCAAACATAAGTAGAATTAAATGTCTAAAGTGATGCTGTAAGATACTAGTGAAAAGTAATAAAATATTTTTGTACAAGCCTGGCAAAGACTTGGCTAATTATCTTTTACCTCGATTGCCTTTATAGAAATACAATTATTATCAATTAGATTTGTTTCTTATAGAAGTGATATTATAACTTTTCTGTTATTAATTCTGCCTACATTCCATTTATTAAGAAATGTATACTTTTCTTATATTATAAAAAAAATAGAAATAATACATATTATAAAATAAATAGATACAATTGCAAGTTGCAGCATCTCATCATATTTATTTATCTCTTATCTCGTTCTCATCGAGATCTGCTGTTAAAGCTCTTTTTGCCCACAATAAGTTTAATAAGTTATAATAAGACTGATTTAAGTATGTTAATATTTACTTAAGATTGGTGAAGTTGTGAAAATTTAAATGATATAAACGTAGCTATGGACATATTTAATGTGAAAACTAATGAGGCTATTTCCAATTCCACTAATATGTATATAATAAAATTGTCAAATCAGAAATTAAAAAAATGAATATCAAGCGGTCAGGTTAACTCTATTTTAACTAAGTGAACATTTAAAAACATTAATAATTAACATTTATAATTGTGTTAGGAATATCTTATACCCCCATAATTTTGGTTAGAAATACTAGATTAAACTAGTAGAAGATAATTCTAACTTTATACTGTTAAACAGTTGTACTTAACTAAATTGTAGTTAACAATGAAAAGTATAAAAGTTGTAGGTATTTAATTTATCATTATTTTCAGGTAAGTGCCCCAATAGTTTTAACAAATGTGTCTTCATTCCTTTACACAAAACAGGAAATAAATAATTGTTCAGTAGTTATTATCTATTATTTCAGTCGGTAATTATAATTACTAGGGCTCTAGTTATAATTACTAGACTGTAGCCATTATAAACCAATATCGTTATCACTGTCTCTATCAAAAATATTTGAAAATCATTAAATCCCAAATAATGAAGTAATATAATATTTAGTTATTAAAACATATTTACATGGTTTTACGAGTTTTTATAGTTGAATTTGAATAAAACTGAACATATGGTTTTCAATATTCAAAACTATTTTAATCTAGATAACTTTAAGTTTAGAGGTCAAAACTGTGTAGAGCTACAAACTTGTGTTTCATGAATTATGATTCATATAAGATGTAACTGCGTTACTATTAAAAATAAAATAGTTGTATACTTTGATTCATTGATAACTGACTAAAATGAAAATATCAAAAATATTGAATATGTTATAAAACTATTCAATTATTATCAAGACATTATTTATATATATCTATAGTTATTAGATAATAGCAGGTATTGTTAAGGGTTAAACTTACTAAAGCTAATTTATTATTTAAATGTTGAATCTATAATTATTTACTACATTATACTATGCATATAAATAAAGATAACGGTATCTGGACTTTATAATACAATTTATATCGAACACATCATTGTATACTCAAAGAGAGTATTCAATATGTTAAACATCCTTCGTTTAAACGTATTATATAATATCACTTAATACAATACACAGATACAAATCACTCGTTATCGAGAGTAAACGTGTCTATGAGAACAGATTTAGAAAAAATACATTTGGTTTACTTTTACTTTATTGTGTCAAAAACTACATCTAAAAACTAATGCATTTCTAAATAATAAAATTATAAACAAATATATACTATATACTAAGTACGCTTTGTTTTTTTATCATAATTAAATATTATTTAATTAAAAATTATCAAAAAAGTAAGTGGTTATTAAAACATGTTTTCAGTTGTAAAATAACACAAACAAAAATGTTTTGAAAAATAATTTTACCTAATTGAAATTATTATGAGAGAAAATTAGTCAATCACACTATATAATTAAGCTAACCAAGAAAAAACAACTTTTATTTCTAAAAAACAATATAGACTTCCTGTCTATCAGGCTACCTATAGTAACACAGTATACATTTCAGACCAATTTTATAATTTATAAAGTACAATTCATAAAGTTAGATAAGTCATTTAAATAAATAATAAATAGTAATAATAGAAATAATAAATGTAATAGTTTAAAACACATAAAATAATCTGGTAAAAAGTATAAATAGTATAAAATGATACTTAAGTAAAGATATTTTTTAACTAAAAATGTATATATTATAAACTAAACATCAAAATTTACAAATGTATAATTACTTGGTTTAGCAAAAAAAAATTGTACCGTTTTTTTTTTTTAATCTAGGTATTCAAAATTTTGACTACACAATTTTTCCTAACAACATCAACATAATTTCACAACAGTTTACAAATTTTCAATCTTTCAGTTAGGTCAAGATATTTTTACAATAAATTAATATTTTAATGTTATTAAGGTAAGTAAATATTAATAAATAAGCAAATACAGAAGCTACATTTATAATTTATTTGGTAGGCTAATAATTAAGTTTGTCAAAATTGTAATAGTAATATACTGTTAGTATCGTTAAACTAAAGATACTTGTATTGACACTTAAAGTGTAAAAATATTCAAACAATAATACAAGTATTAAAAAAAAAAAAAAAAATTTAAACAATCTTAATTTTGTTTTAATGTAGTTGAAAATTAAAAATATTTAGCCAAATGAGATATCAGTGTAGTGGTCATAAATACAGTACAGTTTATATGGACGTTGAAGACAGGATAATAAGTTATTCAATAAATAAACAACTGAATTACAGTTGATTAATAATAAATTATAATGCGACTTTTTTAAATAAAATTAAACAAAATATAAAGAGATTGGAGATGATACTACGATGTTTAACAGCAGGTAAACAGAAATACTGGGTGGCGTTTATACTGTTAGTCTGATACAGAATATTCTTCCAGGGGTTTTGCACAAAATCCAATTAACTTCAACAACAAATATTCAAATATAGTGTCAAAAATCCGTCATGGATTACAGTGTCCATGGAGAAATATATGATATGTCCATTTAATCTTCCTCTGGTTACATTCTAGCTGAAAAAACAACAAATGGTTAAATAATATTAATAATAATTATAATATAAAACCAATTTAAAATGAATTACTAATGTTAACGTTTGTTAATTGTGAAGTTAAAATTAAATATAACGAAAATTGATAATGACATTTTTTTATACCATTCAACTTAAATTATCTATCAATAACACTTGGAAGAGTGATTTCATGAATAGACTATATTTGTGACCGGTATATATCAAGTGGACCTAGTTTGTTATCTCATACCAATGAAACGTAAGATCTACAAGTAAATGCAATTTTTCTTGTACAAAAACTAATAATGTTAGAAAATAGTAAATTAAATTATTAAAAAGAAAGATAATTTACATTTGATTTCTTTTTTTTTAAATACCCTATATTAGGGTGTTTTAGATTGATATTAAACTAATTTTGTATCAATATTTGTATTAATACTACAAATCTAGAATGTTTTCCTTACCTAGTCTATTTAGACAAATGATAAAACAATTATTTCTTCCAGTTAGTGTCGAAGGAGAACTGTTCAACCAGAATCTTTGACTCATCTTAAACTGAAAGATATATTATTAATAAATAAGTTAAAAGTTGAAATGTAATTATTAAAATAATAGAGATTAAATCAATTAAAACAATTTTACAAAAAATAACTCCATACCTGTTACCACACTTAATCAGACTAGAGATAGTTTCAGGAATCGAACCGCTCTAATGAATAAGCATACCGATAAGCTTTTTATGACTTCAGACAACTACCATCATACTGTAAAACATAATTTACTTGTATTAATAGTTTTATTTAAATAGGATGTAATAATATTGTCACACAAATTAGTACAATATAGTGTATGTATGAACTTTGTCGCTAGGTACTATAATTGATAAATATATTATGTAATTCATATTAAATATTGCAAGTTTATATTATGTGAAAATAAGAGTTTTGAATTATGAATTAAAAAAGAATTCTAATAAAAATAATCATTTAATATTAATAAGAAACGAAAGTAAATTTTATTTACCAATAATTATCGTTGTCGTCATATGAACTAGTTGGTTTTTTGTCATTATAAATGTATCGTAAAAATGTGTACTATTTAAGAAAATATAATATATTTTAACACGGTTATTTTTTTTTATCATTTGAATTATTGCCGTTTAGTTCTAAAGATAACAGTTAACTCTGATAAACGTTAGTTATATTTTAGTTACTTTTATTCTAATAGAATTGGCAGACTGATAGAATGTGATTTTATATTTTGGTATTTCTGGGTTGGTCACGCTGATAAAATAAAAATTGTGTTATCTTTTGGAAGAACTCTTATCTCTTATCATTTTTTGGAAGAACTGCCCTGTACAGGGAGCACGACACGGAGCCACTCGACAAGGAGCCACTCGACAAACAGCCACCGAAAATCGACACGGAGCCACTCGACAAACAGCCACCCGAAGAGATACCAACATGTACAATATTTATGTAAAATGTACGATTATTATTTGTGTATGTTGTGCGGCCGACACCACATATTATAACGGAGTAATAGCAAAAAATGTAATTTCCAAATTGTATATCAATAAAAATAAAAACAGTAACTTTGTAGAAAATATTATATTTTTATTAAAACCCCTATTGTATAGTAGACATTGTTACTATGTTCATTGTAAACATTTCAATTTACTCAACAGGATTTATTGTTAACTCATGCTATTAATAATAATTATTGTTTCTAAATACTTTTACTCTATTATTATAAATAATTATACATTTTTATATTATTGATACTTATTTATTAATATAATACATAGGTAAAAAAATGATGTATATTGCAACGATATTAATTGAATAATATTTTAACTTGCTTTCATGTATTCCAATTAAATTACAAATATATTTTAAATATAAAACAAATGAAGTTATTGAACATTGTTTAATTTGTGTGCATTTTCATGAGTATCGAAATGAACGATCCATGTATATATTATATATACAACTAAAAAGTATTTGATAAAGGTTTTTACTTTTTATTGACTTAGAACTAATTATTAAAAACTCAGAAGCAGAGGGTTAGAATTAGATAAATACCGATATAAAAATCCAAAAAAAGTACATTTTTAGCTAATTGGCAAATGTGTATATTTTCCACCCATTTGGCTTATGCTATAGGCCATCTATATAAATTTGATTTTTTTATCTGATTAATTATTTCTATTTTTATTATCTATATATATATATAAATGAATGTATGTGTGTGTGTCCCTCACAATTTTCATCAGAGTTTGTAGAAAAACAGCATTATATATTTATTTTGTGTTAATATATGTAGAATCATAAAATATAAATAAATAACCAAATTATAACAAATGATTAACATGTATTGCTTTATAATAGCCCGTAATACTTTATAATATTAGCGGGCGCGATAAAACATTAATATTTACTACTAAGTCATCCTCAAGTCTCAACAATGTGCATCGGGCGAGCCAAAAATTGTTCATTGTTCGCTATAGCAAAATCCCAATTAAGTCAAATATTAGCGTGATGAAATTATGATGCAAAAAAAAAAAGGACCACGACGGGCGGGAGGCAGGTAGACGAGGAATCTGATGATAATTGAGCGGCGATCGACGGACGAAGTACCCAGCGGGCGCGGGTAGACGTGCAGTGCCGGGCGCGCACGTATGTCGATTTCGGCGAACTTTAAAAGCCTGTAACTTCCAAACTAAGTGCGAGCGGCGCAAATTTTTTACATATTCGTAATCAACATTAAAGTACTGTCGATTTAAAAAAATAATCGAAAAAAAGGGTGCCCGGTAAAGTAGATTTATACCATAATTATTTGTAATGTTCTAACTATATTTTGTTTTTTTTCCAACTATGTTCAAAATTTAAAAACTATAAGCCAAGTGGAAATAATTTAGTAAACATTTTTTATAAACTTGATTATATTAATTTAGTATTTTTCTTTAATAATGTACAATTGTTTCTAACTTTAATATTAAAATAACTTGTATGAAATCCGTTGTGTTCATAATATGTTTACTATTAGTTTTTATTCAACAAATGATTAATATTATATGTTTATTACTGCTGATAATAACTTTTAAAAATAAACATGTACATAATCATTTTAGAAAATACATTTTTGTCAAGGCTGTTAGAATACTTAAGCCAAACAATTTTTTTTTTATTAAATTGTGGTCAATAATAAAATAAATTTTAATAATTATAACATTAAAAATAGATAAAACAGTAAAATCATCAATTTTTTTAGTAAAAACTATTTCCTTGCAGTCTTTTGTTAAGTACCTGCCACCGCCAACGTGTTGAACCATTATATTTTTTTTTGATAGCTCGAATCTCATAATTATTTAACATCAGTGATGGATGGCCGCAGTTGGTAACCAACCGTTAGTTTGTATAAACTTGACCATAGTAAACTTAGTAATATTAACGTTTCGTTAATAACTTTTTAACCGTATGAGACCCACTTCGCGTTAATTATAATATCACACACTAAGTATCAATAATTTTGTGAAACCCTTGTGTACTCTATGCACATGTATAAAAACATCTAGATAATGCAATCGACAACGCCAATACACATGTCACTTAAATTTAAGTTATAGCTAACTTTTAACTTGTATATTATAATAGTGTGAAATAAGGAAGTCTGTGTTTATAAATATAAGTTTAATATATTTGAACTTTTTTGTTGTTTGTGCATTTATACATAATATCTTTGATTAATGATAATTAATGATAATATTATGTATATTATATTATAGCACCTGAGTTAATTTGGATTGTTTTTAAGAAGTCATGTGAATTTACTACTCATAAATTCGTTATAGTTTGACTTGGTTTATATTTATTTTAATATAGATTGTATTATAAACTATTAACTATTAACTCCAGCCTTCCCCTTGTATCTGACCTTGTTTACACATAAACTGGAGTGATCTATTTTATATATTAGCTGGACATTAGTGATAAGTCTGATGAGTGTATCATATCTAGATCCAAAAGAACCATACCGGTTATTTTAGACCCCAAAAAACTTCTGCCGGCTTAATAATATATAAACATTTTATTCAGCATCGGCAAGGCGCCAGTCTACCATAGGTTGTCCCTGTTTGAATTTACTATTGTGTAGCTAAGTATAAACAAATACTAACAATTAAGCATTGGAAATAAATAGTATATATGGAAAAAAAATGTCAACCACAAAATAAAAAATAGCTGTATATTTCAATAACAAATGGAACTTATCACAGATGTTATAAAAATAGCGTAGACAGTAGACACAACGCGGTCACACGGCACGCGTAACAGTGTTTTTGTATACTATTATAATTTATAACTTATAAGGTTCTGTTCAAATAATAAGTGTCAGCTAAAATACGTTTGATGACATTATTTTCGACTTAAATATTTTTCGGCTATTATATTTTCGGTTAATATATGTTTTGGTTCTAAATTTTTTCGGAATTATTATTTTCGGCATATATATAACGTGATAACTATTACACAGATATGAAAATATATAATACAAAATTAAATCATATTTAACTATAATTTATTATTGTGTTATTGCCTATTGGAAGTTGTAAAGTATTTAAGTAAATGTGTTTAATTTTATTGTCGGGTATCGAATAGTTTCGTATGAGGTATTCACGATGTATTGTTTTAAATAGATGGGTATAATACATCGGTATTAAATAATTAAAAAAAAAAGTATAATTTCATTGAAATTTGATCAATGAACATTCTGCTTTACTTATTATAAAACGTGTAAGGATGTTTTGAAAAACATTTTTTTTACAAACTCAAGAGACAATTTATTGTTGGTAAATTATCACTATAATATAATATTGTAAATATTGTTTCATATACTTTCAGTTTTTTTTAATATAAATTTCAATAATAGAAACTGATTTGATTATAACTTAAATAAAAAAACTCAAAACAGGAGACAGGTCACACAGTGAATTAAAAATAGTTCAAGCCTTATTGCATTAATTATGAAATGTACAAGTTTTCCCCTTTAAATAAACAATAATAGCCGCACAACATACACGAATAATAATCGTGCATTTTTTATAAATATTGTATATTTTGGTACCCCTTCGAGTGGCTGCTTGTCGAGTGGCTCCGTGTCGATTTTCGATGGTTGTTTGTCGAGTGGCTCCGTGTCGAGTGGCTCTTTGAGGTGTAACCCCTGTACACGTTACCGTTGTCGTCACCGATACGTGCGCCAACGTTATCACTTTTTGTTATCACTAAATAACAATCTTGCTGATAAAAAATACTAAATTGCTTGTAATACGAATACTACAAGAATTTTAAAATGGCAGTTGATTTTAACAACTGGTAAAATGTTATAATTAAATTTAAAACAATTATACCATTGCCTTGCTATACCGACTATTTACCGTCTTGTGGCCAAACCTAATTAAGGCGACGAAGTTTATGATGTACAGCTGCTGTCGAAAATTCAAACATGGAAAAATCTTGGTAGTAAAAATTACATTTTAAAATTGTCGTTTGAATCTCAGAAACTTTCAATAATAATCGATTTTTTACTTGTAACTTTGTAGATATTTAAATTCAAAGTCGATAGTCGTTTGGTTTTTAAAGACAAGTAGCGCAGAGATTTCCTATTAAACGATGTATATTAAATTAAACGAATAAATAATGTCTTAAAATATATCAAAAGAATAACGACAACAGTTTGGCAGAAAAATTAAAATCTTTACAACATTTATTATCGACTAGTTTTTCGTCTTCAACATGTTAATTAGTTAATAATTATTACTAATATATATTTTTTTTTCTATAGATACCACAATTTCCATTGGTGTTTGCAACACCGTGTTTTCTATATCTTCCCTTGGTAATAAACTAAAGATATGGACTGTCAATTGAAATTATCAAAGTCTTGGACTGTATCGCGCAAACCAAGCCCGAAGCCAATACGCAAACAGTCAATGCCGACGTCCAACCTACCGACCAAGCCAACAGAGATGCCGCCAAACCCATGGACGCACGAACAGTGGCTTTAAATTGGTTATTTTTGCACATTATTCAGTCGTGACGTTTGATTTCTTCAATTTGTTGACTGTGTCCATTAGCTTTTATATTCATCTATTGTAGTTACTTTTTTATATATACTTCCTGTTAATCCTTACTCTTTCTTGTCAATTTATTTCTCGGCACTTTCCAAAGCCAATCATTTTTAATACTGTATGTTTTTTTATGTTTATCTATTATGTAATGTATTTTGTTATTTCAATCACCAACAACGTCGGCCGCCAAACACTAGGCCCTCTGGCCAGTCTCAACCGTTGGGTACGATCAATGGTTTCGAATGCGTGCAAGACCCTCAAAGACAATCTGCTGTCCGGAATGCATGAAGGCCTAGGCAGTACGGTCCCATTCGAAGCCACAGACGTCAATGCGGCCGGCCGAGCAACAGGAACGCGGTGGCCCGCTTCCGCCAAACCACCACCGCCATCGTGGACGGCGAGTATGAAGCCAGGTTAACGGCCATCGCTATGAGCTTGAGAAGAAGGCACGGACATATCCGGCTTGTACCTCCAGACCTATTTTGATTCATATTATTATTATTGTCATTTGTTTCTTGTTGATTATTTTGTATAATTCTTGTACTTGGCATTTTTACTATTTGTTAAATAATTTACTATATTATACAATCAAATGTTGCAAATTGTTTTATCGTAACTATCGACTTGTTTTGTATTGTTTTCATGTTTTCTTGTCTTATAAATCTTTATAAATCTTTGTGAATCTTTAATCAAAAATCAACTTTGCAATGGCTTTTGTGTACAACATTCTAAAATTTCACTGTGACTTGTTTTGTTTTATAAATCATTATCTAATTAAAAATCAACTTTATCTCCAAAAGCAATGGCTCAACGGTTTCGAATGCGTGCAAGGCCCTCAAAGACAAACTGCTGTCCGGAATGCATGAAGGCCTAGGCTGTACGGTCCCATTCGAAGCCACAGACGTCAATGCGACCGGCCGAGCAGTGGCCCGCTTTGGCCAAACCACCACCATCGTGGACGCCGAGTATAAAGCCAGGTTAACGGCTATCGCTATGAGCTAGAGAAGAAGGCCCGGACACGTCCAACGATAAAGGATTTCACTATTCGGGGTTTTTACATACCCTTGTGGCTTGTTGTTCTTGTTGATTATTTTGTATAATTATTGTACTTGGCATTTTTCCTATTTGTTAATTGTTTTTAAATCGTTTGTTACCATGTTATTCTGTGTAAATAAAAAAAAAAAATTTGTTAAATAAAATATTTTTCATTTCTTTATGATATGATTTATTTCTTTAGTATAAAACAGGATATTAAAAAAAAAAAGACCATGTGTACAAAAATGTATACATACCTAGTAGTTTTCTGGAAATTTTTCACTGGATCCATGAAAAGTTTAATACATTTTGTTTTTTGTAAATAATCTAATGAGATACAACGCAGTAGTAATACTTACCTATTTTAACACGGATGTGTTGGCAAATCCTAAAAAAGTGTATATCTGATTCGACAGTACTGTCAACTTATGATATACCTAATCCCAGTATAACCTTAGATTTTCTATGCTATTATATAGCAAGCGCTTTCCCAAACAAAACATATATTATTAAATCAAATCCGAAGAAGGAATTCCGTTTTTGAGTATACCTAAGCCTAACCTTTATTATTTGTCTTTATTTAATCCATACACACATCAATCGGGCATTTATGGGTACAACGTATATTATGTCTAATATTTTAGCTGTAGAATTGGATTCAGAGTCATTGGCTTCTAAAAGGTTATATAACGACTTAGGTTTTATTCATAAATTAATAAATGGTAAATTATCCTGTCCAGAATTCCTAAGCAAAATAAACTTTAAAATTCCAACCTTTAATTTAAGAAATAATCGCCCGTTCTTAATACCACAATGCTACACAAACTTAATTAAATATAGTCCAGAGTATCGCATTTTAGATGCATGTGACAATGTACTTAATTTTGATTTTTCTTTTGGTTCCCAAATTAAATTAAAAAATATTATATATTGAATAGTAATTAAGCTTACATGTGTTTATTGTGTATATATTTATTTGTTATTATTTCTATTTGTATATCTAATACCCAAGTTGTTGCTGTATATTCTTTTGTGAAACTTTTAATAACTGTACTCGTTACCCATTTGGGGTGTTAAGACTTTAGATAAACAAACAAATATAATAATAATATGTCTGGCTACTATATTATACAATCAAATGTTGCAAATAAACTAACGGTCGTCACGACGGCCGTTGTTTTTTTGTAACTATTGACTTGTCTAAAATTGTACTGTGTATCGTTTTCATGTTTTATATTTCTCTTGTTCTCTTTATCAAAAATAACCTTTTCTCCTAAAGCAATGTCTTTTTTGTACAATATTTTGAAGAACGGGCTGTCAATTGGCATTATGAAAGTGTTAGATCGTATGGCAACCACCAAGTCCAAAGCCGACCAAGCCGGCGAAGATGCCGCGGACGTGCGACAGGCTCTGGATGGGTTAAATTTTGCATGCCAATTAATTATGGTCTTTGTTCATTTATATCGTTTTATTTCTAAAATAAGTGCACTTCGCAATTTATTATTTATTATTTTTTCTTGGTATTCCGCCCACGTTGACTGTGTCCGTTATTTTTTATATTCCTCCATTTTGGTAACTTTTTTATATTTCCTAATAATCCTATGTCTTTCTTGTAAATTTATTCCAAAGCCAATCATTTTTTATACTATATGTTTTTTAATGTTTTTCTTTTATGTAATGTATTTTTATATTCTCATATATTTAATTGCTCTTATTAGTTACGTTATTTTTTCCACCGCATTGGTCTGTTATCATTGTTACAAGCTGTTCTCACATTGTAAAAAATTGTTTCCCGTAAACGCCACCGACGTCGGCCGCCAGAAGTCAGGCTGTCTGGCCACCAGTCTGAACCGCTGGGCACGGTCAACTGTTGCCGGTGCGTACAACGCCATTATTGACGCACTTCTGTACGAAGCCACCTAGGTCAAACCACCGACCATCGAAGCCCATAGCGGCGGCGACGACGTTGCCAGCGGCCCGTCCCAGGAACCCGCCGAAACGCGACCGGCCCAAGAACCCGTACGTAGGACACCGATCGTGGCGGCCCGCTTCGGCCAAAGCACCGCCACGGGGAACGCCGAATACAGAGCCAGGGTCGCGAGGGTAAAGACCCTGAGGCCAAGAGCCTTAGAAGCAAGCAACCGTACCCGGACAAGCCCGTCGACAGAGGATTGTATTATGCCGGTTTCTAACGTACCCTTGTGGCTTGCACCTTCTACCCCCCCCCCTTCCCCCATATTTGTTATTTTTACTGTAAATATTTATTTGATTCTACCTATTATTGTTGCCTTTTCTTGCATTTTCAACCTATCCGTTTAATTTACTGTAAATACTTTTGATCGTTAATGTTATTGTAATAATTTATTTTTTTAATAATTGTTTTGTAAAATTATTGTGTTTCCTATATTTTGTTTATATTGTTTTCAAATCGTTACCATGTTATGTTGTTGTGTGTAAATAAACAAATCATTTTTCATGATATAATAAAATATGTTCCATTTCTTTATCGTTGAAAAATACAATAAAAAAAAGTGTACGGATGTTTGATACGTTTTTTAAGATACAGTAAAATAAATCAGATAAAACTATTATTTCAAAACGAAACGATATACCTAATCGTTATTATATATATATATATCAAATGTGATACCTATTTTTTTAATCGACCGTTTTCTATTTTTACAAAACTACTATATCTATATCGGACATTTATTATTTAAGTTTTTTATTAAGACCATTGGATATTATTATGCAGTTGGCCTCATGACACTTCCTCTTCCATATATACACACATATAAAGCACAGCTAGAGCAATTACCATTCACGGCCAGATCCTATGTCAAGTCATTAATAATTGTATTTATTAACATTATATTTATACCATACCTATTGTTTTTACGATTGAGCTCGGACCCTGTGAGAAAATAAATTATGTAAAAAATTATTGTATACAAATAAATAAAAACTATGCCTAAAAAAGTTTAAAAAATATATTTTTGCATTCAACTACAAAAAAAAAAACACCTAATTACCGGACTAATAAGTGCACATCACGGTTAAACCTTAAAATTAACATCTATACCTAACTCCTTAAGAAATGTCCATAAACACTTATATTGTGCATGTATCGAGTTAGTTGTATAGTTTCATTTTAATTTAATAAACATTTTTTTTAATTGCATTATATTTTTACCTTCGATGCCTGGCTGAGTAGGTATTGTATATTATACAATGATGTGTTTTTATTTTATTTTTTACATACCTACTATGATTTCAATCATAACTCTTGCCAACACACAAATCCAACTAATTATTTGTTGTACGAGTACAACTCGAGAGAACCAAACAGTTAGTGAATTATCAAAGGAATAAGATGTGCATAAGATTAAGATTTTGGCAAAAAACTACCTTGACCTAACTCCTCAATAAATAGGGCCTATGACATAGATAGGTACATGTTGCGTTGTTTTGAAATTGTTGACCTATTCCTGTATTATCTGGCTCGGTCACTGTATTTCACAACCTTTTATTTGTCTTTATGCAGCCAAAATGAGAATGATAATAACTGAAAATGCTGATAGAGTCTCGGAATGGGCGGCCAAGTATGTGACCAAGAGAATCAAAGACTTCAACCCGGGGCCCGACCGATACTTTGTCTTGGGTCTTCCTACGGGTAAGTATATAATAACGCACTTTCTTATTTACAAGCAAATCAATTAACTTCAGACCGACTTCAGGTGGAACTCCGCTAGGGATGTACAAGTACCTGATCAAGTACTACAGGGCCGGTGAAGTTTCTTTCAAGTACGTCAAGACTTTCAACATGGACGAGTACGTTGGTGAGTTTAAGTCCCAGTATTTCTTAAGTAGTCTTTCAGAGTCTCTTCATTCCCCATAAAATATCGTTCAGTATATTGATATTAACCCTTCACTGCATGTAAGTGCATAATATATGCATTAGGTTATTTATATTGATAATATTTATACAATACTTACAATACTTTCTACTGTGAGCTTAAGTTTATTGATGGCTGCACTGAATAGTGAATTCGTAGATGTGTTGGACCATCTTCTGAGGTTGTCCGTCCAAGACATTTGAGGTCTTCCACAGCTCCTTCTCCCAACTATTTTACCCTGGATTATTTATTGCAATACATATCGGTGGTATTGAAGTTTTCTCGTTTTTATGGTTTTTACTACTTCAAACATTACAATAACATAATACACATCTTAAAAATATGGCCATTTGATTTTTTTTTAATATTATATAACTACTGTCTTATGTTACTGTGTCAAGACTATTTTTTTTTTTTTACTATGGAAGCCCTCAAAAAGGAGAGAAATTACATTCTGACCGTTTATGTTTATTCCAGCTGTTATAATAATGGCCATTTCCATTCTTCCGCATTCTAAACTCAACTAAGACAATATTTTTAATTGACACCAAAAACAGTTTCGTTTTCGGTGAAATACATTTTTCACGTTTTCTGCTCAATTCGTCGTTGTGTTGATATTTTATTGATCCTGCAAATGTTTCTTATGGAAATTATAATGAATAATCCAAAAATATCACTTGAAAAATAAATGATACATTATTGCATTATAATATAATATATTTTATTGATAATCTCACACATGTCCACTATCTGCTTAACCGCATGAATTGACAATTGTATAAATAATATATTACAATAAAATAAACTTGTTTTAAAAGACCAATCCAATTTCGTGAATTAATTATTAAGTTAATATAATACATTATTAACAAAAAAAAAAAAAAACGACACTCAACAACAATCAACGGCAGTTCAAAAAACGACTCTTCTTATAAATAATGTTGTACACCGCTGGACCAGTGTTACCAGCCCTAACAAATAATATTCCATTTTTTTGGAGGGATAATTTTTATTCTGCAATCTCGGGAACCCACAAATTACCAGAATAAAATCGGCCGGAACGATAGAAATCCAGAAAGTAGTATTGACTGAATTTAAAAATTGCAGAATATAAAGTTATAGAAATACTATTACAGAAAATCAGGGGTTCGGAATTCGTTCCTATTTGACTCATTTCTCTTTTATGTTCCGGAACAAATACCCGGAACTCGTTCCTCAAGATATTCGTTCCGGAGCAAATACTCGGAACTCGTTCCTCGAGATATTCGTTCCGGAGCAAATACCCGGAACTCGTTCCTCAAGATATTCGTTCCGGAACAAATACCCGGAACTCGTTCCTTGAGATATTCGTTCCGGAACAAATACCCGGAACTCGTTCCTTGAGATATTCGTTCCGGAGCAAATACTCGGAACTCGTTCCTCGAGATATTCGTTCCGGAACAAATACCCGGAACTCGTTCCTTGAGATATTTGTTCCGGAGCAAATACTCGGAACTCGTTCCTTTGATATTTGTTCCGGAGAAAATAAAATGTAATTGTTCCTTGTCATTATTAATAATTTATTAATGGAGCAAAATGTATTTGTTCTACGTATTATGTTGTTTCGTTCGAGTTTATTGAAGGTGCACATTTTTTTTGTTACTTTATTCTTTGTGTGTGGTATTTTAGAAACAATAGACACATTAATGTAAGTTAAATATTAATTAATTTAAGTTAAATGACACATTAATGTAAGTTAAATATTAATTAATTTAAGTTAAATGACACATTAATGTAAGTTAAATATTAATTAATTTAAGTTAAATGTTAATTAATTTACCAAAAGATTATAGTTAATGCATTTAATATAACAATCAATGTTATTTTCAGTGTACATAAATGTATATAGTATATACATGGTGAAAGTTAACAGAGCTATTATAATATATTTTTACATACTGAGAAAAATGTATGCAACTAATCCATCAAAACCATCAGTTCTTTAATCATAAATTAAACGCAATATTAATGCGTAGGTATTTAAGTTTATTTTTTTCCTAACTTAAACCTCTTATAACTTTTAATATAGTTATCCTAATCTATTATATAATGGCTACATTGGCCGAACGCTTCTTTTCTACTGCATGTCTATAGCAAGTTATTTTCAAATGTATATGTAGATACACCATTAAGATAATATTTAGGTACTATATCAGTAAATAATAACGTTGTGTAAATGCATTAATATTGTTATTAACCATATAAGTCGATCTACATTCAAATCTGTTATGTTATTACTATGCAAATTTTCACAACTTACTGTTTATAGGTTATAAGTTATAACAGTAGTTAATTTATTTTATTTATGAATCCAGTTATTATTTATACATTTATTATTCAATCCTTATTGAATATTTTAATTATTTATTAGGTCTTTTTAACTAGCTAATAGTTTTTATCCTTAGAGTAATACAGGATGATTATTTTATCATGAACCACTCAGTATCTCATAGGGTTTAATAAGAAATTAAAATTTATTTTTTCATATTGTTTTTATACAATGTGATCTCAATTTTTCACAATTATTTTTGTTTTTACCCCCCTCTCAACTAAGTTTTTTTGATAGCAACTTTTGAAACTTAAATGGTAACGTATATATTTTATTAACTTTTTAAATTGAGAATAATGTACTAAACATTTTGACTGGTCGATAACCAGATTAGGATAACTATTTTAAAAGTTATAAGAGGTTTAAGTTAGGATGGAAGGGAAAGTGCGGTTTGGAAATGCGCCCAGATAAAAATAATCTTACATTCCTCCTTTCCTCCTGTCCTAAACTTGAAGCTTCATCACAAGTTGAGAGGGGGGTAAAAACAAAAAAAATTGTGAAAAATTGAGATCACATTGTATAACAACAATATGAAAAAAAAAAAATTTTAATTTCCTATTAAACCCTATGAGATATTGAGTGGTTCACGATAAAAGAATCACCCTGTATATGCTGTGTAAAAAAAATACACTGAAAATTAATCATAAATAATTAGCCAAAAAAATATTAAATTAATATAAATTAAGTGTTTTTTAACTTTGCAAGTTTAATTTATGATTAAAGAACTGATGGTTTTGATGGATTAGTTGCATACATTTTTCTCAGTATGTAAAAATATATTATAATAGCTCTGTTAACTTTCACCATGTATATACTATATACATTTATGTACACTGAAAATAACATTGATTGTTATATTAAATGCATTAACTATAATCTTTTGGTAAATTAATTAACATTTAACTTAAATTAATTAATATTTAACTTACATTAATGTGTCTATTGTTTCTAAAATACCACACACAAAGAATAAAGTAACAAAAAAAATGTGCACCTTCAATAAACTCGAACGAAACAACATAATACGTAGAACAAATACATTTTGCTCCATTAATAAATTATTAATAATGACAAGGAACAATTACATTTTATTTTCTCCGGAACAAATATCAAAGGAACGAGTTCCGAGTATTTGCTCCGGAACAAATATCTCAAGGAACGAGTTCCGGGTATTTGTTCCGGAACGAATATCTCGAGGAACGAGTTCCGAGTATTTGCTCCGGAACGAATATCTCAAGGAACGAGTTCCGGGTATTTGTTCCGGAACGAATATCTTGAGGAACGAGTTCCGGGTATTTGCTCCGGAACGAATATCTCGAGGAACGAGTTCCGAGTATTTGCTCCGGAACGAATATCTTGAGGAACGAGTTCCGGGTATTTGTTCCGGAACGATTACAACAGGGAGTCATGAAGGAACATGTTCCGGAATTAGTTCCGAACCCCTGAATATAAAACAAGAAATTAAAATTCCATAATTTTTTTTACACCGAAAATACTTATGGTGGAAGGTAGAATACAATAAAGTTCGATTAGAGAAACTAAAAGCATGGAGCGTGTAAATTTTAGAAATTATTATCACAGAAAAAAAAATTTTCGTTTTATCAAGTTTTGATTAATCACAGTCGATATACATTATGTTTATGATTAATATATTGTAAAGTTCCAGCAGTCTGTGGCCTTTGGATACTTTAACACACAAGTGGTTGAAGAAGGAAGATGGATGTTTCGTAAATAAAGTTAATACTTTCAATAAAATAGGTAATATATGTATTCCAATATAAGCATTTAAGTTGATACACAGATAATAAAATAAGTGCTTGTTGCAGGTATTGTCATAATACGCGGCCAAGAACACTTCTAAGGTGCTGTGGTGAAACGGCTGGTATTTACGCAAAATGTCCATCCGGTTCGGTGGAAGGAGTCCTTCGAATCCCCGCCTCGGTGACCTTTTCTCAGTTGTGCAAGCGTTAATCCGGGTTGTTGGTGAATGGCCAAGTTGTCTTCTGCTAAGTGCCTAACATTGTCGGATAGATACAATTTATGTGTTTGTTTGTGCGTTTTTACAATCTTTCAGTTGTACAAAATATATAATTTGCATAAATAAATTGGCTTTTACAATTTATAATTTGGATTTTACAATTTATGACGTTGTTTACATTTTGGTTATATACAAAGTATAGAATAACTCCTTTCGGTCGTACACATATTAGTATTCAAGGAGAAATCGGTCATGACGTAAACATGGCTGGACTTAGTAACATATTACAATATTATTAATGGGTTATTACCCATTAATGTATGGCCTAAAAAACTGCACAGTGTGAAAATGTTGGAGAGGGCTACATAAGTCGTGAGGGACTTATCAGTGACGTAATTTGAGAACACGGGCTACGGTACAAATATTTTTAGCCCCCTCCAAAAAAATATAGATTTTTTTCGACTAACAGATATAATTATTTCAACTATTTTGATTACTGTGGTCGTTTTTCCGTTTTGCGACTTAACGGCGACGGACCCTTTGACACGAGGATAGAAGAGAGGGGACGGTGCTGCAACGGCTGTGCCTATAATTTTTACGACGCCGGTACCCGGGGCTTAATTTTTTGGAACTTTCTGGAAAATTCTTAATTTAATATTAAGGTAATTGTATACTGCACCAAATATTTAAAATAAATTGAACTATTTTTTACTTTTATTTCTGCTTTCATGCGTTGTTTACTAATGCCCATAAATGCTAAAATACTGATTATTATATCATTCTTTGGGCTTTCCATATTTAACTCATTTTGTTCACTTTAAATGTGTTTTGTTAAGTTTAAATTTTACATTTATTGTAAAAAACTCGTTTTTCAGAATAGATGTTATGAAATTTGTTAAAAGACTCATAAAGTTTCTCATATTATTATAACTATTTTCTATTTTTTTGTACTATTCAAGACATCTTCTTTTAGGTTTTGAGGTCATCAAAGAAATGTCCCTTACAAAATATTATTGTTTGTCCATAAAATACCGTTTTGGAAAATTCACTATAATTAAACAATTGTCCAAAAAAATTGTAAGTGAATAGCAACAATGTTAAATGTTAATGTAATGTCTGATTTTTATACTTTTACATAATTTATGTAGGTAGTATTGAAATCACTAAACAGCAACATGCTAACACCATTGGAACGATACGTCCCATTACTTAAAAATAAATTCAAAAGCGATTAAAAATAAATACAGAGTATATTAGACATCACTGGGTCCGGAACTACATTCCAATACTAATGGCTATTTATAAAATTAATGTAATAAATATCATAGTAAATATTTATTTAAAAGTCATACCTTGGTGGGGTACAGACAACCTTATTTTGGACGTAAACTTTATAGTATAACCATTTATTTGTTGAGTGCAGTCGTTTACAAAACAATTGCCTGTGGACTATCTACATACCTGTGTAATCTGCCTATTAACTACTCTTTAAGGTGCTGCAAATCAACAATTTATATAAAAAAAAAAATTTATCATAAAATTATGTGTATAATTTAGTATAGTAATAGTTATAAGGATTCTTCACTATTTTTTTATTAGAATATTAAAACCTCTATTAGTACATTTATATGATGGCGAGGAAAATCGATTTGAAATTAAAATGCATTCATGTCATGTAAACACTTTAAAACGGTTTAAAAACTTCAAACCATTTTCAAAATTAAAACGCTTGTGCTATGGAGTTTAAGAAATTATAACAGTTTTAAACGTGTAAAACGGTTTATAAATTTGACATATGACCGTGGCTTTTTCATTCTGCATTTTTATTATCAATATCATACTAGTTATCAGTTTTCATTAAAAATGTTCACTAAATCGATTAATTATACATTTATATGTATATGTAAACGGATAATAGGTATTAAACTAAATCGTTTTAAGAAATTTAAAAACTATTTAAATTCAAGCCGTTTTAACGCTATCATATAAACGTAGGTACTATATGGCTCCATTACAAATATTCAATTCTCAAAAAAGAACCTCTCAATACAAAGAATTTTTTTTAACTACTTGAAAAATATATTGTGAACTTGAACTAGATTTTGTCGATGAGCTTTCTTCAAGAATTTTAATAATTAGGACGTTTTCATTTTATAAACTTAGTGTACAGCCTAAAATAGTTTTGAAACTAAAAAAAGTCCTCAAAACGGCATTGAATAAGTCTTGGATTATTTTATTAATGTCAACATCATTTTACCTTTGATGCGATAGCTGGAAGACATTTTTTGATATGTGTTGTTTTTTTGTGTCTGAAGCAACGATAATTTTTATTCCTGTGGACCAAACCCATCAAAGATTTTATTTGAAAGTGATTTTGCCATTTGCTAACCCCTGTTTTTGCAACCGTGAAACATGACATTTTAAGGGACATCTACATACTATAGCATTTATTAAAGCTCATTGTATAGGCAATTTTTCACTAAAACTTGATGGTTAACTAAAATTTGTCAACATGTATAATTCTTACACAGGAAGGCTGGATAAATTTTAATATTTATCTTTTTTAAGGGGATTCGATACCGACCATTTGTTTTGTATAGATAATATTTAAGAAAAAAGTGGTTTTAATGAATTTCGACCGTGTCAATTAATTTACCGGTTAATTTGTATTAGCTTCGTGGTAATATTTTTAATTTAAATCATTTTGTCTATGAGTAAAAGCCATTTTAGTTAGTATAATATACATTTTATTCTTCTATCGCACAGGCCGAACCAGTGATCTTAGTAGTAATCTGAAAACAGATTTGAATTCGTTATGAAGTAAACTTGGGATTCTACGAGGTACTTTTTTGATATATTTTTCTAACTATGAATGAGAAACCATTGAACATTTTATAAAATTTCAAATATTTAAATCAAATTTGGAAAGGGTTAAAATTAAAAATTAAAAAAGTGCCTCGTAGGATCCCAAGTACACTTCATGACGAATTCAAATCTGTTTTCAAATTATTTATCGGATAACCGGTTCGGCCTGTGCGATGGAAGAAAAATGATGTGTTTATACTGAAAAAGACGGCCGGTATCGAATTCCCTTAACTTATACACATACAGGCTCTATTTATGTACATAAAATCATGGTTTTACTTCGACCAGTACGTTCTTAAAAATAATCCGGTTTGATAATAATCGATACATCAAGGGAGATCTCCAATATTTGTTCAATAACTATTGTCGGATTTAGATAGGATATTATTGCGATTTAGTCGTCTTTAAAGTACGGTAAAATTAGATTAAGGGGGTTTCCATAAATAAGTCCGTAGTTTGTATTGACTACAGACTAATAAACCATATCAGTTTCCGGCGATGGCCACGGGTCGTACATTATTTTTAATTTTACTGTTGTTGTTATCGTATGTTTCCAAGTCGTTGTTTCTAATAATAGTCGCGAAATACATTGGAATCCCAATATTGCAAGTGTATTGGAAGGGAAGGTATGTGTTATCGACATACACTGGACAGCCCGCACCCACCACTTAACTGACAGAAGGATGTCAAGCGTGTACGGTGTTACAACTTGCAATAACACCCTTTTTTTACACGTAATTATTAGTTATGTGTATCATCATTTTTTGTATGAATCATACAATTTTATTTTATGTATATTTTTATATTTTATTGTAGAAACTTTGCAATTTTTAATTACAGGTATACTTTTATACATTATTTTTATATTTAAATTGTATATTTTAAATCATACGACCGTCAGCTGGACGCTTTCTTTCAACCTTATAATTATAATACAATTTTATATAATGGAACATGGAGGTTTCATTTATGACAATTTGGGGAAGAAAAAAGGCGTTACGTAAGTACCTAATTGAAATTCACAGGGACAATAATAAAACACACTGCTCTTGGATTACTTAAGGGCCAGTTTTACCCTGTAGATTATTGTAAAATAGTAATACAATATTAAATATTTGTACCTACATAATTAATCGTTTATTTGTAGTTACTATCAATGTGCCAAACGAGGACTCAACTTCTGCAAGGGTTCATTGAAAAAATCGACTGATGGGACATTAATTATCATCAAACCCCATAATGGACATGAAATAAGAGACAATAATGAGATGTTAATTAAATCTTTTAGATTGATTCTAAAAACGCGAGCCAGTAAAGAAAATGGTTTATTAAAATTAATATATGATCAAGAATCAGAAAGGTATCTTAATCGATATTGTCTACTTGGTTTATTTTCATATATTTGTAAAACTTATATACAATTTTTTATTTTTTAAGGAATCCTGAAGCTAGCAGTCTCTATTCTTGGGCAACAGCTGAATCTATAATGCGTATAGCGAGAAGGCACTCTCTTCCGAAATTACCAACTTCTTGTACTGAACTGGCAGTTCTTTTTGAAAATGGAACACTTCCACGATATTCATGCTGTAATGAAAGCATATTTAAGGGCTGTGTGCTATGTATTGACGGTCACCAAAGTCTAATATTTGCTTGCACTGGTTTAATTCAATTAGTAGCGAATGTTGAAGAAATACACGTTGATGCTACATTCAAAATTGTATCCCCAAACATGGGTAAACAATTATTAACTATTCACTGTATGATTCAAAACCATGTAAGTTATTTTAATATTTCACATGTTTATATTTTTTGTGGATTACGTATAATTATTAGTTAAGAAAAGAATATATTTATACAAAAATAAAAATGAATACAATTTTTCTAATTGCAGAAATAGAAAGTACCTATGACAACTATTTTTTTGGTTAATAACTTATATAGAAAACAAATTGTTTAGCCACTCATACACATAAGATTCCTGGAATCTTAAATATTTTTTATGTTGTGTTTAATTGTAATTTTATGTATATATTTGTTTAGTCCATACCTGTTGTATATTGTTTAATGGAATCAAAATCAAGGAATGCCTACATTAGTGTTTTAAATTTTGTGAAATCGAATATTGTCCCAAATTTAAACCCATCTGTTATAATAACTGATTTTGGGACAGCCCTTCGAGATACATTAATATCATTATTTCCCCAAGCAAGAGTTGCTGGTTGCTGGTTCCACCACAATCAAGTAGGTTATTTGATAAATAAGTATTTTTTACATCTTGATCATCTCTATACGAATGTCCGGTAGAGCCATTCTCTTTGTTTAGGTTAGCTAAAAATATATTTATCAGTTTTAATTTATTATTTCATATAATTCTACACTTTTACTAGTCGAAGTGTAGAATTTGCTAATTGATTTTGCATGCTATATTTGCAGAATTATTTCACTTCATATCCCCTGACTTCAAATAATAATATGCTACCATATTTATTTAGTAATAATTTGAGATATTAATAATAAGTAATAACTGTATGTAGTAGTATAGATAAATATCATGATGTTATTCAGTAAACATTTTATATTTAAATAAAACTGTTTAACTGATGTGATTATTGTGCCAATTTTATTATTCAAATTTTACTGAAAACTTTTAAAGATTTGCCGTCTAAGAAAATAACCCTGTATTTAAAAAAAAAAAATTAGTCTATATCAAACATTGTTTCCGTGAAAATCGCTCAACAAATATTAACCTGCTCAATTTTTCCCACAATATTCTTAGCTTCTTTCATGATGTCATATACAGTGATTTTGCAAAGATGTTTGGCAGAGTTAATCGTTTTTTATTATTATAAAGTTAAATTCTGTTTCGGTAAAGGTAATACTAAATTATCTTGGATAACATCCTTCATTATTAACAGATTCCATATTATTAAATACATAATTTGCTTATTGTTTATTTCATAAGTACCTAATAGGCGTATGATTGTAATTAGACCTCGATATGTTTTAAATATAAAAATAAAATAAATTATAAATAATAGCAACAGTAATAATAGATAAGTAGATAGTAATAGTATGATTGAAGTAATTACTATTTTCTATTTTTACAGGCGGTATGGAAAAATATGAAAAAAAAAGGATTTCTCCATTTAATAAATACTAATGGTCAAGCATTAAAAGCTTTGAGAATGTTGTTTGCTTTGCCATTACTACCTGCTGCTGATATAGAGAGAGCGTATGAAGTCATTCGGTTATTTGCCATTAATCATCAAGTTCCTATGACTAGTTTATTTAGTTATTACCGAAGGTAAAATTTTACTTTTGATGTTTTTTTTAAAGAAATAGTATCTGAATTACAAGGGTTTCACATTCATGCTATTTATTTTATCTTATATTCGAGTTTTAATGTCAATTAAATTTGTTGGAAAGAAAATTGTTACATAATAACTAATCATTTTTTATGTTAAAATATTAACTTATCCTTATTACTAGACCATTGATGAATTATATTTAATATATAATTTGCAAAGAGGGTAAATTCATCATTAGGTATTTTTTACATTTTTTCAATTATTCTCTGTCTATGTAATCTACTATTCCTGAAAACCAAATTTAATACCTACATAAATTATAAATTAATCATTTTTTTATTATTTCCAAAAACTTTGTTTGTTTGGACATACAACTTTCTGAAACTGGTCGACTCTCCTCATATTACAGTAAATGGCTGTAGTAATGAGTATTTAGTTATAGTACACTGTCATCTTTTGTTTATATAAACCAGATGTGTTCTCCGGCTTTGCCTGGGCCTAAGCAATATGACAATTTTTTAAATTTGATCATAGCTAACTGAGTTTGCTAGTTGCTGAAGGCTACAATGTATACCATTGTCGATTGATTTTAATATAGAATTTTCAAGTACAAATAGTTAATTCAATGATCTGGTTCTTAAGGTTGTAACTTGCGTACAATATATCCAAAGAATAAATATAACGTTCGGGGGTTCAAGATACAATTGTAGCTATTGATTCAAGTTTATTCATTTATAAAAAAGAACCTCTTTAAATACATATATTATAAAGTTAAACTAAATTTTCATATTTTCAATACAGTTGTATTTAATTCAGGGAAAGACAACTCTGCTTTTTATTTAATTTTGTTTTCACTTTAATTGATGCTTCATTTATTTATTCCATTACAAATTACTTCAGGAATGTTCCAGGACTTCTTTTTTTAAATTTCCAAAACTCTGTAGAAAAACTTGAACATTCTTGAAGAGTTAGTGTAGCAATTAGGACACTTACCTTACACATTTGTGCCTCCCACACCCACCCACGCAAAGCCATTGTAACCAAACTCTATTATGAATGGCTAACTGTACTTACTACTAAGTATTATATAATAGACAATTATTCTCTAAGCCTAAATCATTTATCTTGCAGTTATTGGATAGGACAAGTTGGTGTTCACGTTTTTTCTGTCCATGGACTATCAAGGCGCACTAATAACAATGTGGAAAGTTTTCACAATAGTTTGAGACTAAAATTATCAGTGGCGCATCCAAACTTATGGATTTTTCTTAGTAAGCACATGTGTAATTTAATACTTTAATTATTTTATAAAGAAACTTAATTAAATATAGTAAATGAATAAATATTTAAACCCTCAACCATAAAAAGATAAACTCTGTGTATAAATATATTTCGGCAACAGTGTTGTCACCTTCAGCGCTCACAAGATGACAACATTTAAATATTTATTTGTTTATTATATATATGTATAATCATAAGTTGCTTAAAGTTTTTTCTAAACTTTATTAAATTGTGTGATTACAGATCAGTTAGCTCGTCTAAGTATGAATTACCATACAATAGTGAATCAGTTGTCAAATAATATAAGGCCAACAAGAAACTATAGAGTAAATTATGTTATAAACTCCAATCGTATAAAGAATGCAACTAGCCAATATTCTCAAGGACTGATGAATATGTGGCAGTTTTTGCAAATATGCTCTCACACTACTACTGCTTATGAACAACGTCAGAGAAATTGGGCATTACAGGCAGAGATCAATAGCAACCCAAATGCTTATATACCTCTTTCAGAAGATAACCGGATTGATGATTCTGCAGTAGCTGAAGAATTAATTGCTAACATACCTGTAGCCATTTCTGAGGGTGCAAATGAAACCGTAAATATTGATGACAATGATTCGCTTGACGATGAAAGTAGATGTGTGACATGTTTGGTGAGGACGCTAAGGGAAACTCCAATAAGGTATATGATTACTCCATGTGGGCACGCATGGATATGCAATAGCTGTATGCTGACAATTCTTAGGTCTGACCCTATAGTAAAATGTCCTGTGTGCCGTCAAAGCAACAGTCATTTTCAACGTGTATTTTTTACCTTTTAAAATTAAGTGCTATTATTTTGTGCACCCACTAATAATAAATATTTTAGACTTAGCAAAAGAGACATTAAGGTTTCAACATAATGAATAAAAACTATTTTTTACTCGTAACATTACAAATAAATCATCAGAATCATAGGTTTTATCATTGACTATAAATATTATAGATGGCCCACCAAGACAATTTACAGTTCTGGACGTCGACAAGGGGTGAGCCCTAAAGTATCGTTTTAAATAAAAATGATACTATTAGCAACCACCCCGTGTCGACATCCAGAACTGAAAATTGTCTCGGCGGGCTATCTATGATATTTATAACTAATGGTATAATGAATTGATGTTTTGATAAATTTTTATTTTTTTGTATTATTATTCCTATTATTATGGAACTAATGTGCTTTTTACAGTACTTTTGTTTAATTTTATAATGATAGTGTATCCATATCAGAATAAAACTGAAAAGTTGTATGTGTTTAAAAATGCATTGTGACTAAATATTTAAAGTCTCGTTAAGTATTTTATTTATATGAATTGTTTTAGTTATACAAGATTTGGTATAATGCATTGATGTATTGATACATTTTTATTTATTTGTACTATTATTCCTATTATTAAAGAACTTATGTGCTTTTTAAATGTACTTTTGATAAATATTATATTTTGTTTTTTTATAATAATAGTATATCCTTAACAGAATAAAACAGAAAAATTGTATGTTTTAAAAATGCATTGTGACTAAATATTTAAAGTCTCGTTAAGTATTTTATTTATATGAATTGTTTTAGTTGTATAAGATTTGCAAGTATCACACTGTATTTTTTTTACTACTTTTTTGGGTACATAGCCTATAATATATACATATACCATTTACAAGTTTACTCAAATTAAAATAATTAACAGTACTCATGATCAATCACTTGGTTTAATTTTTTCTGAACGTTTCGAAGATAACAATTTTTAAATCAGTATTATCAAACATGCTACAGTTATCAGTAATAAATGAATATATTTCATTGTGGAGCGCTACACCCTTTGGTTGAAATAAATTGCCTGCGTGTGGACTTTTTTAAATTTCTTTCCTCCTCTACAACGGAACCGAAAGTAGTCTACGTGACCCTGAGAAATAGTATAAATCAAGAAAAATGACAGGATAGATTGAAGTTGGTGATTTTTAAAAAGTCAAACAATTTTCATAGAAATACATTAGTCTAATGAAATCTGTTTTTCTTTGAGACGCGAACTACTTGTATGCCATCTTTAAATGTTAACTTGTATTACAAATTTTTATGTTTTCGAAAACTTACTATAGTATTCATATAGTTTTTCTGAAATAGACTTACAAAATGGTTTTTGTGAAAACCTTGAACACCTATTTTTTGTATGGAAAGCAGTATTAATTACACAACAGAATTTTGCAGTAACTTGAGAATCTTTGAAAACGCTATTAATTATTGACATACATTTTAACGAGTCAGAAACACAGGCTTAGAGTTTGGACAGCGAGACACATTCATTATTTCATTGAAGAAATTTATATGAATGTTAAGTTATTTGCAGTATGGAGTTTGTAGTTTGGGATTGCACAAGGTTCACTATAATAGATTTAAATGTTTTTTTCAGGCAGTAAACTTATAGCATAGTTAAATAAATTCGCTATAGTCTATTCAGTGAATTCTTAAAAAATACCCTAGAGGAAGTTTCCAGTGTCAATTTAGTTAATTTACTAAAAAAAACTAGTGTATTCTTTTCTACTGGGTCAAATGTATAAATGTATGACATCAAACGGCATATAACACAAGACAGTACCAAATGTATTAAAAGATCTTACAATTATTTAAAAATATCAAAAAATTGTTAAAATGAAACTCGAAATTCAAACAATTTTTATTCTTTAATCAACTAATAAGATAATATTCTATAGTGTAAATCATGTTTTTATTATCTATGATATTATCGCACAACCAGATGGCGATAAACATATATTTTCTATTCTGCACTCTCATTTTCCGGACTATTACGTTTCAGTGAATATATAATTACATTTTTTTTATATTTCCGTTATAATATTTTCGTTAAATTTATTTTCTATGTTTTAGTTTCTGGTACGATACTCTTCTGGATTTTTTTCATTTTGTCGTTACATTTTCTATATTTCAACATTCTGGATACATACATTCTTGTTATTTTTTTTCTGGAAAATTGTATGCGTCCACCGATACGTGCGCCAACGTTATCACTTTTTGTTATCACTAAATAACAATCTTGCTGATAAAAAATACTAAATTGCTTGTAATACGAATACTACAAGAATTTTAAAATGGCAGTTGATTTTAACAACTGGTAAAATGTTATAATTAAATTTAAAACAATTATACCATTGCCTTGCTATACCGACTATTTACCGTCTTGTGGCCAAACCTAATTAAGGCGACGAAGTTTATGATGTACAGCTGCTGTCGAAAATTCAAACATGGAAAAATCTTGGTAGTAAAAATTACATTTTAAAATTGTCGTTTGAATCTCAGAAACTTTCAATAATAATCGATTTTTTACTTGTAACTTTGTAGATATTTAAATTCAAAGTCAATAGTCGTTTGGTTTTTAAAGACAAGTAGCGCAGAGATTTCCTATTAAACGATGTATATTAAATTAAACGAATAAATAATGTCTTAAAATATATCAAAAGAATAACGACAACAGTTTGGCAGAAAAATTAAAATCTTTACAACATTTATTATCGACTAGTTTTTCGTCTTCAACATGTTAATTAGTTAATAATTATTACTAATATATTTTTTTTTTTTTTCTATAGATACCACAATTTCCATTGGTGTTTGCAACACCGTGTTTTCTATATCTTCCCTTGGTAATAAACTAAAGATATGGACTGTCAATTGAAATTGTCAAAGTCTTGGACTGTATCGCGCAAACCAAGCCCAAAGCCAATACGCAAACAGTCAATGCCGACGTCCAACCTACCGACCAAGCCAACAGAGATGCCGCCAAACCCATGGACGCACGAACAGTGGCTTTAAATTGGTTATTTTTGCACATTATTCAGTCGTGTCGTTTGATTTCTTCAATTTGTTGACTGTGTCCATTAGCTTTTATATTCATCTATTGTAGTTACTTTTTTATATATACTTCCTGTTAATCCTTACTCTTTCTTGTCAATTTATTTCTCGGCACTTTCCAAAGCCAATCATTTTTAATACTGTATGTTTTTTTATGTTTATCTATTATGTAATGTATTTTGTTATTTCAATCACCAACAACGTCGGCCGCCAAACACTAGGCCCTCTGGCCAGTCTCAACCGTCGGGTACGATCAATGGTTTCGAATGTGTGCAAGACCCTCAAAGACAATCTGCTGTCCAGAATGCATAAAGGCCTAGGCAGTACGGTCCCATTCGAAGCCACAGACGTCAATGCGGCCGGCCGAGCAACAGGAACGCGGTGGCCCGCTTCCGCCAAACCACCACCGCCATCGTGGACGGCGAGTATGAAGCCAGGTTAACGGCCATCGCTATGAGCTTGAGAAGAAGGCACGGACATATCCGGCTTGTACCTCCAGACCTATTTTGATTCATATTATTATTATTGTCATTTGTTTCTTGTTGATTATTTTGTATAATTATTGTACTTGGCATTTTTACTATTTGTTAATTAATTTACTATATTATACAATCAAATGTTGCAAATTGTTTTATCGTAACTATCGACTTGTTTTGTATTGTTTTCATGTTTTCTTGTCTTATAAATCTTTGTGAATCTTTAATCAAAAATCAACTTTGCAATGGCTTTTGTGTACAATATTCTAAAATTTCACTGTGACTTGTTTTGTTTTATAAATCTTTATCTAATTAAAAATCAACTTTATCTCCAAAAGCAATGGCTCAACGGTTTCGAATGCGTGCAAGGCCCTCAAAGACAAACTGCTGTCCGGAATGCATGAAGGCCTAGGCTGTACGGTCCCATTCGAAGCCACAGACGTCAATGCGACCGGCCGAGCAGTGGCCCGCTTTGGCCAAACCACCACCATCGTGGACGCCGAGTATAAAGCCAGGTTAACGGCTATCGCTATGAGCTAGAGGAGAAGGCCCGGACACGTCCAACGATAAAGGATTTCACTATTCGGGGTTTTTACATACCCTTGTGGCTTGTTGTTCTTGTTGATTATTTTGTATAATTATTGTACTTGGCATTTTTCCTATTTGTTAATTGTTTTTAAATCGTTTGTTACCATGTTATTCTGTGTAAATAAAAAAAAAAATTTGTTAAATAAAATATTTTCCATTTCTTTATGATATGATTTATTTCTTTAGTATAAACACAGGATATTAAAAATAAAAAAGACCATGTGTACAAAAATGTATACATACCTAGTAGTTTTCTGGAAATTTTTCACTGGATCCATGAAAAGTTTAATACATTTTGTTTTTTGTAAATAATCTAATGAGATACAACGCAGTAGTAATACTTACCTATTTTAACACGGATGTGTTGGCAAATCCTAAAAAAGTGTATATCTGATTCGACAGTACTGTCAACTTGTGATAAACCTAATCCCAGTATAACCTTAGATTTTCTATGCTATTATACAGCAAGCGCTTTCACAAACACAAAACATATATTATTAAATCAAATCCGAAGAAGAAATTCCGTTTTTGAGTATACTTGAGCTTAACCTTTATTATTTGTCTTTATTTAATCCATACACACATCAATCGGGCATTTATGGGTACAACGTATATTATGTCTAATATTTTAGCTGTAGAATTGGATTCAGAGTCATTGGCTTCTAGAAGGTTATATAACGACTTAGGTTTTATTCATAAATTAATAAATGGTAAATTATCCTGTCCAGAATTCCTAAGCAAAATAAACTTTAAAATTCCAACCTTTAATTTAAGAAATAATCGCCCGTCCTTAATACCACAATGCTACACAAACTTAATTAAATATAGTCCAGAGTATCGCATTTTAGATGCATGTGACAATGTACTTAATTTTGATTTTTCTTTTGATTCCCAAATTAAATTAAAAAATATTATATATTGAATAGTAATTAAGCTTACATGTGTTTATTGTGTATATATTTATTTGTTATTATTTCTATTTGTATATCTAATACCCAAGTTGTTGCTGTATATTCTTTTGTGAAACTTTTAATAACTGTACTCGTTACCCATTTGGGGTGTTAAGACTTTAGATAAACAAACAAATATAATAATAATATGTCTGGCTACTATATTATACAATCAAATGTTGCAAATAAACTAACGGTCGTCACGACGGCCGTTGTTTTTTTGTAACTATTGACTTGTCTAAAATTGTACTGTGTATCGTTTTCATGTTTTATATTTCTCTTGTTCTCTTTATCAAAAATAACCTTTTCTCCTAAAGCAATGTCTTTTTTGTACAATATTTTGAAGAACGGGCTGTCAATTGGCATTATGAAAGTGTTAGATCGTATGGCACCCACCAAGTCCAAAGCCGACCAAGCCGGCGAAGATGCCGCGGACGTGCGACAGGCTCTGGATGGGTTAAATTTTGCATGCCAATTAATTATGGTCTTTGTTCATTTATATCGTTTTATTTCTAGTATAAGTGCACTTCGCAATTTATTATTTATTATTTTTTCTTGGTATTCCGCCCACGTTGACTGTGTCCGTTATTTTTTATATTCCTCCATTTTGGTAACTTTTTTATATTTCCTAATAATCCTATGTCTTTCTTGTAAATTTATTCCAAAGCCAATCATTTTTTATACTATATGTTTTTTAATGTTTTTCTTTTATGTAATGTATTTTTATATTCTCATATATTTAATTGCTCTTATTAGTTACGTTATTTTTTCCACCGCATTGGTCTGTTATCATTGTTACAAGCTGTTCTCACATTGTAAAAAATTGTTTCCCGTAAACGCCAACGACGTCGGCCGCCAGAAGTCAGGCTGTCTGGCCACCAGTCTGAACCGCTGGGCACGGTCAACTGTTGCCGGTGCGTACAAAGCCATTATTGACGCACTTCTGTACGAAGCCACCTAGGTCCAACCACCGACCATCGAAGCCCATAGCGGCGGCGACGACGTTGCCAGCGGCCCGTCCCGGAACCCGCCGAAACGCGACCGGCCCAAGAACCCGTACGTAGGACACCGATCGTGGCGGCCCGCTTCGGCCAAAGCACCGCCACGGGGAACGCCGAATACAGAGCCAGGGTCGCGAGGGTAAAGGCCGTGGCCAAGAGCCTTAGAAGCAAGCAACCGTACCCGGACAAGCCCGTCGACAGAGGATTTTATTATTCCGGTTTCTAACGTACCCTTGTGGCTTGCACCTTCTACCCCCCCCCCCCCTTCCCCCATATTTGTTATTTTTACTGTAAATATTTATTTGATTCTACTTAATATTGTTGCCTTTTCTTGCATTTTCAACCTATCCGTTTAATTTACTGTAAATACTTTTGATCGTTAATGTTATTGTAATAATTTATTTTTTTAATAATTGTTTTGTAAAATTATTGTGTTTCCTATATTTTGTTTATATTGTTTTCAAATCGTTACCATGTTATGTTGTTGTGTGTAAATAAACAAATCATTTTTCATGATATAATGAAATATGTTCCATTTCTTTATCGTTGAAAAATACAATAAAAAAAGTGTACGGATGTTTGATACGTTTTTCAAGATACAGTAAAATAAATCAGATAAAACTATTATTTCAAAATGAAACGATATACCTAATCGTTATTATTTTCTTAGACAGAAATATTATTATATTGTATAATACCTAATATTTTCTTTTATTCGACATCCAATGCTTATAAACACGATAATATAGTATTAATACAATATTAATGTCGATATAATTAAGCAGTTTCTTTAGCGGGCGATAAAGAAAAATAACTTTTGTTCACATAGACGTGTTGCTGCACCGGATACAAAATAATTAGTAATTACTACTATATGGGCACATAGTACACAAACTAAAAAGATAATGACAGAGAAAATAAACATCAACAACCTTATCGGTCATAATAATATACATTGTATTACATATACGTATATAGAATATTACATGTGTTCCATGTCTACAGACAAAGCCGAGCTGAGTGTAGAAGCTAAATAGTTGCCATTTAAATAACACAAGCAGTGACACGCCCGCCTTGAATGCTGCACGTCGTATTGAATTGATATAAGAAATCAAATCGGTAAGAACACTTGAATGAATGCTATTATATTTTTTTTAACACAATAATTCGTAACACATGTAATAAATATGTAACACAAAACTAGAAACATTGATTTAAGGTATGAAAAAATTTCATTAAAACTGTACCTACCTCTTTTCGAAACGTCATTATACATCTTGATGATTATTACTTAACAATTATTACAACAATATCGTAATGTCTATTTCCTCTATTAATTAAACTAAATCTATCGATTAATATAATTATTTATAATTACTCGTCGATAGTTATTGAATCCTAATTACATGGTATACAATTTAGTTGGCTTACAAGTGAAATCCACTTAATCACCGTTTTAATTAGATTATTTTAGTAAATTTAAATTTAATTTCAGTGTAAAAAAAAAATAAAAATAAAAAGATTCAACTCCAAATAACTCATTAACAGCACAAGTCTGTTTAAAAAAAAAATGTTTATCTTTAAATTTGTCAAAATTTTATTCGATACGCTTTTAAGTGTAATGGACCTATAAAGGCTATATTAATTATTATAATGTGTGTTAATAAATTTGAAAGTGAGTAGATTTAATTTAAGGTTTATTTTAAAGTCATCGTTAAGATGTTTTGTATTTTTTTACAATGCTCAATTTTTGTTTGAAAAAGCTGCTGTTTTTTAAAGGGGCGTTGTAAAAACGTTTCCTTGGGATACAAAATGTCTAAAATATATTAGATATAGTTGGTACAAAATGGAGTCTTAGTCAGGTTGACCGAGTAAAAATCAATAAACTATAATTTGTTTGCATGTAGAACTTGTTAAGAAAATAATTTTGGTAATTTTTACAGTAAACGCCGACACCAGGCCATATCTGCTATAATACTATGTAGTTAATATTGACCATTATTTTACTGAATTTCTCTTATGTAACATTGTTAGGTGTCAAATCGTTGATTTCTTTATCAAATCTTAGTACGTTACTGACTATTACTTATTTGTGTCTTAAAATAATAGAACAAATAGAAATTTATTACACTAATACCTATTCTAACCTAACCTGACGATGCGCAAAATGGGAATTACACTATTTACCAACAATAACAGTATAGTAATTATTGTAATGAAACGTTATTACTTTTAATTATTGTCAAACATTTAAAATATATATATATTTTTTTTGCTAGAAAAAGATTTTAAAACAATTACCTAATATTTATATAAACGTCAAACATTTGTCTAGCTTGCCCATCAATTTTTACAATAGAATCAAATCCGTGTATTTACATTTTTAGAATTGTTTACTCAATTCAAAAGTTCATGGGCCATAATATATATATATATATCAAATGTGATACCTATTTTTTTAATCGACCGTTTTCTATTTTTACAAAACTTCTATATCTATATCGGACATTTATTATTTAAGTTTTTTATGAAGACCATTGGATATTATTATGCAGTTGGCCTCATGACACTTCCTCTTCCATATATACACACATGTAAAGCACAGCTAGAGCAATTACCATTCACGGCCAGATCCTATGTCAAGTCATTAATAATTGTGTTTATTAACATTATATTTATACCATACCTATTGTTTTTACGATTGAGCTCGGACCTTGTGAGAAAATAAATGATGTAAAAAATTATTGTATACAAATAAATAAAAACTATGCCTAAAAAAGTTTAAAAAATATATTTTTGCATTTAACTACAAAAAAAAAAAACACCTTATTACCGGACTAATAAGTACACATCACGGTTAAACCTTAAAATTAAGATCTATACCTAACTCCTCAAGAAATGTCCATGAACACTTATACTGTGCATGTATCGAGTTAGTTGTATAGTTTCATTTTAATTTAATAAACATTTTTTTTAATTGCATTATATTTTTACCTTCGATGCGTCGCTGAGTAGGTATTGTATTTACAATGATGTGTTTTTATTTTATTTTTCACATACCTACTATGATTTCAATGGTTGTGCAATTGACAATTAATACAAATATATAGCTCTTGCCAATACACAAATCCAACTAATTATTTGTTGTACGAGTACAACTCGAGAGAACCAAACAGTTAGTGAATTATCAAAGGAATAAGATGTGCATAAGATTAAGATTTTGGCAAAAAACTACCTTGACCTAACTCCTCAATAAATAGGGCCTATGACATAGATAGGTACATGTTGCGTTGTTTTGAAATTGTTGACCTATTCCTGTATTATCTGGCTCGGTCACTGTATTTCACAACCTTTTATCTGTCTTTATGCAGCCAAAATGAGAATGATAATAACTGAAAATGCTGATAGAGTCTCGGAATGGGCGGCCAAGTATGTGACCAAGAGAATCAAAGACTTCAACCCGGGGCCCGACCGATACTTTGTCTTGGGTCTTCCTACGGGTAAGTATATAATAACGCACTTTCTTATTTACAAGCAAACCAATTAACTTCAGACCGACTTCAGGTGGAACTCCGCTAGGTATGTACAAGTACCTGATCAAGTACTACAGGGCCGGTGAAGTTTCTTTCAAGTACGTCAAGACTTTCAACATGGACGAGTACGTTGGTGAGTTTAAGTCCAGTATGGTCCCAGTATTTCTTAAGTAGTCTTTCAGAGTCTCTTCATTCCCCATAAAATATCGTTCAGTATATTGATATTAACCCTTCACTGCATGTAAGTGCATAATATATGCATTAGGTTAATTTATATTGGTATTATTTATACAATACTTACAATACTTTCTACTGTGAGCTTAAGTTTATTGATGGCTGCACTGAATAGTGAATTCGTAGATGTGTTGGACCATCTTCTGAGGTTGTCCGTCCAAGACATTTGAGGTCTTCCACAGCTCCTTCTCCTAACTATTTTACCCTGGATTATTTATTGTAATACATATCGGTGGTATTGAAGTTTTCTCGTTTTTATGGTTTTTACTACTTCAAACATTACAATAACATAATACACATCTTAAAAATATGGCCATTTGATTTTTTTTTTAATATTATATAACTACTGTCTTATGTTACTGTGTCAAGACTATTTTTTTTTTTTTTTACTATGGAAGCCCTCAAAAAGGAGAGAAATTACATTCTGACCGTTTATGTTTATTCCAGCTGTTATAATAATGGCCATTTCCATTCTTCCGCATTCTAAACTCAACTAAGACAATATTATCAATTGACACCAGAAACAGTTTCGTTTTCGGTGAAATACATTTTTTACGTTTTCTGCTCAATTCGTCGTTGTGTTGATCTTTTATTGATCCTGCAAATGTTTCTTATGGAAATTATAATGAATAATCCAAAAATATCACTTGAAAAATAAAGGATACATTATTGCATTATAATATAATATATTTTATTGATAATCTCACACATGTCCACAATCTGCTTAACCTCATGAATTGACAATTGTATAAATAATATATTACAATAAAATAAACTTGTTTTAAAAGACCAATCCAATTTCGTGAATTAATTATTAAGTTAATATAATACATTATTAACAAACAAAAAAAACGACACTCAACAACAATCAACGGCAGTTCAAAAAACGACTCTTCTTATAAATAATGTTGTACACCGCTGGACCAGTGTTACCAGCCCTAACAAATAATATTCCATTTTTTTGGAGGGATAATTTTTATTCTGCAATCTCCTACATGTAATAAAACAATACGAATATTGTAATGTTATTAATTTTTTGGACCGTGTCGTCCACGAAAGGCTTGCCCAGAAATCACCCGGAGAGCTACCACTGTTACATGATGACAAACTTCTTCACTCAAGTAGACATAGACCCGAAAAACGCACACATACTTAACGGCAATGCCGCCGACTTACAAGCCGAGTGCCAGAACTACGAACGGCTCATCGAGGAGGCCGGAGGCGTACACTTGTTCGTCGGTGGTAAGTACACACACAGACTTGAGAACTTTTTTTGCTTGATTCGACAACTTTCCGGATTCCCATATAATATGTATACATCTACCTACCACAGGCATAGGTCCGGACGGTCACATAGCGTTCAACGAACCCGGTTCTTCCCTGGTGTCCAAGACACGGGTCAAGACGTTGGCACAAGAGACTTTGGAGGCCAATGCCAGATTTTTCGGCAACGACATCGACAAGGTGCCCAAACAAGCTCTGACGGTCGGCGTGGGAACCGTCATGAGCGCCCAAACGGTAAGCGCGTACATTCAGAGTCCATTAAAATACATCTTAAGCCAGATAACTTTGGCACAACTAGAGGACGCCAAGAAAGTTCGGACTTCCCTGACCTTACGGCCTGAACGAGTTTCGAAAGGAAGTTGAAAACTTCCCTAGTATTATTAGAACGAAATAAACTTGTGTGAAAAAAATAATCCAATTTTGTATATTAATTAAATATGTACGTTATAAACAAAAGTCAACAACACTCAAGGGCAGTGTTCGAAACGACTCTTGGTATAGTATTAATAATGTTGTACACTGGCGGCCCTGGTCACCAGTGTTACCAACGCTAACATTGCCAACACTAGCCTCCCCTAACCACCCTCAAGTTAAACACAGCAGGCCATGATATGACAATAGCACAGACAGCAGTTTAAACTATGATGTACAGTTTTTGTACATCTAATATTTAAAAAGTCGAGAAAGAAGTACTGTATTGACTTACTGTGTGTGGTTTTATTTTCTTCAAAATCTAGTACCAACTATACCAGCTAAAAGAAATTTAATGTGCAAGGCAATTATTAGCTCCTTCGTCCAGTAACAATAAAATTCCATTTCAACGGAAATCTAAGTTTATTACAGACAGTTCAGGCATACGAAGAACAAAATATAAACTGTCAAGGTGTAATTTTTGGGGGGTTTTCCTTAATAAAAAGTTTGACAGCAGATTTAATTTGTAAATGTTGCAACCTCTAGATGTACTTTTGGTCTGATTTTCAGACCTTAAGCCGTAAAACTTTACTGAAAAAAAACTTCCACCCAGTTTAGGGGAAAGGATTTAAGATATTTGTTTGGCACTGCTTGTGTCTAAAGACACAGTTTTTCATCATTTGAATCAAGAAAATGGTGAACTTTTTAGCTCAATAAATAGAATTTATAAACTATAGTTATAATAAAGACATAATGGTTTCTTGAATCATCCGGTTCCAGGTGATGATACTGATCACGGGATCTCACAAGGCGTTGGCCCTTCATAGAGAGCCCATACAATTCTTTTTCGAGTAACGTCTTGATGACTTCCGAACCTTTGGCCATGAGTTTGTCTTGTTTATTACAAACGACTAATATTTTGCTTTTGTTCGAAACAATCGTGTCGTCGGTGATCACTCTGTACAACAGGCTAGCAACGCAAAAGACAGATTAGTTGAAATTTAAATCTCAAAAATTGTATTACACTTACTCTGCTACATCGCATACCGACGTCTGCACGTTTTCCGAATCGACGACGAAAATTATCCCTTAACAGCTCGTCTTGTAAACATCCCAAAATTTACCAAACGCTCGCTCGTGTCCAGGAATATCGACGACACGCAAACATTTCTAAAAACAAAAATTATAATTGTCACAATTAAATCACGTTCTCATAAGTCCGTTTACGTTCAATTGTTAGTGTACCTTGCTGTTTTTGAATTCGCCAATGTTTTCCACCTGCGACGTGAAGGTCTGGACGGCCTTGTTGAACAGCAAGTGCGAATAGAGAGCGGTCTTGCCCGAATCGCACAAGCCGACCAGCAAAACGTCGCGGTAAGTCTTGTTACTCTTTTTCCACAAATACAACAACACTGAAATGTGATTAAATCAAAAAATATATCCACAAAATATGATACAATTTTTGGTCAATATAAATTTGCAAATTTACAATTATCTCTTGATTTGAAAATGTCCTTGTTTGTTAGAAGATTGCATAGCCCATATTTTATTAATCTATGTACTTATTCATTTAATATGGCCATTTACTTAGTGAATAGTTAAATTAATAATTTATGAATAATTACACCAGAAATCGCATAATATGACAATTGATACACATTAATGCGAGCGTATCAAATACTCATCACATAAATGTTGATCTACCCTTGGTATGGTACAAAGATCTTAATTAAATAACTGCAAAACTTCTTCAAACGATTAAACTGTTCCATCCTTTATAAATTAGGTATGGTACCCTCGTGTTTAATATATATTTTTCTGTTCTAGGAACTTGCTTTCTGTTGTAGTTAAATAATTTTTGGATTAAGTCCTGCCGTTTTACGGTGGACAATATTGACATAAAGCTTTTTTTTAATTATTTTAATTAATACTCTGATAATCAGATAGTATAAAAATCTATTAGAAATTAGAATACCTACTTAGGTATATCCATATTTCATTTAGATCTTTTAAAATTATATTTTCATAGATCCATAGATTTATAAGAATTTTTGATATTGCACATTTCCAAACATAAGTAGAATTAAATGTCTAAAGTGATGCTGTAAGATACTAGTGAAAAGTAATAAAATATTTTTGTACAAGCCTGGCAAAGACTTGGCTAATTATCTTTTACCTCGATTGCCTTTATAGAAATACAATTATTATCAATTAGATTTGTTTCTTATAGAAGTGATATTATAACTTTTCTGTTATTAATTCTGCCTACATTCCATTTATTAAGAAATGTATACTTTTCTTATATTATAAAAAAAATAGAAATAATACATATTATAAAATAAATAGATACAATTGCAAGTTGCAGCATCTCATCATATTTATTTATCTCTTATCTCGTTCTCATCGAGATCTGCTGTTAAAGCTCTTTTTGCCCACAATAAGTTTAATAAGTTATAATAAGACTGATTTAAGTATGTTAATATTTACTCAAGATTGGTGAAGTTGTGAAAATTTAAATGATATAAACGTAGCTATGGACATATTTAATGTGAAAACTAATGAGGCTATTTCCAATTCCACTAATATGTATATAATAAAATTGTCAAATCAGAAATTAAAAAAATGAATATCAAGCGGTCAGGTTAACTCTATTTTAACTAAGTGAACATTTAAAAACATTAATAATTAACATTTATAATTGTGTTAGGAATATCTTATACCCCCATAATTTTGGTTAGAAATACTAGATTAAACTAGTAGAAGATAATTCTAACTTTATACTGTTAAACAGTTGTACTTAACTAAATTGTAGTTAACAATGAAAAGTATAAAAGTTGTAGGTATTTAATTTATCATTATTTTCAGGTAAGTGCCCCAATAGTTTTAACAAATGTGTCTTCATTCCTTTACACAAAACAGGAAATAAATAATTGTTCAGTAGTTATTATCTATTATTTCAGTCGGTAATTATAATTACTAGGGCTCTAGTTATAATTACTAGACTGTAGCCATTATAAACCAATATCGTTATCACTGTCTCTATCAAAAATATTTGAAAATCATTAAATCCCAAATAATGAAGTAATATAATATTTAGTTATTAAAACATATTTACATGGTTTTACGAGTTTTTATAGTTGAATTTGAATAAAACTGAACATATGGTTTTCAATATTCAAAACTATTTTAATCTAGATAACTTTAAGTTTAGAGGTCAAAACTGTGTAGAGCTACAAAATTGTGTTTCATGAATTATGATTCATATAAGATGTAACTGCGTTACTATTAAAAATAAAATAGTTGTATACTTTGATTCATTGATAACTGACTAAAATGAAAATATCAAAAATATTGAATATGTTATAAAACTATTCAATTATTATCAAGACATTATTTATATATATCTATAGTTATTAGATAATAGCAGGTATTGTTAAGGGTTAAACTTACTAAAGCTAATTTATTATTTAAATGTTGAATCTATAATTATTTACTACATTATACTATGCATATAAATAAAGATAACGGTATCTGGACTTTATAATACAATTTATATCGAACACATCATCGTATACTCAAAGAGAGTATTCAATATGTTAAACATCCTTCGTTTAAACGTATTATATAATATCACTTAATACAATACACAGATACAAATCACTCGTTATCGAGAGTAAACGTGTCTATGAGAACAGATTTAGAAAAAATACATTTGGTTTACTTTTACTTTATTGTGTCAAAAACTACATCTAAAAACTAATGCATTTCTAAATAATAAAATTATAAACAAATATATACTATATACTAAATACGCTTTGTTTTTTTATCACATATTAAATATTATTTAATTAAAAATTATCAAAAAAGTAAGTGGTTATTAAAACATGTTTTCAGTTGTAAAATAACACAAACAAAAATGTTTTGAAAAATAATTTTACCTAATTGAAATTATTATGAGAGAAAATTAGTCAATCACACTATATAATTAAGCTAACCAAGAAAAAACAACTTTTATTTCTAAAAAACAATATAGACTTCCTGTCTATCAGGCTACAGTAACACAGTATACATTTCAGACCAATTTTATAATTTATAAAGTACAATTCATAAAGTTTGATAAGTCATTTAAATAAATAATAAATAGTAATAATAGAAATAATAAATGTAATAGTTTAAAACACATAAAATAATCTGGTAAAAAGTATAAATAGTATAAAATGATACTTAAGTAAAGATATTTTTTAACTAAAAATGTATATATTATAAACTAAACATCAAAATTTACAAATGTATAATTACTTGGTTTAGCAAAAAAAAATTGTACCGTTTTTTTTTTTTAATCTAGGTATTCAAAATTTTGACTACACAATTTTTCCTAACAACATCAACATAATTTCACAACAGTTTACAAATTTTCAATCTTTCAGTTAGGTCAAGATATTTTTACAATAAATTAATATTTTATTGTTATTAAGGTAAGTAAATATTAATAAATAAGCAAATACAGAAGCTACATTTATAATTTATTTGGTAGGCTAATAATTAAGTTTGTCAAAATTGTAATAGTAATATACTGTTAGTATCGTTAAACTAAAGATACTTGTATTGACACCTAAAGTGTAAAAATATTCAAACAATAATACAAGTATTCAAAAAAAAAAAAAAAATTTAAACAATCTTAATTTTGTTTTAATGTAGTTGAAAATTAAAAATATTTAGCCAAATGAGATATCAGTGTAGTGGTCATAAATACAGTACAGTTTATATGGACGTTGAAGACAGGATAATAAGTTATTCAATAAATAAACAACTGAATTACAGTTGATTAATAATAAATTATAATGCGACTTTTTTAAATAAAATTAAACAAAATATAAAGAGATTGGAGATGATACTACGATGTTTAACAGCAGGTAAACAGAAATACTGGGTGGCGTTTATACTGTTAGTCTGATACAGAATATTCTTCCAGGGGTTTTGCACAAAATCCAATTAACTTCAACAACAAATATTCAAATATAGTGTCAAAAATCCGTCATGGATTACAGTGTCCATGGAGAAATATATGATATGTCCATTTAATCTTCCTCTGGTCACATTCTAGCTGAAAAAACAACAAATGGTTAAATAATATTAATAATAATTATAATATAAAACCAATTTAAAATGAATTACTAATGTTAACGTTTGTTAATTGTGAAGTTAAAATTAAATATAACGAAAATTGATAATGACATTTTTTTATACCATTCAACTTAAATTATCTATCAATAACACTTGGAAGAGTGATTTCATGAATAGACTATATTTGTGACCGGTATATATCAAGTGGACCTAGTTTGTTATCTCATACCAATGAAACGTAAGATCTACAAGTAAATGCAATTTTTCTTGTACAAAAACTAATAATGTTAGAAAATAGTAAATTAAATTATTAAAAAGAAAGATAATTTACATTTGATTTCTTTTTTTTTAAATACCCTATATTAGGGTGTTTTAGATTGATATTAAACTAATTTTGTATCAATATTTGTATTAATACTACAAATCTAGAATGTTTTCCTTACCTAGTCTATTTAGACAAATGATAAAACAATTATTTCTTCCAGTTAGTGTCGAAGGAGAACTGTTCAACCAGAATCTTTGACTCATCTTAAACTGAAAGATATATTATTAATAAATAAGTTAAAAGTTGAAATGTAATTATTAAAATAATAGAGATTAAATCAATTAAAACAATTTTACAAAAAATAACTCCATACCTGTTACCACACTTAATCAGACTAGAGATAGTTTCAGGAATCGAACCGCTCTAATGAATAAGCATACCGATAAGCTTTTTATGACTTCAGACAACTACCATCATACTGTAAAACATAATTTACTTGTATTAATAGTTTTATTTAAATAGGATGTAATAATATTGTCACACAAATTAGTACAATATAGTGTATGTATGAACTTTGTCGCTAGGTACTATAATTGATAAATATATTATGTAATTCATATTAAATATTGCAAGTTTATATTATGTGAAAATAAGAGTTTTGAATTATGAATTAAAAAAGAATTCTAATAAAAATAATCATTTAATATTAATAAGAAACGAAAGTAAATTTTATTTACCAATAATTATCGTTGTCGTCATATGAACTAGTTGGTTTTTTGTCATTATAAATGTATCGTAAAAATGTGTACTATTTAAGAAAATATAATATATTTTAACATGGTTATTTTTTTTATATACGTGCGCCAACGTTATCACTTTTTGTTATCACTAAATAACAATCTTGCTGATAAAAAATACTAAATTGCTTGTAATACGAATACTACAAGAATTTTAAAATGGCAGTTGATTTTAACGGCAAGCTGCCATAGGTTCCCAGAGTCATAGGTTCCCAAGCCATCTTATAGTATATTTTTTCTTATCAATAACCAGGTTCTAACCACAAGGCTGTATTTAAATATTGTGATAAAATAATTTTCATTTTTGTTATGTGATAAAAATTATAAGTAATAAAAAAAATATTATTTATTCGAATAATTTTGAATATAAATTACTATTGTGCTATCATTCTTACTTTAATTTTATTGTATAATTTCAATGTATTTAACTGTTAATGATGGACGTATCAGCTCGTGTTATTATACTAATACGTCTTTAGCCTTACCATTTAAGGCTCATATTGTATAGTGAGTAATCATAATAACTATAATTTAATAATAAAAAGTATTAAAATGTTATTGAAATTACATCAAATATGAACTCATGGGTAGGGACCCACATAAACCTTTTCTGGCTTATTATAGGAAATTCGGATGAACCGGGTAGTTGTTATCATCAATTACTTCACACCACACCCTATGCAATATGCGCTACCATACACATAAAATATGCATTGCACCTGACAGGCAATTTCGCCTGTTCTGAATTTGAAGGGATTACCGATAGTTTTTGCTCTAATGTCCAGAAAGACAAAATGCAGTTTCTACAACAGTAGAAAAAAAGAAAAAAATTACTTATACATTAAAAAATACTGTTTTTGAACCAGTTAAGGTAAAATCTTTTAATTTATTGTTAAAGACATCATCGAATGATGCTTTTTGATCAATTGAAGAATACACTTGTTAACTCCATCAAAATCACTTGAATTATGATGATTGTACAAATTTATAAGAGCTAATAAAATAAACAAGACTTCAGAGGCACACCAATGTAGTATTTTCATATAAGTCGGTAATAGTTTTCAGTTGTCATCAATATCTGTAAACAAGAATCATTAATTTAATAAGCTTTATGGAGTACAACCTTTAATTTTCTTCTAAGCAGCACTTCTACATAAGTACGACGTCTACAACTAGGTATAAATATTTAATGAATAAAAATAATACACTTTTGGGGGTTGTTGAAAATTAAGGTGCTAAGCTTCCATAAATGTACCAATGATAATATTTATAATGTATTAAATCAAAATCTTTAACACATTGGCTATTACAAGAAGGTGAGGATAGTTACGCTCAAATATTATTTTATTATGTTTTTTTTTATGAAATAAAAGAAAAAGCTCTGGTAGTCAATGTCTTAAAAAAACATTTTCAATGTCAATAAAAGGATTTCAATATCAGTTATTATATTTTACCTCGGATCATATCATCAATGTCGTTAGGTTCTACATCACTGATATCAAAATCATCATCATCATCATCAGATCCTGAATTTATCACAATAATAATAAATAAAAATAATTACAATTAATTAACTACTAAACATCTTATTTAAATAATAATGTTAAAGATAACATACCAAAGTCCTGATTATCAATTTGTAGATCAGCGGCCTTAAAAAAAATAATTTTTTGAAGCAATTAATAATAATAGATAAAAACAGATTTTAATATTTCCCAAAAACTAAAATCTCAAATCTTATAAGTGTTATGATTAATTGTGAGACTTAGTTTGTATATATTCATCAGTGGCCTGGTAAATTTAAAATATAGGGGACAATTTTAACTTTATCGTTTTAAACACACCACCCCTATACTTCCAATGAGAGCATCTAAAAATCTCAAGAGGGAATTGCCTTTAAAATCATGTTTTTTGTACCACTGTTTTTCATTAGCACAATTGTTAGATGTAAAATTAACTTACATTATTTTCGTGATTCGCAACCTCTGGGATGTCGTGTTCATCGTCTGTAAATAGTTCAGTTTATTATTTTAATACCTAATTTTATAAATTAAAATGCACATATACTAATATTTTTAATACACAAAGAATATTGACACTATGGTAATATGATTGATATTTTATATTATTTTAGTACTTAATTAATTATATTTTATTTATTTAAAAAAAAAATTGTTAAAAAAATACGGAAAACATAATTTAAAATAATAATTGAAGAATTTAGGATTAAATGTTATATTTTAATTCTTTAGTAAAATGTAATGTACAATTTTATATAGTACTTTCTTACTTTGAATAGGTGCTGGCACTCCAAATTGTGGAGTTGTATGCATGCAGCTCACAAGAAATTCAAATATTGTCAGTTGACCCATACCCAACTGTCTTTGTGCTCGCAAAATTTTGTTGTTTTGTTGTTGCCATATTACAGGTTGATCCCTATGAATTTCGATTCCATCTCTTGCTCGCCTTATGTCTTTAGTAATGGCTCCAATATATGGTAATAAACGTTCTATAATATAATGTTTAATTTTATGAATTATTATCTCACTGAAATAAAGTTTATTACTTTTCTTACCAACAAAAGACCAAGGTGATGGATTTGGATGCGTGAAATGGCTCATCAAGGTCCTGTGGCTCGCTTCCAAAATATTATTTGTTCTATCAGTACGCCCATGTACTGAGAGAGTAACAGGGCCAATTTCTGAAAAGAAGAAGTATCATGAATAGGTATGTGTATAAATGAATGTCAGTGATATTTATCTTTAAGTAACTATATATTTCAACTATAAATTAGTACAACAATAATAATTTATTTGCAATGGTACCATTTATCCAAAAACGCCTATAGTACATGAAAAAATTTCTAATTTTTTCTTGATGCATTTGTAATTCCTGTTTATGTCCATAGTCAGGTTCACCAATTTCAATAAAATCTACCAGTCCATTAAAATGATTGAAAATGCAGTTAAATCCATCAACAATGTCTTGGGATGGTAACAAAGGCAATGCCATTAACATGTGGACAATTTTCCAGAAGAATGGATTTGTCTTGGCTAACTCTGTCAGACCTAAGTAATAATAACAGTATTTTTAACTTATCTAAATGATTAAAAATGTATTTTTAATAATTATTAATATATAAAATATTATATGCTCATCTGGAGTATTATACAGAATTATGTATTTAACAACTAGTTTTTCCTCTTAATGCATAATTAGTTTACATAAAAGTTTATATAAATTAAATATTCAAAGTTAAATCACAAATGTAATATTTATCTAAAAATTCAATAGACACATATATATATATATATATATATATATATATATATATATATATATATATATATATATATATATATATATATCAGATTTTTATTTTCTTTAAAATAATTACCATCAGTTTGCACACGTTTCCAAACAGCTTGGCCCAAATGAAAAAAACAACCACTGTGCCTACAATTCGGGAAATGTTCTTCAAATGAGCTAATTATCGCCCTTTCAAAATCGCTCATTACAGTGTTTGGGTTCCAGGCTGGTTCCAATTGCTTTAAAAAGCTAATTATTTTATTATAAGCAGCTGTAGTCTTTCTGGACATAAGTGCAAAAACTATTGGAAATCCCGTCATAATCATAATTATAGTTCATAATTAAAGCATAAGTTGTAATATTACAGTATGTTAGTAAATAATTAATTATTATACTTACATAGCCAAAAGATTTTGCCATGATGACTAGCATCTGCTGGCACTGTTGTCCAAATAATGGAGCCGCATCAAAAGTTCCGTCAATATAAATATCAGGACTTTCCCTGAGCAATCTTAATATTTTCATGAGTAAAATATGTTAATAAACTAATATTAGCTATTTGTTTAAAACGTTTGTTATACACCCTAATATACAATACACAGGTAATTTCTAAAGTGATGGTTTTTACCTTCTGGTTTCAGGGGTAATAAATATAATTGAACAACCTTCTTCGCCATGTCCTCTTACTGTACCAGCATAAATATTTACTCCCAAGATAGCTGCTCTATCACGATATGGGCCATCTAGCTGAAGACTAAACTCTTCCATTGATTGCGGATTTTGTGGTTGACCATCTTTCCGAAATCTTGCCATTGTTCTACGAAGGCTTTCATAGCGGTTCACATTAACATCAACAAATGTTTCATTTGTGGACATCTAATATTCAATTAAATACATAAAGTATGTTTCATTTATTAGTCTACATAAGTATTATGTTACACACTTTTTAATAAAATTTAAAATCTTTTAGAAAATACAATTTAAAAAAAAAAAAACAGAACAGTGAAGTTGGGGATATTTGTTTGGTTTGTCAACGTTAAACGATAAGACCACGTGTAAAGAATATTCCATACAAATTTGGAACTCATTTGACTTTTTTTCAAAAAGTTATAAAGCGCCTTAATCTTAAGTTACAAAATGTGTACACTTTTAGAGTGTTTTTACGATTTTGAAGGAAAAGAGGTGATATTAATATTTGGCCCATTAATGTACTTTTTACATGCAAAATCTTGGTTATAGGTTTAGGGATTTAAAAAATATTTTGGGTCCGGAATCAAAAATCAAAAATACATCATTGTAAAAACAATACTTTCCCAGCTCTGCATTGGCGCTAAACTTATATTTTATCAACTGTCAATAGAATAATGATTATAATTATAACTTATTGATATCAATTATATTTTATATGTTGTTTTTAACTAAATGTCAGATTATAAATTATATAAATTTAATAGAACCTGATTATAAATAACTCGCATTGGAGTTAACTCATTTTGAGCTCTTGCATTAATTTGGTTTCTAAACCGTCGTATAGGCACTTCATTATTATGTCCATGGTTATGATTTTGTACCAAAATCATAACATTTGGTGTTTCTTGGTACACTTTTCCTCTTGCTGGGCATCTATAAATTATTTAAGTAATTTCATTCATAGTACATATTGCATATCTATCAAGCATTAGTTAAAATAGAAATAAGAAGAGATCAATTTTATTCGGAAAGTTTTTCTAATAATTCAATATTAAAATTGAACTCAAAGGTATTGACTGGGTTTTCTATTAATAGACAGAGGAGTCCTTTGTATATAATTTAAAAAAAATACCTATTTATAAATGTATTATCTATAGCCATTTAACCAAAAAATCTACAAATTCATAAGAGCTGGAATTAATACGATGCTATACCTCCTGTTTATTAATGAGTTAGGTGTAGACAATTTTTTTTGCAACCTTTTTTTTTAAAGGTTAAACTGTGATGTGTAATTATTAGTTCAGTAATAAGGATTTTTTTTATGGTTTTCAGACTATCACAGCATCCTTGACAGCATCTAAATAACATAGCTACACAGAATGCATTTTATTCAGTCCAGAGTGGTTTTAGAGCAAAACCACCTATAATAAAATCAAAAGATAACAACATTTCAAAAACAATGTGATGGACTCACTCATTCTGACGTTATGCTTGTATATGTGTGTTTATTTACTATATTAATCGTATTGTAATAATCAATATTGTGTTAGTTTAATTGTTCAAAATAGTATTAACATTATTATTATTAAAAGTGTTGTCTTCCACTCTAATTTTTTTAATGTTAATGAAATAAAAAGCTATTTTTTTAATAATTAATACATTGTATATTATTTAATTTAAAAAACTTTTCATATAATTTACATTTTTGTATGACAATTAGGATTAGGCACGTTAAAAATTTAAATGAAATATATATATTAAAAAAAAAAGATGGGCTCTATTTTAAATATAATTTTAACTCTCTAATAATTTTTGTGCCTATTTACATTCTTACTATAAATACAAATACATATCTATTAAGTTTCTTAGTTACTTACTTAGTCACAGATTTATAAAGTCTACATCTATAGGTCATTGGATTACGATTTTTATGATGATTCCAATATATAAAACCTAAATCGTCTTTTTCAATAACTTCGTTTTTCCTAAGACCTGGAACTCGATTTAATTGTCTTATTTGAGCCATTATAATATTTAAAATTTTAAATAGTTTAGAAAAAAATTAGTAATAAATGTTAAGTATAAAATAATAATTATGTACGTTCTTTCAGCAAAAGTATAAAAACACTCTTGAAAATGAAATGGTTATTAAGTTATGAACTCGGGTATAAACTTAACCGGGTACTATCTATTTTTATAGGTAACACGTTACACATCAGAAACTCAATTAAAAAAAAAAGATTATTGTCCCTTAAAATTCTAGGAACCTGTCTGGGGTCCAATAGATTAGTAAATAATGTGTATACTGTCTAGACAGCTAAGTTCAATTACAAGTATTAATAGATATTTATTTATTTATTTATTTAATAAAGTAACGCCCCGCAGGGAGCAATGAGTACAGATGTAATACAGTAATAACATTAAACAACTTTAACATTAACACAATAAACATTTAACAACCTTATTAACTAACACATATATCAATCACATTAAATTTAAAGCACTTAATTTTAATTTACATATATTATCAAAGAAAAAATCAAAATTAGACAATTTATTACATATAGTTAACATTCTACATATAGGGCTATTTATTACATAATTCTTTGATTGATGCTCAATTAAAAAAGTATTATTGTGCCGATTGTTTACACTAGGCACTGTTATGCCTGGAGGCCGTGTGAGGATGGAAGAGGGTAGGCAGAACAGAATTAACAACCAAAAGTTAGTAATAACTTTTAATATGAATATTAACTATGAAACGTTTATCAACACAATGTAAAATAACAGTTAAGTATTGGACAATAGGGCACTTAATAACAGGACGTTGAGCTGTAGAATACTAGACGACGTCTGACCGATTTAGCCCTGTTCGCAGTGAGTACTTATAGTGGTCGGTTGGCCCTGGACGGTGATAGTTGGACACATAACTAGACCATTGATAGAAGTGTTCCTGGATGTCGTCATATGTAGAACGCAGAGACGTAATAGTATAATAGTACTTAAGTCTAAATAAGAAGTTATTTCAGATAAATGTCAATATAGGGATTGTTATCGCCGTATGGTTGTAACAAGTAGAATGGACGTGAAGGCTTTTGCGTTACAGCACTAAGCGAGATACTCTCTCTAAAAGTTCCGGGCTATCAACATATCCGGGCTATCAATTTTAAAAATAAATAGAGTATCCATATAAGACCGTATATTTTTTAACCAGACAAGGTTACAGCGATTTTCAATGTCGTCAATTGGGTGACCTTCATATTAATTTTAAGTGCTGCAAATCTTAAAAATTTTCTCTGGATTTTTTCAATTTTATCAATAAGACCGACCTGGCCACCGACCCAAATTCCAGGCCAGACCGCACTAAGGCTGAATAAAGTACTGAGAGACACCCTAAGTCTTTAAATTCACTACAGTTTCGTTTAATAAACCCTAGATTGCGGTAGGCTTTAGCACACATTGAGTGGATATATGTGTAGAAAGATAAGTCGGTAGACAGGATGACACCCAAGTCTTTAATGTTACTGACCATTTCGAGATTTGCTCTATTGACTACATACCTATTTAATATCAGGCTATATTCTCATGTAACAACTTTTTATTAAGTTTAATAAGTAGATCTTTATAAATTAAATCTATTTTTACAAAGGGTTTATATTTAAATAATTAACTGACATGGTAAAAATATGGTGATCATTTTAAAATTAAACTTATAGAAGGTCCTTGTACTTATTTTAAGAATGTATAACCTTTTTTTGGTGTGTATTTTAAGTCCGAACTCCGAACGATATTTAGGATGGAGAAATATTTCCTCTTAGGTTTTTTTTAAATGTTTATCCTTATCACTGTTGAGACTAGCGTGTTATCATTTGACACTATTATTGCAAATTTTAATATAGAAATTAAAAAAAAAATATTAAACTACCGAGAATATCACTAAAATGTAATACTTTTATAGATTTTATAAACTAAGCCGTTATGATATAATCGTTTAATATTCAAAAAGAAGGCTTGACTTGTCTTATTAATGTGATGATAAAAAAAACGTACTGGAATTAGGAATATGAATTACATATGTTAAGTCATCCCCGTACAATAAATTTGATTTATCTTAAATGACTCTTAATTAGACCTCCGTCATCGGCGATCTGTATATCCAGGATAAAAATAATACTACACATAGTAATGTCACACTAAATAAGAACCTGTGCAAACATTTAGCACTCAACGAAGTCTTGTAATGGGTTAAATTAAGATTATCGAATTTAAATAAGCTGCATGATTTAAGTTATATACATTCATTTAGTTAATACATTATAAAATGTATGCGTTACACTAATATTGAACCAAATTTGAAAAAATTTTGACTTGGAATGTATATCAGGTCACTTTTTTGTGAGCTTGATTGCCCGATTCTGAAATATGGCACTGTTGTTTAGGATCTCCATACTGCTTCTAATTCTATGCAGCTTGAAAGGGTTCAACAAAAGTTTTTGTAGTTTGCAAGCCATTTGTTACACATTCCATGTGAAGATTTCTTCCTCCAATGCGGACCCTTCCTTTCTAGACTATTTTTTTAAACTTATAAATTGTAAGTTTATATTGAGTACTTATAGGTTTAATTTTTATTTTTATTTGTAACTCCATGATGAATTCTGTATTATATTTTTCTGTAATCAAGGACAGTATCAAGCCCGTTTATATTCTAATAAATAAATAAATTGTAATATGGTCATTTTTCATTTTTTGAAACCAAGGTATACAATATACCTAATACTTGGGCTTAAATACCTTTAGGTGAAAGCACAACATTAATTAATAGGTAGGCACTAAATTGCTTACTGGGCTTTTGTTCGTAACAGTGCAAGCGGTGTAAACAACATATTATTTTTATGTATTTATACAGCGTATGCGCTATACTTAAGAATACGTGTCTGTATTAAATAATAGTGGCGTACTTAGAATTTGTCATATGATTGATCTTCAATGGGTTATCTAATCTTGTCCAGACTCCTGATTCTGTAATATGTATAACTCTCTAAAAAATTATGCTGGAATAATGGATTATGACTTATGACCACGGTGAACACTTAGTAAACTTAGTTACTTTTTAAACAGATCAGAAAGAACTTCATAACAAGGCACCAGCCTAATAATACAATACTTATTACTAATTAGGTGTGCTACGTAAAAGTTTAGGTCAAGTAAGATGTAAGTACGACCTGTAGTCTGCACTCACTCACAATGTACATTATTATTCATAATATTTGAAACACTTTTACATTGATTATACATACATTTAGATTATGTAGGTGTAGTTAATTACTACGTATTTTTAACTCTCGGGGTACTACTAAACAACCATAATATTTGCGCCTATGTGAATCCCTCTAAAAAGGTTCAAAATCTTTTATTACTTCATAATGATATTCAAATTGGTAATGAACTCGTATAATTTTAGTCTGCTTAAACAAAAATATTTTAAGGAATATTGTGGAAAAATATGCTTGTAAAGGAAGTTTCAAACTTCCATTAATACACAAATATATTAAACAAGTGATAGATTTCTCTACATAGTATTGTAACGATGGCTTTTGCCTGACTTATTATTAGCAATAATATTATTGTGCATGGCTGGTAGCTATCGTTACTTCCAAACCAAATCTATGGAGTCTCTAATAATTACCTAATCAATTCGGCATCTTTTTATATTTTTGTGCGTGTCACTCCGCCTGTTCTTGTCTTCGGATACCAAGGACCCTAGGTACAGGTTTCTATACATTTTATACTTATTGTTTTCCAGCTATTTTAATATTTTAATCGTTAACTTAATTTCTATTCGGCGTTTAGCTTTTCTAATTAAATAGTATTGTACGTTGCAACTTGAGAGTTTAGTTAATTCATAGTTTAGTTCATTTTAGTTCATTCAAGGTACGACCGGCCCTTTTACTCTTCGGGCGGTTATATAAATTTATAAAGAGTCTCAAGGATTATTTCAGGGTAGATACTGGTTAGCTTCCTGTCCCGGCTAGGGTCCCTCGATTTAGCCCTAGAAGGCGGACAGTCATGAGTGCGGTCCACTCACCGCACTGCACCGTAACAGTATATGAAATTGAGACTAGCTGTTAGGTACACTAGACTCAGAATATCTGAACCTTAACTGTGTGCCTGTATAAAAAAAATAATAGGTTAACCCCACTAAAATAGATATGTTCGTTACAGACTTATACAGTTTATATTTTAAATTTTAGTGGTCCTAATATATTTTTTTTGTAGAGTATACAAATAATAATTTGAATCTTTTGTATCAATGTGTGCATTGTGTGATCATATTAAGTATTTATTATTTTATTTATTAGCACATTAGTTATCAGTATTTTATTTTAGTAGATATGAGGGGCACAAAATATATATAATATGATACTATACATATTTAAATAAAATAAAATTTAAAAGTATTTAGTTATTTTAAATTTAATTAAAAAATATATAAATGTGTTTATAGTCAATTTTCACATCATATAATTAATTTACGACAGTCGAAACTCAAAATATTATTTTAAGTATTAACAAATATTATTTCCTCAATTTTAATTAAAACTTGTATTGATATATTTTTATGTACATACAATTATAACTAATACATAGAAAAACTTTATAAGAAAATCAAAAACATCATTATGAACAATTTATATTATTTAATAAGAATTTACTAGTATTATTACTCTTAACTAATATTTCACTATTGTTTTCCCAAAATGTTAAGTGGAGTGAAGGTTTTTCATTCATTTATTCTAAACTTCTCTACATATACATTTTCTTAAATTAGTTTTATAATTATAATTAATAATACAATTTGTTATATTTTGTATTTTATATACAATATGTCATATTTCGTCCATAACCACTGTTTTTAACATGAATTCCCCTTCACAGATCAAACTTAATTGATATTAAACAAGTTGTAATATAATAATAATAAAATTCATCTAAATTATGTACTCTAACTTCAATGTCCTTCAGATAAAATCACCCAGGATGGCCTACATTTTCTAGTTTCTAGCTGTTCAGTCTTACTCTTCTTTAACTTATATCTGTTATTGCGTTTTATGTTAAGCAATACAACCAATGACTCAAAATTTATTTACAGTAGTCTTATGAGTGTTATAATTGTAATCAATGTTATATTCCACATAAAGTTTAGGACATTTTATAAAAATAAATGAAGACATGAAGTGTGGTTTTATAAAACAATAAAATAGCAGTTTATGAAAATTGTTTAGTATATTTAATAAAAATATAAAAAATATTGAAATATTTACTAAATAAAATTAAGTTTTTTTTGTGATGATAACCGTGTGATAACATTTTGTGATAACAGTGTGGTAACCATTGTGGTTATTTATGACTCTGGGAACCTATGACCGAATGCCGATTTTAACAACTGGTAAAATGTTATAATTAAATTTAAAACAATTATACCATTGCCTTGCTATACCGACTATTTACCGTCTTGTGGCCAAACCTAATTAAGGCGACGAAGTTTATGATGTACAGCTGCTGTCGAAAATTCAAACATGGAAAAATCTTGGTAGTAAAAATTACATTTTAAAATTGTCGTTTGAATCTCAGAAACTTTCAATAATAATCGATTTTTTACTTGTAACTTTGTAGATATTTAAATTCAAAGTCAATAGTCGTTTGGTTTTTAAAGACAAGTAGCGCAGAGATTTCCTATTAAACGATGTATATTAAATTAAACGAATAAATAATGTCTTAAAATATATCAAAAGAATAACGACAACAGTTTGGCAGAAAAATTAAAATCTTTACAACATTTATTATCGACTAGTTTTTCGTCTTCAACATGTTAATTAGTTAACAATTATTACTAATATATTTTTTTTTTTTTTCTATAGATACCACAATTTCCATTGGTGTTTGCAACACCGTGTTTTCTATATCTTCCCTTGGTAATAAACTAAAGATATGGACTGTCAATTGAAATTGTCAAAGTCTTGGACTGTATCGCGCAAACCAAGCCCGAAGCCAATACGCAAACAGTCAATGCCGACGTCCAACCTACCGACCAAGCCAACAGAGATGCCGCCAAACCCATGGACGCACGAACAGTGGCTTTAAATTGGTTATTTTTGCACATTATTCAGTCGTGTCGTTTGATTTCTTCAATTTGTTGACTGTGTCCATTAGCTTTTATATTCATCTATTGTAGTTACTTTTTTATATATACTTCCTGTTAATCCTTACTATTTCTTGTCAATTTATTTCTCGGCACTTTCCAAAGCCAATCATTTTTAATACTGTATGTTTTTTTATGTTTACCTATTATGTAATGTATTTTGTTATTTTAATCACCAACAACGTCGGCCGCCAAACACTAGGCCCTCTGGCCAGTCTCAACCGTCGGGTACGATCAATGGTTTCGAATGTGTGCAAGACCCTCAAAGACAAACTGCTGTCCAGAATGCATGAAGGCCTAGGCAGTACGGTCCCATTCGAAGCCACAGACGTCAATGCGGCCGGCCGAGCAACAGGAACGCGGTGGCCCGCTTCCGCCAAACCACCACCGCCATCGTGGACGGCGAGTATGAAGCCAGGTTAACGGCCATCGCTATGAGCTTGAGAAAAAGGCACGGACATATCCGGCTTGTACCTCCAGACCTATTTTGATTCATATTATTATTATTGTCATTTGTTTCTTGTTGATTATTTTGTATAATTATTGTACTTGGCATTTTTACTATTTGTTAATTAATTTACTATATTATACAATCAAATGTTGCAAATTGTTTTATCGTAACTATCGACTTGTTTTGTATTGTTTTCATGTTTTCTTGTCTTATAAATCTTTGTGAATCTTTAATCAAAAATCAACTTTGCAATGGCTTTTGTGTACAATATTCTAAAATTTCACTGTGACTTGTTTTGTTTTATAAATCTTTATCTAATTAAAAATCAACTTTATCTCCAAAAGCAATGGCTCAACGGTTTCGAATGCGTGCAAGGCCCTTAAAGACAAACTGCTGTCCGGAATGCATGAAGGCCTAGGCTGTACGGTCCCATTCGAAGCCACAGACGTCAATGCGATCGGCCGAGCAGTGGCCCGCTTTGGCCAAACCACCACCATCGTGGACGCCGAGTATAAAGCCAGGTTAACGGCTATCGCTATGAGCTAGAGGAGAAGGCCCGGACACGTCCAACGATAAAGGATTTCACTATTCGGGGTTTTTACATACCCTTGTGGCTTGTTGTTCTTGTTGATTATTTTGTATAATTATTGTACTTGGCATTTTTCCTATTTGTTAATTGTTTTTAAATCGTTTGTTACCATGTTATTCTGTGTAAATAAAAAAAAAAAATTTGTTAAATAAAATATTTTCCATTTCTTTATGATATGATTTATTTCTTTAGTATAAACATAGGATATTAAAAAAAAAAAAGACCATGTGTACAAAAATGTATACATACCTAGTAGTTTTCTGGAAATTTTTCACTGGATCCATGAAAAGTTTAATACATTTTGTTTTTTGTAAATAATCTAATGAGATACAACGCAGTAGTAATACTTACCTATTTTAACACGGATGTGTTGGCAAATCCTAAAAAAGTGTATATCTGATTCGACAGTACTGTCAACTTATGATATACCTAATCCCAGTATAACCTTAGATTTTCTATGCTATTATATAGCAAGCGCTTTCCCAAACAAAACATATATTATTAAATCAAATCCGAAGAAGGAATTCCGTTTTTGAGTATACCTAAGCCTAACCTTTATTATTTGTCTTTATTTAATCCATACACACATCAATCGGGCATTTATGGGTACAACGTATATTATGTCTAATATTTTAGCTGTAGAATTGGATTCAGAGTCATTGGCTTCTAAAAGGTTATATAACGACTTAGGTTTTATTCATAAATTAATAAATGGTAAATTATCCTGTCCAGAATTCCTAAGCAAAATAAACTTTAAAATTCCAACCTTTAATTTAAGAAATAATCGCCCGTTCTTAATACCACAATGCTACACAAACTTAATTAAATATAGTCCAGAGTATCGCATTTTAGATGCATGTGACAATGTACTTAATTTTGATTTTTCTTTTGATTCCCAAATTAAATTAAAAAATATTATATATTGAATAGTAATTAAGCTTACATGTGTTTATTGTGTATATATTTATTTGTTATTATTTCTGTTTGTATATCTAATACCCAAGTTGTTGCTGTATATTCTTTTGTGAAACTTTTAATAACTGTACTCGTTACCCATTTGGGGTGTTAAGACTTTAGATAAACAAACAAATATAATAATAATATGTCTGGCTACTATATTATACAATCAAATGTTGCAAATAAACTAACGGTCGTCACGACGGCCGTTGTTTTTTTGTAACTATTGACTTGTCTAAAATTGTACTGTGTATCGTTTTCATGTTTTATATTTCTCTTGTTCTCTTTATCAAAAATAACCTTTTCTCCTAAAGCAATGTCTTTTTTGTACAATATTTTGAAGAACGGGCTGTCAATTGGCATTATGAAAGTGTTAGATCGTATGGCACCCACCAAGTCCAAAGCCGACCAAGCCGGCGAAGATGCCGCGGACGTGCGACAGGCTCTGGATGGGTTAAATTTTGCATGCCAATTAATTATGGTCTTTGTTCATTTATATCGTTTTATTTCTAGTATAAGTGCACTTCGCAATTTATTATTTATTATTTTTTCTTGGTATTCCGCCCACGTTGACTGTGTCCGTTATTTTTTATATTCCTCCATTTTGGTAACTTTTTTATATTTCCTAATAATCCTATGTCTTTCTTGTAAATTTATTCCAAAGCCAATAATTTTTTATACTATATGTTTTTTAATGTTTTTCTTTTATGTAATGTATTTTTATATTCTCATATGTTTAATTGCTCTTATTAGTTACGTTATTTTTTCCACCGCATTGGTCTGTTATCATTGTTACAAGCTGTTCTCACATTGTAAAAAATTGTTTCCCGTAAACGCCAACGACGTCGGCCGCAAGAAGTCAGGCTGTCTGGCCACCAGTCTGAACAGCTGGGCACGGTCAACTGTTGCCGGTGCGTACAAAGCCATTATTGACGCACTTCTGTACGAAGCCACCTAGGTCCAACCACCGACCATCGAAGCCCATAGCGGCGGCGACGACGTTGCCAGCGGCCCGTCCCGGGAACCCGCCGAAACGCGACCGGCCCAAGAACCCGTACGTAGGACACCGATCGTGGCGGCCCGCTTCGGCCAAAGCACCGCCACGGGGAACGCCGAATACAGAGCCAGGGTCGCGAGGGTAAAGACCCAGAGGCCAAGAGCCTTAGAAGCAAGCAACCGTACCCGGACAAGCCCGTCGACAGAGGATTTTATTATTCCGGTTTCTAACGTACCCTTGTGGCTTGCACCTTCTACCCCCCCCCCTCTTCCCCCATATTTGTTATTTTTACTGTAAATATTTATTTGATTCTACTTAATACTGTTGCCTTTTCTTGCATTTTCAACCTATCCGTTTAATTTACTGTAAATACTTTTGATCGTTAATGTTATTGTAATAATTTATTTTTTTAATAATTGTTTTGTAAAAATATTGTGTTTCCTATATTTTGTTTATATTGTTTTCAAATCGTTACCATGTTATGTTGTTGTGTGTAAATAAACAAATCATTTTTCATGATATAATGAAATATGTTCCATTTCTTTATCGTTGAAAAATACAATAAAAAAAAGTGTACGGATGTTTGATACGTTTTTTAAGATACAGTAAAATAAATCAGATAAAACTATTATTTCAAAACGAAACGATATACCTAATCGTTATTATTTTCTTAGACAGAAATATTATTATATTGTATAATACCTAATATTTTCTTTTATTCGACATCCAATGCTTATAAACACGATAATATAGTATTAATACAATATTAATGTCGATATAATTAAGTAGTTTCTTTAGCGGGCGATAAAGAAAAATAACTTTTGTTCACATAAACGTGTTGCTGCACCGGATACAGAATAATTAGTAATTACTACTATATGGGCACATAGTACACAAACTAAAAAGATAATGACAGAGAAAATAAACATCAACAACCTTATCGGTCATAATAATATACATTGTATTACATATACGTATATAGAATATTACATGTGTTCCATGTCTACAGACAAAGCCGAGCTGAGTGTAGAAGCTAAATAGTTGCCATTTAAATAACACAAGCAGTGACACGCCCGCCTTGAATGCTGCACGTCGTATTGAATTGATATAAGAAATCAAATCGGTAAGAACACTTGAATGAATGCTATTATATTTTTTTTAACACAATAATTCGTAACACATGTAATAAATATGTAACACAAAACTAGAAACATTGATTTAAGGTATGAAAAAATTTCATTAAAACTGTACCTATCTCTTTTCGAAACGTCATTATACATCTAGATGATTATTACTTAACGATTATTACAACAATATCGTAATGTCTATTTCCTCTATTAATTAAACTAAATGTATCGATTAATATAATTATCTATAATTACTCGTCGATAGTTATTGAATCCTAATTACATGGTATACAATTTAGTTGGCTTACAAGTGAAATCCACTTAATCACCGTTTTAATTAAATTATTTTAGTAAATTTAAATTTAATTTCAGTGTAAAAAAAAAATAAAAATAAAAAGATTCAACTCCAAATAACTCATTAACAGCACAAGTCTGTTTAAAAAAAAAATGTTCATCTTTAAATTTGTCAAAACTTTATTCGATACGCTTTAAAGTGTAATGGACCTATAAAGGCTACATTAATTATTATAATGTGTGTTAATAAATTTGAAAGTGAGTAGATTTAATTTAAGGTTTATTTTAAAGTCATCGTTAAGATGTTTTGTATTTTTTTATAATGCTCAATTTTTGTTTAGTTTGAAAAAGCTGCTGTTTTTTAAAGGGGCGTTGTAAAAACGTTTCCTTGGGATACAAAATGTCTAAAATATATTAGATATAGTTGGTACAAAATGGAGTCTTAGTCAGGTTGACCGAGTAACAATCAATAAACTAAAATTTGTTTGCATGTAGAACTTGTTAAGAAAATAATTTTGGTAATTTTTACAGTAAACGCCGACACCAGGCCATATCTGCTATAATACTATGTAGTTAATATTGACCATTATTTTACTGAATTTCTCTTATGTAACATTGTTAGGTGTCAAATCGTTGATTTCTTTATCAAATCTTAGTACGTTACTGACTATTACTTATTTGTGTCTTAAAATAATAGAACAAATAGTAATATATTACACTAATACCTATTCTATCCTAACCTGACGATGCGCAAAATGGAAATTACACTATTTACCAACAATAACAGTATAGTAATTATTGTAATGAAACGTTATTACTTTTAATTATTGTCAAACATTTAAAATATATATATATATATATATATTTTTTTTGCTAGAAAAATATTTTAAAACTAGCTTGCCCATCAATTTTTACAATAGAATCAAATCCGTGTATTTACATTTTTAGAATTGTTTACTCAATTCAAAAGTTCATAGGCCATAATATATATATATATATCAAATGTGATACCTATTTTTTTAATCGACCGTTTTCTTTTTTTACAAAACTACTATATCTATATCGGACATTTATTATTTAAGTTTTTTATTAAGACCATTGGATATTATTATGCAGTTGGCCTCATGACACTTCCTCTTCCATATATACACACATATAAAGCACAGCTAGAGCAATTACCATTCACGGCCAGATCCTATGTCAAGTCATTAATAATTGTGTTTATTAACATTATATTTATACCATACCTATTGTTTTTACGATTGAGCTCGGACCTTGTGAGAAAATAAATGATGTAAAAAATTATTGTATACAAATAAATAAAAACTATGCCTAAAAAAGTTTAAAAAATATATTTTTGCATTTAACTACAAAAAAAAAAAAAAACACCTAATTACCGGACTAATAAGTACACATCACGGTTAAACCTTAAAATTAAGATCTATACCTAACTCCTTAAGAAATGTCCATGAACACTTATACTGTGCATGTATCGAGTTAGTTGTATAGTTTCATTTTAATTTAATAAACATTTTTTTTAATTGCATTATATTTTTACCTTCGATGCGTCGCTGAGTAGGTATTGTATTTACAATGATGTGTTTTTATTTTATTTTTCACATACCTACTATGATTTCAATGGTTGTGCAATTGACAATTAATACAAATATATAGCTCTTGCCAATACACAAATCCAACTAATTATTTGTTGTACGAGTACAACTCGAGAGAACCAAACAGTTAGTGAATTATCAAAGGAATAAGATGTGCATAAGATTAAGATTTTGGCAAAAAACTACCTTGACCTAACTCCTCAATAAATAGGGCCTATGACATAGATAGGTACATGTTGCGTTGTTTTGAAATTGTTGACCTATTCCTGTATTATCTGGCTCGGTCACTGTATTTCACAACCTTTTATTTGTCTTTATGCAGCCAAAATGAGAATGATAATAACTGAAAATGCTGATAGAGTCTCGGAATGGGCGGCCAAGTATGTGACCAAGAGAATCAAAGACTTCAACCCGGGGCCCGACCGATACTTTGTCTTGGGTCTTCCTACGGGTAAGTATATAATAACGCACTTTCTTATTTACAAGCAAACCAATTAACTTCAGACCGACTTCAGGTGGAACTCCGCTAGGTATGTACAAGTACCTGATCAAGTACTACAGGGCCGGTGAAGTTTCTTTCAAGTACGTCAAGACTTTCAACATGGACGAGTACGTTGGTGAGTTTAAGTCCCAGTATTTCTTAAGTAGTCTTTCAGAGTCTCTTCATTCCCCATAAAATATCGTTCAGTATATTGATATTAACCCTTCACTGCATGTAAGTGCATAATATATGCATTAGGTTATTTATATTGGTAATATTTATACAATACTTACAATACTTTCTACTGTGAGCTTAAGTTTATTGATGGCTGCACTGAATAGTGAATTCGTAGATGTGTTGGACCATCTTCTGAGGTTGTCCGTCCAAGACATTTGAGGTCTTCCACAGCTCCTTCCCTCAACTATTTTACCCTGGATTATTTATTGTAATACATATCGGTGGTATTGAAGTTTTCTCGTTTTTATGGTTTTTACTACTTCAAACATTACAATAACATAATACACATCTTAAAAATATGGCCATTTGATTTTTTTTTAAATATTATATAACTACTGTCTTATGTTACTGTGTCAAGACTATTTTTTTTTTTTTACTATGGAAGCCCTCAAAAAGGAGAGAAATTACATTCTGACCGTTTATGTTTATTCCAGCTGTTATAATAATGGCCATTTCCATTCTTCCGCATTCTAAACTCAACTAAGACAATATTTTCAATTGACACCAAAAACAGTTTCGTTTTCGGTGAAATACATTTTTCACGTTTTCTGCTCAATTCGTCGTTGTGTTGATATTTTATTGATCCTGCAAATGTTTCTTATGGAAATTATAATGAATAATCCAAAAATATCACTTGAAAAATAAAGGATACATTATTGCATTATAATATAATATATTTTATTGATAATCTCACACATGTCCACAATCTGCTTAACCGCATGAATTGACAATTGTATAAATAATATATTACAATAAAATAAACTTGTTTTAAAAGACCAATCCAATTTCGTGAATTAATTATTAAGTTAATATAATACATTATTAACAAAAAAAAAAAAAACGACACTCAACAACAATCAACGGCAGTTCAAAAAACGACTCTTCTTATAAATAGTGTTGTACACCGCTGGACCAGTGTTACCAGCCCTAACAAATAATATTCCATTTTTTTGGAGGGATAATTTTTATTCTGCAATCTCCTACATGTAATAAAACAATACGAATATTGTAATGTTATTAATTTTTTGGACCGTGTCGTCCACGAAAGGCTTGCCCAGAAATCACCCGGAGAGCTACCACTGTTACATGATGACAAACTTCTTCACTCAAGTAGACATAGACCCGAAAAACGCACACATACTTAACGGCAATGCCGCCGACTTACAAGCCGAGTGCCAGAACTACGAACGGCTCATCGAGGAGGCCGGAGGCGTACACTTGTTCGTCGGTGGTAAGTACACACACAGACTTGAGAACTTTTTTTGCTTGATTCGACAACTTTCCGGATTTCCATATAATATGTATACATCTACCTACCACAGGCATAGGTCCGGACGGTCACATAGCGTTCAACGAACCCGGTTCTTCCCTGGTGTCCAAGACACGGGTCAAGACGTTGGCACAAGAGACTTTGGAGGCCAATGCCAGATTTTTCGACAACGACATCGACAAGGTGCCCAAACAAGCTCTGACGGTCGGCGTGGGAACCGTCATGAGCGCCCAAACGGTAAGCGCGTACATTCAGAGTCCATAAAAATACATCTTAAGCAAGATAACTTTGGCACAACTAGAGGACGCCAAGGAAGTTCGGACTTCCCTGACCTTACGGCCTGAACGAGTTTCGAAAGGAAGTTGAAAACTTCCCTAGTATTATTAGAACGAAATAAACTTGTGTGAAAAAAACAATCCAATTTTGTATATTAATTAAATATGTACGTTATAAACAAAAGTCAACAACACTCAAAGGCAGTGTTCGAAATGACTCTTGGTATAATATTAATAATGTTGTACACTGGCGGCCCTGGTCACCAGTGTTACCAACGCTAACATTGCCAACACTAACCTCCCCTAACCACCCTCAAGTTAAGCACACCAGGCCATTATATGACAATAGCACAGACAGCAGTTTAGACTATGTTGTACAGTTTTTGTACATTTAATATTTAAAAAGTCGAGAAAGAAGTACTGTATTGACTTACTGTGTGTGTTTTTATTTCCTTCAAAATCTAGTACCAACTATACCAGCTAAAAGAAATTTAATGTGCAAGGCAATTATTAGCTCCTTCGTCCAGTAACATTAAAATTCCATTTCAACGGAAATCTAAGTTTATTACAGACAGGTCAGGCATACGAAGAACAAAATATAAACCGTCAAGGTATAATTTTTGGGGGGATTTCCTTAATAAAAAGTTTGACAGCAGATTTAATTTGTAAATGTTGCAACCTCTAGATGTACTTTTGTTCTGATTTTCAGACCTTAAGCCGTAAAACTTTACTGAAAAAAAACTTCCACCCAGTTTAGGGGAAAGGATTTTTAGATATTTGTTTGGCACTGCTTGTGTCTAAAGACACAGTTTTTCTCCATTTGAATCAAGAAAATGGTGAACTTTTTAGCTCAATAAATAGAATTTATAAACTATAGTTATAATAAAGACATAATGGTTTCTTGAATCATCCGGTTCCAGGTGATGATACTGATCACGGGATCTCACAAGGCGTTGGCCCTTCATAAGGCAGTCGAAGAAGGTGTCAATCACATGTGGACAGTGTCAGCGTTACAACAGCACCCCGACACGCTTATATTGTGTGATGAAGAAGCCACGATGGAATTAAAAGTGAAGACTGTGAAATATTTCAAGGTACTTAGTATTTCCACGTTAATGTCTTATATGTTATCCCTCTAAGAATTCTATCAATAGTGCACTTTATATTGAAACAATATAGGCATGACCTAATGGGCCAATAAACCTGCACCCAATATAATAAGTTTAATTTAAACATGTTCCAAGTTTCCTGTATAGAAATCGAATGCTCCAAAAAAGTTATTTACAAAATGTTGAATACAGAGTGATTGGTTAAAAACAATACATTAATTTTCTCTTAAATACAATTTTGTAGTTTTTCTTTTTGGGAACACTTTAATTTGTGCTATTTTTTAAAAATATATTAAACAAAACTCTGTCTTTTTTTTTTGTCCTGAGCTCCATCAACTTTTGAAACTTCACAATAATTTGCTGTAACTATCCAAAACCGGTAATCGACCAGTCAACAGTTTCAGCAAATTAGTCTTAACATAAAAATTTGGTTAAATAATGTTCCATTTAAGTTTCAAAAGTTGACAAGAGCTCTAGAAAACACCAAGAAAAAGGTAATAGAAGTACATTTAGTAATTTTATAACATTGTAGTGTCTAAAAAAAAAACTACTATTATTTAAAAGAAACTGAGTCGCTTTGTCCTTAACGGATCACCCTGTATGAACTTTTTAAGACTTCTGCAGCTGTAGGTTCTTTCGTTAGCCATCTGCCAGATGGGTTTACTTGGATAGTAATATTATCGTTGGCGTTACTCAAGTCAGTTTATAATATGTTTGCAGGCACTTGGCGCTATTCACGAGAAGCTTATTGAAAACAACTGAGAACTCAAGACTATACCAGGAAAAAAATATTCAATCATACAAGTGTAATAATATATCTTACTATTAGCCAACTCAAAATAGGACTTATTGTAGTCACGTTTTATTCACATTGTAATATAATTTCTGAATAGTCGAGCATAATCTGTGGCATTCATCAACTCCTTAAACATATGCATATTATATTTGTTTGAACATTATCAAAACAAATAAATGTTCACAAAATATAATTTATTTAATCCTTGCGGCAATTTACATGCTAATAACATATTAGAAATATATATAAATATTAACAATACGACAAAGAAGAACATTGCAATACATAAATTATAAACAATTAAATAAATACATCAATATTAAATTCAATTAATCGACTCAATGCGATAAATTGGTGGGCAAAACAACTGTAGTTTGACTCAGCCTATCTCAAAAGGCATGGTGGCAATTGTCGAGCAGCTTCCGACGGTTGATCAGCAAGCGTTGCCCTGTTAAAAAGATGGATAAAATTAAAAATTAAAATTGCAACAGACGTAGCTTGCTTTACGAATAGCCAAGAAATAGTGCAAAATAGGAACACAATAAAGCATCCATAAAACCACAACTTACCGATCATCCTTCTTCGATGGACTGGACAAGGCGTCCACAAGTCCCGTAAACCACGCTTACTGCTACCGTACGACACCAGGGCTTTCGACAGGCAATTGCCTCGACAAATGCCTTAACCATATAACAATAATATTTATTAAGAAGTTATTACGGTAATAACCATGTATGGATTAGACACAATAAGGATGGTTGGTTACACAATTAAAACAGGACCAGCCCGTTATGGTAGGATGATAAAAAAAAAATGCCGTCAATTTTATATAAGTGCATACTTTATTTATATATTAAAATTTTTTTTTGTTTTTTTTTTTTTTGTTCCAATAGGTTAAATACCCTAAAACCAAAATCATGCAGATGACAATAAATTTGATTAAAATACAATAATGATGGATGGTAATAATAATAATATTTTAACAATAAAAATAATATAAAAGCAACATCGCTAATTAGGTTAACTCTATAAATATATATATATCGTAAGAGTATTAATTATAAATATATATATTTATATATTATATATAGTATATAGTATAAAAACAAACACATATTAGAGCTATCATCGTTCAGTACAAAAATCATACGTGGTCAACCTAGGAGTGGTAAATAAAACTACGAAAATTCCTAATTAACTAAAAATAATTATACCTATAAGGGGGGGGGGGGGCGGGGGGAAGTCGGTAAGAAAAAAGAAAAAAAAAGGAAAAATACAGTTATTATTTAAAATGAATACAATCAGTACACGCTGTCAGATTATAAAAAAAAAAAAAAAAAATGAACGAACTTTATTAAAAACAAAAATGATGAAATATGTGTCGACAGTCTTTTACACACACACACACACACACTTAGCGAGCGCGGCCACGCTTAACAATCTGAGGTATAAATTTACTTAACAAATATCACAGTAGTTGTACATAAGTGTCATTTTTTGCATTTCTCAAGTAACATAACATATATTCTATATATATATATATATATATATATATATTATGTTTACAAACATATATTATGTTTATGTTCAGTTGATTGTATTCGATTTATGGTTTTTTAAAAAAAAGGAAAAAAAAAATTAATATTTTAAAGAACCGTCGGGGTTCGATTGAAAACGATAAACGTAAAAGGTCAAAGAAATCACATTAACAATAATAATAATAATAATATGTAAATGTAATAAAAAATATATTATCATAAACTACAACCATCGTAGTCTCGTTACGCTTTATCTATTATATATAGTACATATGCTCGCTTTAACCCTACGTTTATATATTATTAACTCCTTGTACTGAATGGATTACATTTAATAAAGATATAATATATGTATATATATATATAATTTTGCTTAGGAAAGTATTTACTACTAATAAGAATGCACACGGTCGCACGCAATAAGACCGTAAATAAGAAAATAGAACAAATTCAATTTTGTTTTTAATGAAACAACACATGCAACGCTTTCAGATATTACGACGATGAAGTTAGTATATAACGATAAAAAAGTGAAAAATTAAGAATGAAGATTAAAAAAAAAATGATGATGATGCATAAATATAATATACAAATAATCAGAACTGAATAGAAATAAGAAAAATGTACTTTTTGATTGTATATATATAAATTAATTACTATTGTTTTGCGACTTGAATAATAATTATAAAAAAAATTAGCAAAAACGAAAAACAAATTACAATATGATATACTAATTGTAATAGATTATAATATTATGTACAATAGATTAAAAAATCTAACAAATAATTACTAATATTATGTTATATAGTTATCAAAAATATATAAGTAATTGTAAAAAGATAAATGAAAAAAAGAGTACAAGACGTTCAATAGTTATGGTTTTATAAATACTTTAAGCTAACATTCGAGTTATGTTTATATAATATTCGATGCGTGTAAAATAAACGTGTAACGATTATTAACAATTAAAATCGTTTGAGGTTTAATTGTTGTATTGTTTTAATAGGTAAATTTTGGCATTTGGCTAAATCTATTTAAATCCTCGAAAATGACCATCTAGTTTTAATTGAAATTTATAAAAAATAACAATATAGATTATATTATTATGAATTGTTATTGTTGTAGTCGACTAAATTCACAAAATTCTTGGTCTTTCACAAACGATAGAGTAAACGCTTATCGATAAATTTAAGATCTGAATAATAACCAAGAATTGTAAATAAGTACATGTTTAAATGTAAATATAAAATTATTTATAAGGTGATTTACCATAAATTACATAAATTTTAATAAATCAATACACATTGTATGTTGTTTTTTAAACTATATTATTTAAATTGACGTTAAAAAAATTTATATTAACCCTGTAAAGTATAACAACAAAATATGTTTTTCGTAGGATTTAACTAAATTTTGCTGTACAATTAAAATGCAAACGTTGCATAAAATTATCGTAATACAAATATTTACTCATAAAAAAGCGTAAAAAAAAAGCCGAATTAAACCGAAATGTTCGTACAGTTTTAATTCAATAAATTTGTTTAAATCTTATGGCAAACGGGTATATATGTATATATGTATATTTTTTTTTGCTCATATTATTAGTTAATATTATATTTTATATACTATTATTTCAATCAATATATTTACTAAAAAAAAATTCCTCGTCTAACAAAATACTGACCGGATATTAATTTATGGACTAAATTAAAATTTATGTTAGTGTTAGTAGAAAATCATCCAACTATATAAATACCCCGCACTTAATAAAAAAATAACTTTTAATACGTAATTGTTAATACCAACCTTACAGAGAAAAAATTCAGCGATAAATTTACATAAAGTGGATATTTCAATTATCTATTTCTCAATAGTTTCATTACAATATATTTTCTTAATAATACTTTTACATTATACATTGTACATAGATTTGTTATACGATTTTAATAAAAAAAAAAAACTACCACTTATAACACTGTTGAAAAAGTTTATAAATAAAAAAAATTACGATTACATAATTGGCATTTAATTGACAATAAATTATTTTTGGTGAATTATATTTTTTGTACCAACTACTGCTGTTAGTAGTTGTAAAAAAAAAAAATACTAACACGTAAGCCCGATTTTTAACTATTTTAATATTATCGTTGTTATTTATACATATATATAATAGTATTTAGTGTAAAAAATATATACTTTCAATAATATTTTGTGATTAAATTTAACCCCGGGAGTAATATAATTCCAAAAAAAAAAAAAAAAGCTTACTTCGTAATAAAATAGTAACTTATAAAATTCGATTAGCGTAGTACATAATAAAAATATCCCGTTAACTACCTAAAATCTTAGTTTATCGTTAAAAAAAAAAAAAGTATTTAGTCAAAACTGAATAATTAGTTAAAAAATAATATTAGCAAAACATTTTTTTGTTGGTCGATTATTTATATATTTGTACATATATATATATGTACTATAATATTATGTTTGTTAATAAAAATCCACAACCTCTTTAAGACTGATAATAAAAATAATATTAAATAATAAATATATATATATATATACATATAAACAATATTAGCATCGATTAATAAAATAATAATAATAATTATTGATTATTTTAGCCAATAAATTAATTATTTACTAAATGTAAAAAATGTAATATTATACTGATATATATAAGAGAACTTCAAAACTAATAGTGACATAATATTCCATTATCGTATATTTAAGGCTAAACACAACTAAAAATAAAAACAAAATATTTACTACTAATAATCTCTAACCCTATATATCACCCATATTGTTAAATCTATTTGCTAATTTTGTAAGTATATAAAACCAATGATGTGTCACTTGAAACACGATAAAGCACACGACAATACATAATATATAATAAGGCCAATAATAATGCCATTTTTTTTGTTTGTTTTAATTTTATACATGTTTGTATATAAATAACTCCTAACGATTATCATAATATATTAAAATAATATTGTAGTTTTATATAAATATACATATATAGTATTTTATGTAATAAAAATATATTTTATGGATATACTGTCCTTCTTCTAATAACTATAGTTTAAAGTAACAATAATAATATTAATAAAAAATAGTTTAATAAGTAATAATGTCTCACTAATATTAATTTTTTTTTTTTTTTTAAGTTACTATGTTAAAGTTATGGCATATTATTGTTTTATTTACACGTTTATATTTTAATTCGGCATTTTTATATTAACGCAAATGTATTCGTAAAACCATTGTACATTTCAAAAAGCCGTTCGTGTATGTACAAAATTAAAAAAATATATATATTGAATGAATGAAAAAATTGTTGATCAAATTGCAATACGTTAAAAAAAAAAAAAAAAAAAAAAATGTCAATTCGAGCATCTAATTTTTATTTCTCCTTTCTTTTTTTTTATATATATATATTTTTTTTAAGTTAATAAATGAGTCTGAAATGTCACAATATTTGGTTTTCGTTAAGACTGTGTGCAACGAATAATTAGTTTTAAAATAGTAACATAATAACAAGGAGAAAAAATAGTACTATTCAAAATTGAAAAAATAAAAGTAACATATTTACATAAAAGAAAAAAAAAAGACACTTTAGGTGAGTACAGGATCTGTTGTTAACATATACAGAGGCCTGACTTTAACGACTAGATGATCATTGTTGTTAAGTAGAGGTGCCATTAATTTATTGTCAGACCTAAGGGAAAAACAATAAATTAATAATATGCTTGTAACAAATAACTTTGGTGAACTAAAAAGTACTTTCGGACAAAACAACAGTGATTTTTAAAGCCTGTTAGGTGGTTTTGCATCTGGTTTTGGATTTTACTACTCGTCTCTTTCGTGACTCCATTAATTGTACTTTTTTAAGGATAAAAATAAAATAACAACTCACCCCTGTGATAAACCCTACTCGGCAAACCACAACGGTTGATACTGATGGTGTGTTTTGGCAGGGCTCAAGTAACCGTACACCGCTGTCGGTTGCATGTGAGCCGGCAACGGATGGGTAGCGTGAGTTGTAAGTATGGGTCTTGCACTGGCGTGATGAGCCGGCGGCGGAATAGGACTGCAGACAAAACAACAAACATCTTAAGATTGGTCTAGAATAGAAAAATCCAAATGAACACTTACCCAGCGGCAAACGCGGCGGCAGGAACTTGTTGAGTCGGCAAATACGCAGCAGCAGTTGGCGGTTGTCCAGTCGTTACGTAAACCGCCTGTCGCCGGTAGATGTCGCTTTGATGATACAAGGGTTGACCGGCAAGAGGTGAAAGACCACGGTTAGTCCCCAAAGCTTGTGGCGAAAGATGTGCCGCGGTGTAGTCTGGAACGTGGCTCCTACGAAATATTAAGACAATAGTTAACATCACATTTTAAATATTTTCAGTTCCAAGTGAAAGAGAAGCGAGACACATTTAACTATTATTGTCGTACCTGTAAGCTTGATGTACAGGAATTGCTTGCTGGGTCCAAGCCGTCTTTGGAGCAGGTATTAAATGAGAATCCCTACTAGAATGGGCTACAGGAGGTTGTAACTGATAGTCCATAGGGTTAGTAACGTTGCGCTTGTGAGCTGACGGAATAGCATACGATATACGTTTATCGCTAAAAACACAGACAATAGTATTTTATTTTAAGCTAATTTTATTAACTGATTTACACTTGAATAAATAATAGTTATCCCGAGCTTACCCAGCGTAAACAATATGTTGGTCGTGCGGTGAAACGTAATGATAAGGATCTTTACAGTTTGTTCCACTGCAATAATATTCGATAGCTTGAGGTGGATCTTGTTTGTTCGTGCCTGTCGAATTGAAAATATCTTGACTCTGATGTGAATGCTGCACTTTAGACACCATTCTTTTCAGTTGCGACTGAGTAATTGTATTGCCGATATGTGAAGAAGAACTGCTTAATGTAAAAAAAAATACATATATAATATAATTTTATGTGAAACTGAAAGTTTTAACAATTTAAAAGAATAAAGTGTATCTCTTAGTTACACAAGTTATAATAATATTCTAAGGATCATCAATGATATCGATATTACTATAAGAAAAAGTTTCTCCACATTTCTCCGTTTAACTTCCATTGTAACGCACCGATTTTTGTAATTCTTATAAAAAAAAAATGCATTTCTACCACATATTGCTGAAGCGTCGACACAATTTCGAAGTCATTCGATCCACGTAATCGTAAACTATTGACGTCGACCTTAAAGGAGATCACAACTTTCCGACATTAAATAAGTTTGAAATATAAACTGGTAATTGGTGGTGTATGTATGTATAATTTGTGATAAATCGTAATCGATGCAGATTTTTTAAACCGTCGTGACCCTTTTATTGTATAAAATATATTAAATTTTCAATATAAGTATATTATAATACACACCTATAATGAGGTTCGTGTTTGATTTCACTGGGCAATTGTGGCATGTAAATTGATTGTTGAGAATTGCTGTTGACCGAAGAATGCTGTGAATATTGGCCATTTAACTCTACACTGGAGGGGCTATTGTGACAAGCAATATATTCTCCGTTCTAAAGAAACGTATGATAAATTTGACAATTAATAATCAAAGACTATAATATAGTATATTATTATGTTCATGTTTTTTTTTTTTTTTAGTATATATCGTAATAGATATTTGATACATTTTAATAAAAAAAATTCTTACCTGTATATTAGAGTTCTTTGACTGAGGCTGATAAATGACCGGAGTCGAACGCATGTTCTGAAGTTGTTTCGGATGATAAGGAACATGTTTCGATAACACTTGTTCTTCGTTATCACTCTCGCCAACCGTCAGGCAAGATATTACATTTTTACGGTTCATTTTCAAGTTCAATTGAGCTCTGGAAAAATATAATATAAATAAATACATATTTAGAGAAGACATCATATACATTGCACGTTTAACAAATCCGATCATTATTATTATGTGTATGCACTATGCACATACCCCTTAGTCGAAGCTTCATCTTCGCTATCAGATATTGTGATAACAGATACAGCAGGAGATGGAGTATCATGAATCGTTATAGTGTGGTGTTGTCTGTTTTGCGCCTAATAAAACGATAGAAAATTCAAAGTGAGCAAAATGTACAAAATCAGTATTTTTAATGCATTTTCTAACAACAACTCACTGTTTGTTTGTAATTAGGAGAAGGCTGATGCCAGTTTGGAACATTGTCCAAAGTTAGACTGCCTCTGTTATTTCTTCCTTCATACTCGACTAAAATTACAAGTTTAATTATATAGTTATTTATTCGGATTTTTTCTCTTATATATATATATATTTACCTTGTGGAGGTGTTCCTTCCTTTACTCGTTTTTTAACCGGACTCAGTTGATTAGTGGCACTTATGACCGTGTCTTTCTTGTCTTGTCTATGATGATGATGGTGGTGATGAGCTGGCGGGGCTTGTTGATGATAACTCGACAGCGAATGATGATGGTGGGGCTGAGATGCGCCTATATGTGCCTTGTTCGAACGCGATTTTCCGTTGTTACTGGAACTGCCCCATATCGTTCCGACCATTGTAGGGCTTTCCAGCAGACCATCATATACATCGGTTGTGGTAAAAGCCACCGGGCGCTGTTCCTAAATCGAATAAATCGTAATATTATTTGTTCAACAATATAATATCTCGTTTGTATTCAACGCTAATAAAAAAAATAAAATTACTTGAAGTATAGCAGTAGCAGAATCCACAATGAGCGGTCTAGGAACTGTTGCTGCTGCCCAATCAGCTGCAGCTGCTGAAGCCGGATGCCACGCAGCCGATGGCGCTCCTGCCCCGGGGGGCTGTACAATAGTCATCTGACGGTGGTGAGACGCAGGAGGTGCGGGCCACGTAGCTATCATTTGACGACTACCATCGACCATCGATACTGGCACATACTGTTGTTGGCCGCCACCAGGCTATAACAGACACGATAGATTAAATTGTTTTATCTCTTAAAAGTGTATACATAATATATACTAATTATCAGTAGTGAGGAGATAGCATGCTTTTTAGTAGTGATGCCACAATAGCACCTATTGTCAAAAGAAAATGGTAACCTGTTGTAAAACAAGTTATAAGTGAGCAAGTTAACTTGACAAAAATGTGTACGCTAGTCGCTACTTCAATTTAAAATTTAATCTATATATATTTTAGATACATAACATGAAGATGACATTTTTATTAATACAAATGTTGAACTTTTTTTTTGAATTGTAGCAAAAAAATATACCTATTAAAATGGAGTCGTAATGTAGAAATGTAAATTCAACATAAGTGTGGTGTGTTCACCATAGAAAACTACTTAAAAATTTTTTTAGTTTAGCAGTGCTATTAAAAAAAAAAAGCTATTCCCCAACCTACCCCACTACCTCCGATATAGTAAAAAAAGTGTTTTTTTAGTATTTAAATACCTGTTGCGTAATCAGACTGGCCGAGTGTTGAATTTGGAGCTGAGAAGGATGAGGTGGAGGTGGCATGACAGTAACGTGTTTTGGGGGCGATGTTCCAGTTTGATATGCTCCAGGACCAGCTGAACAAAGTATCGAAAGCTGATGATGCTGATTTGAGCTGCCACTATATTGGCGAGCCATTGACCGGCTGTTATATAGTTGGTACTAAAATGTATTTATTAAGTAATTAATATTAAGAATTTAAATATGTACGAATAAAGAACTACTTGGTTTATTCAAATAAATCAAAACTGAACCCCACAGTGTCATAATGTAATTAGTAACTAAGAATTTTAGTCCAAACTATTTTCAGGTTAAAGTAAAACATTAAATAACTCAAAAATAGACTGCAACCAGACTCGTGGAAAATGTTTGAGCTAGAATTAACTATTTAAATCAATGTATGGTCCGAGTAGCCCCCTACCGAAAATTATACTTCAAGCTACAGTTGAATACCTAAACCCCCCCCCCCCCCCCCGATAGTATTTTAGTATTATACACAGTGCCAGGTTTATTAACAGGGGACAATTGGCCATGTGCGGCGGCAGTTTAGCTTAATGCGCGGCACTAATTATACAGAATGAATATAACTAAAAATATTTCAAATACTCCAAAGGCACTAACCTGATTATTAAAAGTAAGCGTGACATTAGCATTCCCATTTGTGGCCGGGACCAGAACAGCCGGACCACCACTCGAATGATGATCGGGCAATGCACGTCGACAAACCTCCATCATTTGTACACTAGCTTTAACATTGTCACAACGAGCAAAATCAACTAAATGCGCCAAAGTGACAAACGGATGTAAAAGAGCTGTATTGGGATGTATTCTGTTGGCCTGTATAATTAAAATTAAAAAAAAAAACATTGATAAATAGTTCGAAATTAAAAATAAAATGCAACGTTTTAAGTAATTACCGGATCCATGGATAACATTCTCTTCAGAAGATCAATAAATTCTCGCCTGTCGGCCTTTTCCGCTAAAAGCTCACCTCCTTCCAAATCTGTTGGCACGTTTACTTGTCCAATGTCGTCTAGACAGTTGAAAATGTACTTCCTTGCTTCTTTGGACTTTATCCCAGTTTCAGCTTCGTGTTCTTCCATAATCTAATCAAGATCAATAAAAATTAATCCGATATTTAGTTCAACAACAAATTAATATTAACTTACCTTTAACCTCCAGTTGTTTTGGTAAGTAACGTCTCTGTAGAAAAACTTGGACGTTTTAGAAGCATTCGTCAGCATATCTAAATTGGGCAAATTCTGGGTCTGACAAATGTAGCGTATTTGATCGTACTCAGATGAACCTGGATACAACGGCCAACCCAAAAACAATTCCGCAACAACACATCCCAAACTCCACATATCGATTGCCTCACAAAAAGGTAAGCCTAAAATAATAATCGTAACAATACGTTGAGTTGAAGTATACTTTTTTAGTTTACTTTTGTCAAAAAGAAATTCGCTTCATACCTAATATGATTTCTGGAGCTCGGTAATATCTACTCTGCAAATACGTGTTACATACAGCCTTACTTTTATGCGACGCACTACCAAAATCTATAACTTTAACTCTGTAGGGTTGCCGAATAGGATCGACAAGCATGATATTTTCTGGTTTTAAATCTGCATGAATAAGTCCCAAATCCTGGAAAATTTGTCAAACAAAAATGTATTAATATGACCCCATAATAACAAGAAACCAGCCTTATCATTGTACGGCAAGCCATTGAGATAGCGAACCAAACAAGAAACATATTATTGTATTCTGGATATAAGAGTTAGTATTTACCTTCAATTTTAGTAGAGCAGTTAACACTTGTTGTAATATTGGCCTGATAAATTTCAATGGTAAAGGACTGAATTTATTTTGCTTAAGAAAATCGTACAAATTTTGTTCCAACATTTCAAACACCAAACATGTATGATTTTTATGTTGGAAACATTCGTAGGCACGAACGAAATTGTACTCGTCTGCATTTTCTTGGCTCAGTCGTGATAAAATGCTCACCTAAAAATCACATTAATATTGTTATAACATACATATAATGTCTGGTAGATGTTGTTGCTAATGTCTACTGAACAGTATATAACATTAACGTAACGCTTACTTCGATTTGACCTTGCCTAGCGTATGATGGATGATTTTTTAATATCTTAATCGCAACAATTTCGTTTGTCCCTTTTTTCCAACATTTTACAACCTAAATAAAAAAAAAAAACCAAAAAAATTATAAAGTGGTCCATGTGTCTTTTAAATTACCAAAACATTTTTAACATACTACAGATGATGATATCTAGCCAACATCGTAACTTTCAAATTAACAACATTATTATAAATATATATTTACCTGTCCAAAAGTGCCTCTGCCTAGAAATTCAAGAACTTCGTACTGGTTCGTCATCGAGTACAATACTTCGTGCTGAACCAACTGATAGTCACCATCAGCCCCCTGTTTCCCTTGTTGCCCCGTTGTGGTGGTCGTATTAGTAGTGGTCGTTGATGTAGTATTTCCTCCTCCAGCTCCACAACTAGACTCTGCACCATTGGTTACGCCATTTTCACATGATTTGCGCTGTAGAATTACAATAAAAAAAATATTTAGTTAACTCTTGTTTATTGCCACAAACAGTAACATTTATCAAGAACAATATTTATCTCAAATTTTTATACTCCTAGTTAGTAGTTTTATAAATACATCGTAAAATTTTTAATTGCAACTTTATCGTGTTCATGTTTAAAAACTCGTCAAATTTTTTATTATTATTGGAACTATTACATTCTTAAACCGATGATTCAGAAAAATTACAGATAAGTGGTACAATGCACAAATCCAAAGACTAATTTTATAAAAAAGACTAATCACTTTGTAATGGTTTAAGTAAAGAAAAAATAATAATTTAAATAAGAACTTCAAAGTATGCACTATTATTTCCTTTCGAAACAATTTATGATAATTATTTAGCTATGTAAATAGTCAATACCTTTTGTCCACAGCGTTGATATGTGTCCAGGAGCTTGATAGTTGATGCCCTTATGAAATTCTGATTATGGGCAGATGTCGGGCTGGCCTTTATGTTGGATGGAGCATTAGAAGTACCATGATGTTTGCGATATTTGATTGGTTCATACGAGACCAACTCAACAATCGGTTCGTAATGGTGGTGTAACGAACTTAGTTTGTATTTGTTGTGATGGTAATTTTCTGGGCCGCAAGCGGCGTTATGTAATTGGTCCAGCTTGCGTTTTTTGTGATGCGTAACAATTGCAACACTATCATCAGCCACCAGCCGTTCTGAACACAAACCTTGTGATTGACTGCTGTACATGTCACTCTAAACGAAAAACAAATAATTTCAATTTGATTTTATTTGATAAACTGTACACGAAAACTAAATGTTGATTTGGCTGATTGTCATGGCTATTAATCTAGCGTTGACCAAAATTCAAACCAGTAACAATAAATGTATGCATAATAATATATTATAAAAGGACTATACTTAAAAATGGTTTAAATAAATTTTTTAAGGTTTTCGTGTTTCAACTGACTTATTATTGATGTCTATTATAGGGCAATAGAGTATATAAAATATTTATTTAGGCTAATTACACTTAGCTTAAAAGATATCAATTATTGCACATCATACAAATTATTAATTATATCATAGGTCATATCTAAAACTGTATTTTTTTTTTATAACTCTAATTAAATATTAGTTAGATTATTTTGAAAACTGTCGCATAATTTTTGAAACCAATATGACAAAAAAAAAAAATAACGAGGGAGATGTTGTAAACAAATTGTCGACTACAAATACTAATCCCTTAAAATTATTACAATAATGCTACCAATAAGCAGTATAATAAATCAAAAAGTATATTTTTTTATGAAAAATCAATAAAATAATACAATGAAAATAAATATAAATTTTGAAAATGCCTTTAAATTTACATTAAACATCGTATTATTATAAATATATGACACAAATTAACAAACGCGTAAAATAAACATCTATGTAATGTAACAAAATTGTAAAATTAATGAAATATGTAAACGTTAATTGTGAGAAACGGCGCAAGTCTAAAATCACCAGTATTAAGGAGACAAAAGAACTTTTAAATGTTTTATAACTTATGCTCTATTTGCACATGAAATACATAAATGCAATTCATTATCTAATGATAGCGAGCTGTTGGCTGACGGACGAAAGGCTAGCCTTCGCTCTAATTCCGAAGCACTCACGAATGAATATATATAGTTACGTTAGTGCTTCGAAATTAGAGCGTAGGCCCACCTGGACTCCACTTTGGTAATTTTGTACTGTGCTTGGTGTGGACTGTACTGGTTAAAACTATACTTGGTCTGTACTATACTGATATGGACTTTTTTTATTTGTTTTACTTAATGCTGCTGTTTGAGCTTATATAAAATACTAATTAACCAAAAAAAAAAATGACACGAGGTGATGAAATCAACATTTCATCAATAACATTTTTGAACTTGACAAATAAATAACTGATAACGGAACCCTGCTTTTAACCCACCATAGTACCAATCACATACAATTATTTCAGATCTATAGAGCGGCTAGTCGAGTAAATCGGTCCAGAGGAAAAAAAGTTATTGTGTTTACATACAAAAAAAAACACGCATCATTGTAAATCCGCATCAAAGTTAACAAGGCAAACAACAATACATTTTAAAATAAATACTCGTCTTTTATTTGTAAGGAGTTTAGTTATTTGATTTATTTTAAATATATATTATATAATATATTATCATTATCTTCGATAAGTAACATAAGTAGCAGAATAGCAGTCTGTCAAAAAGATAAGTACTATAAAATGCCGATAACATAGAAAAAATATCGAATAACAAGATTACTGGTAAATTACCTAACTCTGTCATTAATGTTACACACTTTTTTTCTAGAGCATTTTGTTTTAATAACCGATTAATGTGTAATTTTCATCTACAAATTTAAAACGATGTTCATAATGTACGAGGTACACTTATGTTAGAAATTGATATGGAAGCTCTTGATGACGTGCAAAAAACGATCCTATGAATTTTGTTTACAGTCAAGACGGTTTTTGATAAAGCACTTAACGTTGAGATGATAAACTTGGCCATTAAGCATATACAGCACACGTCTTCGACGATAATTCTAGGTAAAACACACGATTGGCTATCGAAGATCACAATCTCTGCGTGAACGAGAAAAATGTCAAAATTCGAAATGAATATAATTTAGCTTGAATTATTAATGATTTTTGAACACTAATAATGGACGACCACGATAGGGAGGCCTTGCGCGTAAACAACAGTTTTGAGTAAACCGACATTTTAAGTGGGTGGCCGGAAAACGGATTAGTTTTTCCCGGATTTATCCACTGTTCTCTAGATAATATTATGCGAGCACCGATCCCCGGTAGGATATAAAAAATAACAATAATCGTGCCAGGGTAACACCACGTCGACGGCGGCCTTTCCATATTGACCTCGTTTCTCAATGGATGTCGGGTAATATTTTGTCCGTCGTCGTCGTCGCCGCACGCTAGTATATTATGCCGGTGTAAAATAATAATTATAATAATGGCCGGCTTACCTGGGACGGAATTTGTAGTATGACTGGCCAGAACAAAATATTTGCATTATTTTCCACAGGCCCAAGCGGTCGACACGCGCAACGTTTTCATCAATTCATAGCCATATTGTTCCTCCACTGGCTCGCGGTGCTCGTGTGACGCGTTCGCGGGACACAGGGCGATAGTAGCGCGGCGGACAAACGATCAACGGCAGCACGAGGGGGGGTTTTAGAATTTATTATTTTGGCTAATATTCTGTTGGCTTTTTTTTACGGCACAAACTTGGTATTAGCACCCTGACTAGTCGGACAAATACACAATCCGTGCGGACGTGACCATGGCCGAACGATATGTCCCGGTGGTACGAAAACAAAACTGTTTCTGAAACGCACAATACGTCCGTGGTGGATGCGGACGGAGACGGGAGGGGCGGTGTGACAAAAGAACGCAGAGAGCTGCGCCGCAGTGTTGCACGCGCGACCAGCGTTAAATTTCCCACCGCCGTCGGCGCGACATCGACGTCTACGGCTGCTGCACACGGTAACAGCTCGTTCGTTTGATGATATTTTGATTACGGACGAAATCACAATACCGTTGTTTTTACCATATACTATGTATTTTATTGTGTTTAATTTTATGCAACACCTTTGCCAGTAACTCGTTCTACAAAAACGCACACATTACAATTTTACACGGTTGGCGTCACCGTTATAATCCTTTCCCTCTCGCTCGTCCTCGAGACAGTCACGGTGGGGAGCCGCGAGCAGCTGCTGCCGAGTGATCGCGCGCCGGCACGGAATAACCGGAAGGGAAACTTTGGAAAAAATTACACGGGTTCTTATCCGGTTAGGTTATATAACTAGGGCAGAGGACTTCTAGCATTTTCATATAATATGTTTTGCGCAGCCGTATAAAAAGGCCAACCATAAAGAAATTTGTTTTAGATTATGAGTCATGACTAAGCCAAATCTGTAATTTTATGTTGCATATTTAGGTCTTTTTTGCTTTTTGAGACATTTTTAAGTTATACATGATTTTAAGGGGGATTTATACACTAATTACAGTATAATTAAGTCAATAAATAGTCAAAGTTTCATTTAGCCAAAGTTTTTATTCATTTATTGGTCGTGAACTCATAGTATAACATATAAATATAGTTAAATTTAGTCAGTAATTGTTTTTTTTTATTTAAAATTTTTTAATTAAAGTAATTAATTTGTTTAATTAAATCGCAAAAAAAAATGTTTAAAGCATATAAATAGTGCATATTTTAGGGTTTTTAAGTGCATAAGTGCTTGCATATTTAATGTTTTTTTAGAGCTACAAGTCCTCTGCCCTAGTTATAATCATAGACCTATAAAGAATTTGTATAGAATACAATTGGTTATAATAGACGGAACACAGAGCAAGCATGATAATAATAATTGAGTTCGTGATCCGTGTAAAAAAAAATTGCAGGTTTCCCTTCTGGTTATTCTGTGTTACCAATGGCGGACCATACGCATAATGATTTATGCCAAAAAAAAAATTGGCCAAAAATATTTTATCGAGTTGAAATGAATTTAAAAACAATTTTACCGCAGTATAAAATATGTTTATATTATTAATTAATTTTAACAAAATACACATTGGGCGATTTCAAAACAAATCCGACATTAATATATTCTGATATTTTCTCATTTTTCGTTCAATAGAATATAACATCACTCAGTTCTGCCACGCGAATGGTAAAAGTAATAATTTACTAATAATGGCGACATTTTTTTCGTTTTAAAAATCATTATTAAACAATAAAACAAACAAAAATTATTACTTGACAACATATATAGATTTACACATAAATATTATATTACCACAATATATAGAACAGGCATTACTAAACTTTTAGCACATTATTTAGGGAGGAGTCAAGAGAAATGCTCTTAGAATGTTTGTTATGTCTCAAAATACCTACTTGAATAACAAATTTTAGTATTTTTATGGTATCAAAAAAAAAAAAAATATATATTTTTACTTTTTACCAGGAAATGATCATTGATAAACAGCATAAACCGCAAACCACAATAATTCTCTCGACTGACAAAATTTAATTTATTTATATTATTCAAAGTATACACAATACAGATTTTTGTATTTCAACAACAAGGTCGAAAATCAAAATGATAATTTGTAAAACATAAAAATTACATTTCACGCTCTACTATAAATATTGTATAAGTGTAAAATAATAGCAAGGTCTTTTTTCATTTGGTTCTTAGCAATTTTGTTCTACATTTTTTTTTAGAGTATAATTCTATTTTCAAGTATGAACACTGTACGTCAATCAATAAATCCCTCTACTTCAATTTATTTAATTATTTATTGTGACATCGTTCGTTGTTGAAAACAAACTTGACTCTGATAATGAAACAAGTACTTCAGTCTTTATATTGGAATTGTGTATGACAAAACAAAAATGTATTAACAATTCTTTTATGCACTTTAGTTTGTAGAAAACCAGATGGTGCGATGGTTTGTAAACGGATAAGGACAACATATTGTAAAAATATTAGAGAATGTGTACTTAGTATAATATTTAGGTCTCGCACAATACAATTATTTAAAAATATCTTTTAGTCGAACCATTTGTAACAAGTGTTCGACAAAATATATTGTAAAATATCATACTTTAGTTTAAAGAAGTTAAAAATGAATTGTAAATTTAAAAAATAGCTACTTATCTGAATTGTGTATGTTTTTATCTCTCTCTGTACCGACCAATTTCTTCTTGGCTATGAAAAATATAAAAAAATTGGCTACACATATCGCGTTGCCTCAAAATAGGTTTTCCTAAAAATTCTTCCTTAATTCAAATGGAAAAAGACATTTTCTTGGACTCTTAGAAATTAAGTTCAAATACATTTACTGTATCTAATCGCCGTTTACAGTTACAACATAAAAAAATTACATGCAATTGAAGGGTAACCTACTGGGAAAAACCAGGAAAGTCACTTTTTACAAAATGGTAATTTTGTTGTTATAAAATTGGTTTTGATACAAAACAAATGTGTTTTTATTTAAGCAAGATTATAAACAAAAATTTAACACTTTTTTAAAAGTTTTAAGTAATTACTTTAACATGTTTTTCTCGAATTAAAAAAAGTGGCTTTGCTGGGGTTTTCCCCGTACCCTGTTAAAATAATCAATATTTTGAAAGTAAAGTGTATTTTAATTAGTGGTGCAAATTATCATAATTGGAATTTAAATAAATCGACTACACTTACAGTAGGACTCATCACGCTTGTTTATTAATTTAATTTAGTTATTTTTATATTTTATTTCAAGGTTTCAAGTTAGGAGGGCCTATACTCAAGGCAGTATATTATCAAAATAGTTCATATTGGTAATTGTATAAATTTAATTGCTACAAGTTGTTGGCATATTGTTATCCAATTATTCGGTTGTGTTGCTTTTATAGTTCATAAAAATTGTATAAACAAAAAAAGTCAGACCATAAACAATACAAAAAAAAAAAATTGTTAAAGACATCTTATTTCCTTTGTGTAATAAGATTACATATCAAAATTAATACCAATTGCAGCATACCTAATTGAGTGCCTTCTTCTTTACTCCTTATTCCTATTATAAACTCCTCTCTAGCTTACTTTACAATATTTTATATCTTTTATCATTTTTTAACAGAAGATACTAATTATACAGCCTTCCAACTACTGCAATATTGATATGGATATTTAAACACCTTATTCCAAAAGATGATCTAGGCGTTTTGAACATTTTTTTTTATGTTATAAAATCTATTTATTAAAATTATACATTTATTTTACATTGAAAAAACAATCCTGAAATTGGCTGGAGAGCGATCGACCCGCTCTGGTTGACGTTAAAATATAAAATAACGACCTTCTGTAGTAAAGACAGTTTTTCAATTATTGTGATTACTTCTTTAATAATAATATATTTAAGTTTAAAATATTGTCGTTAGCGCCTTCATCGTCAAGTGTTGGTTTATTGCTATTTTGTGCATAGTAATATAAAGATCAAAATTAAATAAAGACTCTTTAATGGTTCTCAATATCAGTCGTAGGAAAAGTATTTAATTATACTGCTATAACGCAGCACCTACACTTTCTCAATATTATTCTACATAAAAGGGTTCATTATTTTTAAATTGCAAGCGTAACAACTGGAGAAAACCGAAATTTAAATAGGTAGACCCTATTTTATCCCATTATGTCTTAGCTGTGTACCGCTGTCTAGGTCAACATTTTATTTTCCTCTTAGACCGTTAAAAAAACATATTTATAATAAACCTCGGCCAATATGAAATTCGCACTAAAAATACGCATACGAAGCAATCAAATATTTAATGAGCAGTAAGTTGCCAATGCTGATCGATAGTATTAAAAATGTAATCACATTATCAAATCCATCTGTAATAATAACTATTGTTACTTGTTTTTTTATAGAAACTTGACTTTATACAGTGCAAGTGCAAATAGGAGAGGCCCGAATAAGAAAATAATAATAATAAAAGATATATTAATATATATCAACCCTTAGCCTTTTAAATGGAACGTTTACTAAATGATTCATCCTTTATCATTACATTACAATTCATTAGTTCGGCTAAAACACTTTATCGATAGTATTTAAAATGGTAAATAAACTGTTCATACGCATTTAGTTTCCCGATTTGATCTTAGAATGCATCTTAAGTTCTATAAACTATTTTTGGTTATGTCGTTTACTTTTAAAATTGTCAAGCAATTTCTATCACAAATAGTATCCAACCCAAGTAATTTTTTTTTTTTTAAATTTACATATATTTGAGGTCAATATATATATAATATAAAAAAATAAAGTTAACGGTATGATTTCTGGTATCTGGCACGAGCTCCTGGACCGCCAAACTTCTTAGGTTCACAACGTCTTGGATCAGCTACCAACAAAGTCCTATCGTACTGGATTAAGATGTCTTTAATTTCTTTCTTACTGGCTTCATCGACATCTATGATAAGAATTAACAAAATAGGTAAAAATATATAGATATTTTTAAATCGTAAACCATCACAGATTAGCTCTTACATTTTTGATAGTACGAAACTAAAGCCTTGGAAATTGCTTGCCTGATAGCGTAAATTTGAGCTACATGACCACCACCGTTTACTCGAACTCGCATGTCAACTTCACTGAAACGTTCCTAATAAACAAAATATACATTTTTAATAAAAAAAAATTATTTTCAACTATAAAAATAAAATAAACATCATGTTGTGGCATTTTGAAATGTTTTGCTTCTAACCTTTCCTAACAACAAAATGGGTTCTTGAAGTTTGTATTGAAGTACTCTTGGTTCAACCATGTCTAATGGACGGCCATTGACTCGGATATTACCAGTACCACTTTTGCAGTATGCAACGGCTGTAGCAGTTTTCTGTAAACATAAAACGAGTTGTTAATTAGTAATTTATAATTTGTTAAGCCTATAATAATTAACCTACGACTAGAGTTGTGAAACACCAAGGAATCATAAAATTTAAGCTTGTACATAATATTATGTAGATTCGGATGAAATATTTTAATTTATTATTATTGATTAAAGAGAAACTGAGAGAATGTGGAGAAGATAACTACTAACTAGAGAACAATCATTCAATAGTTGTTTACCCTACTAAGAAGAACAGCATTATCTTCTGATAACAGTTAACTTACATATATTTTAAAGTTTAAAATAACAAAGCTAACAACTTTCTTTCACTATATATTATATTACTAATGATATTTTGGTTGTAACACTTGTTATTTTCAAATAACTTTTAGATGACTAAATTTTTGACGAAAATTATCATTTTAAGTTACAATTAAACACCAAATGAACTTTGTACTACAGTGACCGAAATAATTGTTTTTAAAGCGTATGTAAAACGCTACCATATTTGTAAGCTATGTACGAGTAATACAGCGTACTATATTTTAAGGGAACCAAAATATTTATATTGTATATTTTGTAAAAGGGTTGTGAACCGATACACTCATGTAACACCACTATATGTATAGGAGAGAGATTAAACCAGATACTAAATGTTTACACAACACTTTCTCTGAAACTCAATTGAGTTATTCTAATACTACTTAATATATATTATTTTATACCGTAAAATAGTTTCTTTCTATAACTGTACAAGATTGATAAACAACGTTTGACAGCATATTTTAATTTAGAATACGTTAAGTAAACCCAAAAGGAATATTATAAAATACTAGTTTCAAAAAAAAATGCTGTTCACTGAATGACTTAAAAAATAAATAAAAAGATAACAACCACAACATACCTTACGACCGAATACTTGAACACTTTGTGCCGGGGTTTTCTTGACCTAAAATCAATACATCAGATACATCATTAATTAAACGATACAAAACTGTAGTAATAAGTCAATGTATATTTTTTTTAAACAGTACAATATCATGACAAAATACACGTGTGCCACAGAAATCGAAATGTCTTGGAATTTTATCGACACCATTAGTACGAAATATAAAATGTAAATTACCTTTGGTTTCTTTACTTTGACTTTCTTTTCTGCAGTCATTTTGATGGATTTATTTAAAGTGACAATCCAAACGGTTTACACAATTTAGAAAAATCGGGCAATTTCAACCCAGATGAAATGACTGCCTAAAAAAACGAAACGCGAAAGAGTCGATCGTCAACAATACGGCGATAATTGAGGTTAGGTTTCATTCGAAATGTTGTAGTCTGCGGATAAGCGAACAGTGTAGCCAACTGCGTCTGGCGCGTAGTATTTAATTCGGTAGATTTTTTTTTTTAATTCGCCTACACTGTCACGGATAAAATATATTTAACGAACTGAAAAAGACATTTATTTTTGTTATTATTTTCATGTAAACAGTGCCGGCGCTAGGTATTGGGCACCCAGAGGGGGGCAAAATCCGTGCCTCTAGCATTTTTCAATTTCAGGCTTTAAAAAAAAAAAAATACTGTTTTTTTATCGAATTTTAAACATAAAAAATAATAATAATATTAGGGTATTCTTATTATTTTTTTTATTATAATGTGTTAACACAAAATTATTTACAAATTATAAAATCGAGACCAGCCATAATAATCTATGTTTTTACATTAAAAAATGTTTTTATTAATACATTTTGAAAATTGTTCATGTTTAAAAACACTATAATAGGTGCTTATAGTTATATCAAGTATATAGCCTAGGTGACTTGGTTGCTCAACTGTCCAGCTGTAAAGCTACAGGGTTGGGGGTTCGAAACCCAATAAAACATAATAAAATACATAGGATATACTTTGTAGCTCGGGGAAATGTCCATAATATTTATTAATAGCTAAAGATTTTTAAGGGGAAACTCAGTTTCAAATTCTCCTATAAAGGGCCTCCACTGAAAACAATACATGGTAAAACTAACCTTGATACGAACGCAGTACTTATATTATAAACCGAATTCTAATAATAATTTCATAAAATGAAAACTTACTTACTAAATCGCTTAAAAAAATCTTTCTTACACGTTCAAATGTGAAAGATAATAATAGATAATCAAACAAATATTTTAAGAATACAACTCTTGCCCCTTCTATAACATAATATTTATTTTTTATTTTTACTATAGTATATTACAACTTTGCGTGTACTGTCAAAATATACCTCTCTTGAATTTAGATACCTATTGTTTTCTAAATAACTGTTTAGGTAAATACATAATATTTTGTCATAACACTTCATGAAAATCATTGAATCATATTAACGTTATACATTTATAGTGTAGAATAATAGAACTAAAGATTTATAGTTTTTATTTAATGTCAATGTATTTCACGGTATTAAGATGTTAACTAAAAACCGCGGGGCCCGTTAAAATCAAACAGCGCGGGGCCCTGGACATATGTCCCATTTGTCCTCCCCTAGCGCCGGCACTGCATGTAAAGCATTAAACCAAGGTGGATTTCATCTTAAATCCAACCTTGCATTAAACATTTAAGATTCTTAAGGGGTCGAAAAACCGCCAAATATCTATACAAATTTTGTACAAATAAAGACTAGTGCTGCAGTCAAGTCACTTTTTAAGTATATATGCTTTAAACATCTTCTCTATGGGGACTAAAAGGTGGATTTTTAATTTTCGTTTTCAAAATTGTATTATAAACGTTTTGAGTATTTATACTTTTTAAATCTAACTAATTTTCCAATAGCTACACCGAAAAATCGCCATTTTATCTCCCATAGAGGAAATAGTAAGCTTCACATAAAAGAAAAAAAAAATTTAATCCGTCCCCAACGCAAACGCCAGTAAATGACTTGTAAAAAGGTAATTTTTTTATAAGACTTTCGACCAACTCGAAGAAAAATAACATTAAAAGTTTTATAATTTGGATAACTTAATATTTTTCAATTTTTGTCATACGTTACCATTTGTTTGTCGCTTAATAATTAGCGCTTTTTTGTTCCCATTACATTGTTTTATAATAATGCATAAAAGTTATTTGTTTGAAAAAAAAATTAAAAATTTTACATATGATTCTTGAAAATAACAATGACACAAAACACGTTATTTCAGCCATTTAAAAATCTTATAAGCACAAATGTGTCCTTGTGTATTTTGCTCTGCTAAAAATTAGTAAATTTACTCGTTAAAAAAATTTTTAGTTACGGCACTTTGGAGGACAATATTCAAGTAAAGTATTTAATGCAATACAAATGTTATTTAAAACATAAAATAATAAATAGTTTTACGTTGTCACGCTTTAGATTACCTTGTTTACTTTAAACTTTCACTGCGTTAGAAAGAATCGTTCCTTAATCATGAGAACTTACTTCAAAGTGATTGTTTTAAGTGTATTATAACAAAAAAAGGTTTATCATTGCACAAAAATAAAAAATATATTCTGTTGGACTTACCTTGTCTACACTTAAAACGCTATAATAAATATAATATAGTAATATTGTTAACTGCCAAAAACATTTTTTCTCGAAATTTTAGTCGATAGACCTAATGATGAATTTTAGAAGAAAAAAAATAATTAATCCTGGAATATATTCTCATTGGGTACCTGTCAAGTTGATTAGTCAAATGTGGAAGTCCAATGTTAGCATGGTGACCGTTGACAAAATCATGTCAGAATCTTAAATGTTACAATCCGCTAGTAAATTTCATAATTGCTTATTAAACGAGTGATTTATAAGAAAAATTTGCAATAATATTAGCACTAACTTTTAATTAGTTTGATTCATAGGATGCACTCAATGAAGTCATTTTTTAAATCTTTATTCTTCAATATTTTACTCCCACGTAATAATTATGTCATCCTAACAGACATGACTAGACTAACCTAAGTTATCTGAAAGTGAACATATTTATAAAATAAACTTGAGTGTCTTTTAACTTATTTTAAAAATACTTCAAACTGAGATTGGAGGCCTGAAATAATCGAATAAGAATTTTATCAAACTGGCTGTGTATTTGAAGAATCGGGTGCAATAATTAAAAAGTTAATTTACCTATTCGAAATATCTGTTTTAGCTACACATCAAAAATCAAACAAAACATAGTTTTATCTAATATAATCTAGTATGGCAAACAGTTTATTGTATAATATTATAACACCATACTAATTTAGAATAAAAAAAACAAACACAATTCCGGAAAAATCAAGTACTAGTTTGGATTTTTTAAAAAATGAGTATATTTATAATTCTTTTTTATTTTTATAAACAATAAAATATATTTCATCTGTAGTTTTACATGTTCATAAAACTTCATAGTAACAAACAAAACAACTTTAAAATTCCAACATTATGTCAACTATACACTACAGGTCAACACTGTACACTATTAATGCTATCCATTATATTATTCATTTAAACAACATGTTCAACAATTTATTGCTTACATTACACAAATAACTCTAGGATTATCATTATTTTCGATTTTAACTATACTTACGACAAACAATAATTTAATTATCCGAATCTTAATTAATATATGAGTATTTTTAATTAGCCAATCAGCTTAAGTATTATAAAATAAATCAAATCAGTAATTAGCTCGTGAGTAAAAGAGCAATGGTAACTTTTAGTCAAAAAATAAATTTTTTTTATAAATGCGTAAAATAATAATCTTTTTTTTTTTTCTACAAAAAGCAGTTATTTTTTTTTATAAATAACACTATATATTATGTTGAGAAATTCAAAATACAACTCATCAAGTTACCATCAATGTTTTAAACATAAACCGTTGAAAAAGCATAATTTAAAATTTATTTATGATATATTATTACTGATATTACATTATTTTTATAACTTTTATCACAATTTTCAATTTGCATTTTCAGTATGACTTTAGAAATACTGGGAGACTTATAGCAAATGAGAAGTTAAGAGGACGTGTCATTTAATTATTTAAATTACACCGTACAAGTCACTTTGAGTAGTACAAACTACTAACATATGATTAGTTTGAAATTAAAATCGCTAAAAATTAATATTAAATACATATTATATCACACAAACATTTTACAAGTATCAAAAAGGTTAAGAAATGTTTGCAATAAACCCTAACACTGGGAAAACCACATAAAACCCATATTCGTTTGCGTGAATGAATAATCGAGACGACTGAAAGTAAGTTAAGACGACTGAATTATCCTTAACGTTGTTCACCATCACAATGAATTTTAAATAATGGCTAATTTGTTATTTTGGTTCAAATATAAAATTGATTATCTCTCTCTTTTTTTTTTTTTTTAGTCGAATTTTTGATTTATATAATCGTTGATAATAACTACCACTAATAATTGTTTGCTTGACTAACATCAACTAATAAACTATTAGAATTTATTCAATCGGATAAAGTGGAAACATAAAAAAACTATGCAAATAGTCAACAAATTTAAATTAAATAATATCACCTTGGGGGGGGGGAGGGGCATAATCGTGAACGTAATTTATCACTTTGGCTAGTCCGTTGCCAACACACTTATTTATATGAATTTGCTTTTGTATCAGTCGTTGCAGATTTTGTAGTTTCAACTGCATCTCTAGATTGATAAAAAAGTATATAACCAGTTTCTGACGATTTTTGCAGATCTGATGTCAGTCCGTAAAAATCTTCGATCGCCGATTGATCGATTTTCTAAAAAAAATAATACAAATAAAAAATCAGGCTTTGTAATCACGATTAGTCTATTTTGATTCGATTAACTCAAACAAAACAACTAAGGTCGTTAAACATTTTTTCGTTCTATTCAAAGAAACTAAAAAAAAAACGTTTCTCTTTTATGATAATTAAATTTATAGACGACTTACATCCACCATGTCGTCGTCAAATAACAACCAAAAGTCATGACTCTTTACAATGCTGATGTAGTGACCTCTGTTGGGACCACTTCCACAGTGAATAACTACAGCCACAAGATTGTACATCCTGTCTGGATTTACAGCATCGTCAGACTAAATTGAAATTAAAAATATCATCGTTTATAACAAATCCAAATCAAACTTTAAGACAAAAACAAAACAGTTTACCGTATTAAATAATCTGAGTTCTAAAGGAAAAACAACTCTATGCGATACTTTGATGTGTCTATTAAATTGCTCCATGTATTTGAACCGTTTTAAATGCAAAGCTAATATCATTGGTAATTTTTTAACACGCATGCATTTCTGAAATTATTTTCAATATGTTATTGGGTATAGGTGACAAAATTAATTTCTCAATTATATTCAAAAATAACTACTTGAGCTTCTTGATAGCTACAGCAGTTATCACATTTAAACTTATTGTCACTGCACAACATTTCTGTATTGCTAAAACAACGTAAACAATGCGTTATGCTCGTGTTTTGATCTATATCGACTTGAAGATCGAAAAAATCTTCGTCTTTGCTGCTAACCTATGCAATGATACAATCAAATAATGAGTTTTAAAAATGCTTAAATAAAGTAACTTTACACAATATCAATTGTATTTGAGGTAGCTTTATTTAATGCACACACGTACTTCTTCGCAGTTGAGACATCTAGTTTCGCTAGTCAGAATCCCTTGGAATATTTCGTGCACCCATGTTGGATCTTGATTTTGACTGCTTGTACTAGTAATGCTACTCGAGGTGGATTCTCCGTCGACGATACTAGGCGCTATTATTTTGGCTTTGCCATTACAATTAGACTGATTACGTTCAGCTACAATTTTGGTAATACACACGATTTATTAATAATACCGTTGTTGACCTCATTTTTTTTTTACACTTACAAAGGATAATTTCGTTAATATGATTTATCAGAAAGTTCAAAAACTCGTGTGCATCTTGCTGCATATAATTATTGAATTCTTCTGTAAAAAATAGTAATTGTTTATAAAATAATAATATGTAGGCGATCGAAACAAAAAAACAATTACACTATACAAACTCTATAGAAAATAAAAAAATGTATTGACTATAATCAGAACACCACATTAATTAAAAAAAAATCAATTAACCTTTAAACATGTTTCAAAGACAATCGTTTCATACTGTTAAAACAAAAACAATAAGCACCACATTGTAATATGACAAACCTTTTTCTTTTCTCAGTCTATTGATAAATTTCTTTGGTGCAATAGAACCAACTTTTTTCTTTTGAGTTGCAATACTGTGAAATAAGTCGGCCAAACATGTAAGCAAAGTTTCTTTATTTCTCTTGTTGCGAGCTTTATACTCGAGTACTTTGTCACGAAATGGTTTACAAAAATAAAGAGCTTGAAGGACAGAATTACTATAACAAGTATTTCCAAACTGAAAAAACAAAAAATACAACATTTTTAATAATATACAAAAAAAAATCAATGTAATTTTTGGCATTTTGTGCTATAATTTAATAATTTGTTTACTTTATTAATTGTGCCGTAACGGGTACTCGGGTAATACCTGAATTATCGGTGTAAGTTGAGATTGTATTTGAGCTCTGTATTTAAGTAAAATGTTTTTGATACAATTAAAAAAAAAAAACGCTTAACTTTGACGATAAATTGCTATTGGGGTACTTAACAAATCTAATAACAATTTATCTTTTTGGTTTTGTGTATTTTAAAAAAAAAAAACATTTTACTTAGATGTACAGCTTTATATTGTATAAACATTCAGTATTTATAAGATATTTAAATAGCTAAAATAGTGTTGTTTTTTGTTGTTGTAAAAATCCGGATTTAAAAATTCTCATCACTACTGCTTACCAGTTTAATTGAAATGTTACTCTTATTAACTTAAATAGAACGACTTTTATTTAATCCAAAACTTTATCAAATCGATTTACTCTATTCTGAAATGCATGTTAATAACATTTAGTCAATTTTCATTAAAAATATCTGGTTCTACATTAACTCTGTAATTAGTCATAAGTATTACACTGGAGCAAGCAACAAACATATTATAAGTAACACAATTTCGATAGCTTTATCTCTTTAAATATTGTTATTATGCTACTTAAAAACATTAGATTTAGACTCTAGTAAATTTTTTTCTTACATACAATATAATATAAAACATGTAATTTCGTTGTTATCTACTCTATTTGAATTGAATGACTAATTATTTGTGAAATGATTAAATTTATTATTTAATAGCACTATATGACACTATTTCCCCTCCTTTTTATTTAATTAAAGATAAACCATTGATATGGACTACTAGGCCTAGCGTTTTTAAGAGAATGCCAACAGTATATTACTCTGTATTTATTTTTTCAAAGTAGGACAACTTAATGTTCCGATTGGAATTCAAAGGTTTTGGAACAGCTATTCAAAAATTTGGACTATTCCGACTACAGAGAGAAACATCATGTTTCTCTCGAGTCTATCAAGTCTCTGGCCTTATTTTGTAAAGAGGTCCTTACAATAAATAGTTACAAAAATCAAATGAAATTAATTTTTTTTTGTAAAAAAAAACATTTACTCAAGCTGCCCCTTAAGTATAAACATAACTGAACAAAAACAATTCTGTACGTAAAATAAAGAACTTGTAAAACTTGCAACAATGATGGTAATTAATAGATACAGTAGCCTTTCACTTTAATAAATTATAGCTCTTTCTTACTAAATAAAATATTTGACTTACATTGACTAATCCGAAGTAATGTTCATTGGGAGGAAATTGATCCGATCCGATATCTCTTTCGAGCTGAGATACATTACCGCCCTATATTTAAAAAAAAAAAACAAAAATCATAATTAACATAAAAAATTGGATCCTAATGAAATTGCAATGATAAAATATATAAACCAGAATATTTAAGGGAAAACGCCTTATTCATAAAATAATACGACATTACAAGTATAATGGTAATTATTACAAACAACGATGTCATTATTTTCTGTTGTATAAATATCAATTAGGTACACTTAATGAGATACCGTAATAAAATTCCAATTTCTCTCAAACAAACAATTACTGATCATGGCGTCGTCAATGTTGAATTTTACTTATTTATCATTAAATAGATAAGTAAAAAGTCAAACGTTATTGTTGTTTTGAGTTTGTTTAACGTTGGCGATCGATCGAGAGAGAGAGCTTAGTTATGTAACATCCGAACACAGACAAATATCAAGCGGAACTAAATGGTACAATGAATGGTGACTGCCAGCAGATTCGATAGTGTCACACAGTGATTTATCGGATAATTGAGTAAATTAAATATTACCATATTACTGAACGGCTTGGTGGAAATCTAATCAAGCCATTACGGTAAACAACACGGTTTTTGGCGCTATTTCCGACCAACGACGAAATGCGTTTACTTTTAACGTCGGATTGGAAACGGCAAGCGGAACGTGTCGTTACGAATTCATGTCGAGTTTAACCCGAAACGGAAATTTCAAAAATAAAACACACACAGCAAGTCTGCAGAAAGTATTAATTTTTAAGTAGCTACCAATACATTTTCTCATCAATCGTTATCGAACTCGACTTATCGTCGCGTTGCGGAGTGGCGATCGTAATCAACACGGCGATTCAGATAAACACGCCGACGGCGCACAGTGTCGCCAACCGCAACGATGGCCACCGCCGCCGGACAGTGTTGCCAGCCGCGAGCTGTTGTACACACGGTACGCTGGCGACACCTATCGGAGTGCAGTGCAGACGACACATGACACACGGCCGTACAACGTTTTTTGGCGCCTTTAGTTGAATCTTAGCATTGGTCTGGTGTGCTCTGTCGAACGGTCGATCGAATTTTCCAAGAAATAGTCGTATTGCTCGAGTTGTACGTGTGTGCGAAAAAATAAGGGTTTTTACACTGTTTAAACGTTTCAAACATAATTCCGAGATAATCGTATTGTGAACACGGTTTACAGCAGAAATAACGTCCGGTGTCACACAAAAGGAATAATAACAATAAGCAAAGTTGCTCGTCGAAGAGAACGGTAAGTCGAAAAGTTTGTCAGCTAGCAGATAGGATAATAACACAAAATAACCTCGACTGAGTGTACATAATAATAATATGGTTTATCGGTTTCTGTATAATATTCTGTAAAAAATAGTTTTTGAAAAAATAGAACAATCATACCCCATTAATCTGTATTGTAGAGTGCATATTATATTGTGTTATTATCGCCAGTAGTGTAGATTTAATCAATTTACTGAAAATTTGTTTTCCCAAATGTCTTGTTATATTCTTTATATTATACAAATATTGTGTGAAGACACAAAAAAAAAAAATTTTTTGGTAATATTTAAAACATTTATTCATAAAAATCGTGTAGGTAAATTGCAACAATTTAGCTCTTCAAAAGCAAAGTGGTGGAAGTCAAAATTTTTTTAATTTTGTGATTTCCAATTTCATAAATTTCAAATAAATTGACTTACACCGCTTTGCTTTTGACCGGATCAATTAAGCTAAGTTATACTTTATTAATATGCATTTCATTAGAGAACTTATGGTAGTTTGTTATTTTAAGAGTATTTATTTATTCAAACATTTAATATATAAAAATAAACATTTTACTTAAAAAATCTGACGAGTTTTGATTTTGACACATTTCTCTAGATTATCACTCTTTCCATAACTAAGTACTTTTATAATGATAACTATAATTGCAATGTTTTTTCCGATGCTCATTTTTATTATTCAAACTACTAGCATTGTTTAGGATGTAAGAAAATGTTTTTTTTGAAATCAATTATAATATCAATTGGTTAGAATGTTCAATTTTTACCGCCGTTTATTGTATTACATTTAGTAATAATTTACATATTAATATGGAAATTTAAGTATACAAATATTGTGTAATATCTAATAAAGCTTGTAAACTACTTACCTTCTAAATAGGACAATATAAATTACATCAATTCGTTAAATTGTCATAACTTATGTGATATATCTGTTTAACCTTGTCCGAATTGGCAACGAAATTGGAATTCTTATTTTTTTTATCCCAATTACTGGGGTTTTGAGTTAATTGCAAAACTGTAAGTTTTTTTGTAGAATAAAATGATAGAAAAATAGTGTATTAAAAATATAGGTACTATTTATATATAAGCGACACGCCCCCTACTTAATGAGAGGTTCGTTGTCCTGTGGCATAATGAGTTATTATTCATATTGTTTTTCGTGTATTTTACCAGCCTGTTATAACTTCTATTTACAAAATAATTGATTTATTTCTAAATCTCTGTTCGTCAGTTTTAAACCGGCCAATTTTGCCTGTAATGACTACATACATATACTAAAAAAAAATGAATACAAGTCTAAGTATTAAAAAGCAAACAATATTGTTCTACATGCATTTAAGTTTTTTGTCTTAAGAGGGCGTCGCGCCGGTGATTTTCAGTGGTAAAAACATGTTTAAGCAGGCTAAAAATAACTCGCCTAATTCTGATTTTAGAGTAAAAGCACCCATTATAAAATTAAAAGAGAACAATATTCCGGAGGGCAAGACGGTGCTTTAAAAAAAAAAATTCATTTTTTGAAAAGTTACAGGCCTTTAAAAATGTTAAAATAGTCATTATTTCTAAACTATGTATTGAGCGTTATACTTAGAATAACGAAAAAAACGCACCGTCTTGCCCTGCAAAATATTGTTCTCTTTAAATTTTATAATGGGTGCTTTTACGCTAAAACCAAAATTAAGCGAGTTATTTTCAGTCTGCTTAAACAAGTAGAGATGAAAAAACATTTTTAAATCGCTTTCAAGGATGCTGTGATAGTCCAAAAAATAAATTAACCTCCAAAATAGAGTCCTAGTTATTGAACTAATAATTACACATCACAGTTTAACCTTTAAATTAAGATTTTGTAAAAAATTGCCTTATTTTACTCCTTAAAAATGGGCGGTGCGACGCCCTCTTAACACAAGGGTTAATATGTTTTTTATCGAAATAATTCAAAAAAATTAAGTGGATTTTTCTTGAAATCTATTAAAAATGAAACTGTAGAGATATCAAAAAAATAGCTCCTGACCGCATACTAGATACTACAAACATAACAAGGGGGGTTTAACAAAATCACTAATTATGTAACTAGTCCGAGACTTCAGCGCCAAATCTAAAGACACGGATACGTCTGAAAATTATCCACATGATATTTGAATCCATGAAAGGTTTATGACTGTGTTGACATTCGTAAAATATTACTAGTTTTGCGCTTAAAATTACAGGTTTGTGTGTCCTGTTATTTATAGTAGGTATTCTACTCTAGTTAAATTAGCATGTCTTCTTGGGGCTAAAATGTACGCTAATACTTATGAAATAGAGAAAGGAAACGGTTCGAACGCTGGAAAAAAATCGAATATACATAATATACATTTTCGGCATTGTCATTTGGTCAACCAATAACATAGCATAGATTTTCTTTGTACGAAGTGCTACAAGTGTAATATTACCTATATGCGCGCACTGCCACTGTTTAGTGTGTAGTATGGTGGCTACTTAAGGTTTGCGAAATAATAGTAATAATATAATATACATAATATACACTCGCTGTACACACACACTTAAAACCATTAATAAACAATCGACGTTTAAGTGTGTGTGTGTGTGTGGATTGTCAAACATCGTTAGATAGGGGATAGGAACTCGTTCTACAGGACAACACACTCGATTGTGGACTACTATTATTACATTCTGCAGCAATACAATTAAGTCGAATACAAATATGGGCCTGGACGGTATGAATGCATTATAATGCAAAATAACTTGGTTATGATGATTAATTACTTACAGTTATACTTGCATAACTTTCAGCGTCTTAGCCGGTAAAACGTTTGTAGATATGCAGCTTGGCTATGATGTCTTATGTGCTCCACCTATATTATGTATGTGTATTATTAATGGCTAAGAGAACAAATTGTTGAAACATTTATTTGTCTACACAAAAAACAACCGTATGATGTAACATTTTTCTTCGTCGTGCCTTTCAAAAATATGATATTACTCGAACAAAAGTTTGGCCTATAGTATTTATTTTTGAAAATTAAGGGAAATTTTAAACTATCCGATTTTCTTGTCGAACGACAATAATTATTATTATTTCGTGTCAACAAAATATATATGAAATATCATATTCTGTAAACAAAGATGAAAATCTAATGAAACGGATAGGTATATTGTGTTATGTTATTTTGCTTCTTTTTTGTTTTTTTGATATTTGAAGTATTTGTATTTTCCGCGCGATTGATATCAATCAAAAATTGCTGGTAAATGTCAAATGTAAAAAAAACATGTTGTCTGGCTATTTATCATAACAATATATTGTGCTCTCGTAATCGCTATAGCTCTGAATGATGGCGCATTGTAAACGTATCACGTAATCTATCTTGTTCGTCAGCAAAATGGTAACACTAACACTTATCATTGTATTCCTATTACACGAATCTGTATATGGGGACGACTTCAAGTGTGGTTATAGGTACTACCGGCAGTCACACCTGTAGGAAAAAAAAACAGAATTCAGGTAGGTACGCATAGTATTTCACAACATGCACTTGGCATTTTTAAGACTCATCAAATTCCAAAAAAAAAAAAAAATTACTCCTCCCAGACGCTTTTTGGTGTTTTTTTTTTTCTAAGCATTTTTCATGCTATGTCATTAAATTTTACAGTCGGGATTAAAACATATTAAATTTGAACTTATAATGAAAAATGGAGTAACACGCTTAATCAGTACTTATGATCTAGATTTTCTATTAAACATTGCGTATGTTATCCGGAATTATTTTACGTTAAATAATTTTGACAATGTGTGTTGTAGATAAACATTTATATATATATATATATTTGTAATAATTATTATAGATGACCTATGAAATGCCAAACTACTTATTTAGCTGATGTAAACACTTGGGTAGACCCGATTGAATGCAAAATTAAGCCGTACGCGTGCGTTATATGTGTATTTATGGTAGATGTGCCAAAGTATTATAAACAGGAAGATTTGTTTGTTTTTCTATGGAAATCTAAAAATATTATGCAACAATAAACAATTTCATAACATTGTTACCGATTTTGTTTTACCACAAGACGCCAACTTGTGGCTTAAGTTTAAACACGCGACCGTCTATGTTTGTTTGAATGTAAATTTGTTTTTAGTATTTTTTTTTTTTTTTTGCTGAGGTAGATCCTCATACACGGCCAGTACTATGATTTCCGCCTTCCTTAACCTCTGTGGCATGTCCACAGACAAGAAAACTTGACTTTATATCGTTCGACTTGCGGCTTATGCTTTAGGATTTCTGTAATGGTCACCAGCTTTAAGGTTTTTATGGAGCACAAATATAGTAAATGGTTACCTAGAGTTGTAGTGGCGACTTACATGATATGGTGTGACAGAGATAAGTACTTTGGGGGCCGTAAACGCATGATTCGGATGGGTCTAATTGATTACCAAATAATTAATATGGTTCTTGCGTTGAAGACGTTTCCAATGTTGGGGGAAAGGGTGTGAACTACACATTACTATAAATTAAAAATATCATGTAGCATAATTTTATTTATGAATAAAAATAATATTCAATACATGTCAAATTGAACATGTTTAATCGGTCTAAGCAATGATAAACTTATAGGTAAATATACATTTATGTATGTTTATATATTTATTATAAAATCAGTAACTGTTATCGTTGCCAACGGTCAACTTGGTTTATCCTCTTCATCCATACATAACTCTTTTTTCATTTGCAACAATTCGGATAACATTATACGGTTTGGCAAGTTCAGTCTGGATGCTCGAAAAAATTCCAAGACTTTGCAGATTGTTTTGTGACAGTGAAGATCTTAATAAGTTTTTTTTAAATTGATTTAAAACTCTGGGAAAAAGCAACGGTGACAGTTTGTTCGTTGGTAGATCCGGCTCTGGCGATACTGTAGCTCGGTTGTTTTTATTGACAAATAGTTTTTTTTTTTTTGAATCCAATAAATTAGTTTTTTTACTCCAAAAGCGTGCCCAATCGGCAACAGAAATATCCGGTTTTACACTTTTTGCTTGCACGTTTATTCGGTACGGCGCAGCTTCGATGATATCATATTATTATGGAAGAGTTATCTGACAATAATAATCGTTTTTCAACTTGAAAGCCCGTCTATTGTTTGCATCACGAACGGCCATTAAAAAAAAAATACCATTCGATAAAAGATCTTGACGATTCGCATAGAGCACGCGTACACGATATTATAATATGTATGTATGTACATGATAAAATATATTTTTTACGTCGTAGGTACACTTTATTTTTTTGCTCTTAAATCAATCGATTAAAAAAGTATAAACAACACAAATAATTAATAATCATCCACCGTGTGTGTGTGTGAATCGTTGAAAATATTTGTACATATTTTTTTTCTTTAATGCGCATTCTTTAACGGTAACGCGGGCGGCGCTTAATACAAGTACACACCTTCTTTATTATTATTATATATATGTTACTATAAGCAATTAATACACGTATACGTCATTTGTTGTTGTTTATTTAATTTTTTTATTATTATTATTATTATTGTACACTATAATATTATACAAGATTATTATTGAGCAGGAAATTATATAGCGGTTGTGTGTGAACCCGAAGACCACGATAGATCATGATTTTTTTTCCTTCTTATTCTTAAATAATGTCGTCGTACGCAGTAGGTACGCTATCACAAGGTGTACCTACGTCTTATCGTTAAAACAAATATGATATGTATTTACACACGTATACTGAAGAATTTCTATCGCCCGTTGTCGAGAACAGACTGGCATACTTAAATTTATAACTTCTACCGACCGTGCTTGATATAGGTAGGCAATATAGTAATTACTATTAACGGCTATTGTACTTTTTTTAACAATTTTTTTGCACGTTTAAAGCGCCATATCGAGAATTATATTGTAAAAAAAAAAGTAATAGTTTTTTTTTGTAAAGCTACGCTCGATGAGTCATGACGAAGAGTTTAACGCCAATGTAATTAATACGCATAATAATAATACACTTTTTTTTCCATCATACAAGCATGCGGGGCTTGTTCATTATATTATCTTGTGTAGGTACCGTACAAGAAACCCGCAGACGACCGATAGCTGCCGTTGTATAATATGTACACCTATGATTCGCCGGCATTTCAGGAAAAAAATAATATTATGTTGTTAAACGTTTGTGGGAGGATCGCGTTTGTTTGTTTGTCGTATAAATCAGTCTAAAGGAGATTCTGTGTAGGTCTATACATACATATATATATATATATATAGTGTATCCACTAGAGTCTAGAATCTCGAGGTGCATGCAAATTATGCATTTGTATTCTCGATTTGCATTTTGCGGTAATAATATAGGTAATATCAACTATCCCCGTGGATGTAATCACATGTTTTTAAAACCGTTACAAATAGTACTGCAGGTACACTACCAGTATACATGTAATTATAACGAACGTCATGATTTATTTCGTTGGAGAAATAACGAGAAACCTTTGAATAGGACGTCTGAGACTGGAATTGACAACAATAGCGCGACTCGTATGTATGATCGACTATAGAGTTATTTTATTTAGAAAACATCTGCAAAAATACGTCTTGCCGTTAAATGGAAACGATAAGGAGCTCGTCGCATTCGGATTTTTTCAAAAACTCTGCCCACCCTGCTCGACATGGGCTTTTGGATAGCTTTCAAAATCGGAGACAATTGGTTGTAATTTAATGTCACGCGTTACTTGGTCGGAATACTAAAAGTAACATGTGTGGAGCTTTCCCATACTTGCCGTGGGTTCATTACTGTTCATTGTCTTCCAAAAAAAAAAAAAATGGGGGAAAACACTTGACCCCGCGTAATCCTTTATTTCGAGGGTTATCAATAACTGCGATTCGCCTCGGGGAATACGGATCACTACGCGGTCGCCCAAAGAAAAATACCAAATGTCATCTATATTATTATACACGTTGAGCACAAGCTTTACACAACACCCTCGTCTAGTTGTGTCTGTAGCCCTTCCGTTGAAAAAAAAAAAGGGTCCAACTTGGAGGATCATAAAATTATGTGTGTATACAATGTACATATAATGCGTATGGAAACGGTTCAGTGGGTTAGTGGATAAAACATTAATCTTTTGAAGTGTGTGGTCCGTTTATGAACCTTCCCATGCTGCGTGGGGCGATCAAAATAATATACTTATTATTAGGTATAATCATAAAAGTATTATGCGGTCGGTTTCGGTTAACCGGTGCGTATGCAGTAATATTAAACACTAAAATCGATAAAATTAATTTATTGACACCCATAGGGTAAAGTGTACAAATGTACATTTAAACAATATAATATAGATGCAGATAATATTAATACAATGGCATTAGAACAAAAAATACAAATTTACGATAGCGAATTATTAACTGTAATTTTTAACTGTTAAACTGAGTCAAAAAAAAGAAATCATAATCAAGAATTTTATATGCAGAGGAGAGGAGGCGATATTTTTATTAAATGGTACTAAAAAGGAGTGCTTGATCTCGTAATGATATTAGGAACTTTAAATTTTACTAACATGAGTAATACAGAATTCTGCGAGTGTTGTCATTAATTAATTTCAAAGATTCTATATTTAACTTACATGAAACATCATTGATTTGAATATTTGAATATTATTAAAAAGAAATACCGCCAGGCAAATATTTTTGACATAGTGCGACTTTCGTATTCAAAAACACATCTTGACAAAAACCAATAGCTTCTTGCTATCGCATCGAAGCTAACAAAGATAGCCTTAGACTTAACGTTTATTACGTAACTTAATTGTAGCCTTTAGGAGTATATCATATCATTATATTTGTATACGTGTTATTGAGTACATATTATTACATTTTTAATAATAATACTATATAATTTGTTGTTTGACAAGAAGTCGTATTTAAAACACCAACGGAGATAATTATCTATTATTATATACCAGTTAATTGGCGATCAAATTATCCTACATATTATCTAGTCACTGTGTCCAAATACATTTTAAACGGTTGTGTGGCTCGAGAGTAATTATTATTATTGAATATTCGTGTGCAGACTGGAGTTTAATAGTATAATAGTAGAACGTGTACAGCGAGCGCGGGTGCTGTTGTTTATTCAAGTTTTATTTTCAAGTGGTCCAGTCTGTCCATTTTGTTTTTGGCATAGAGTCTCATTATAATATTATTATGTTTGAACATGTGTTTTATGGCGAGCAACGTGTGCATGATAAAACGGCTATCTCGGTAGCTTTGGTAAAAAAAAATACCCAAGTTAAAAAAATTGAATAATATTTTTATCAATAAAGGGGCCGTTTGCGGTCCGAGGTTGAACGTCCGATAAACGATCACCGATCACGAATATAATTCAAACGATTCCACTCTACTGGTGGTACATGTGGATCACATAAATCTCGTGGGCAATGCTTAAGTACACACGGTTCAGCGTTTGTTTTACTACCGTAAACAATGCGTGCCCCTTGTTCGTTGTGTACCACTGATCACAGCATATTTTTGTAGACAATAATGACGTGTATTAATAACATTTTTGTACGGTCTAGTCCGCAGAGTACGGTATGTCGACCACTGAATTTAACCAAACCATGAGTATAGTTTAATATTGCACGAAAAATATACTTTATGGCTGAAACATATGAAAAGTATACCGATAAACGTTGACAAACCAAAAAAAAAAAAAATCATAAACCCCTTCCATTAGAAGCGGTGAACATTTTTTGCTTTATTTTTTTTTTTTAGCTTAAGGTTTAAGATCTGAAAATTAGACTGAAGATTGGGCTATGACATTTTTCTTAAAAATCTGTAGTTTATTAATTGTTTTATTTAGGAAACACTAAAAAAATTGCACTTTGGCCGTAGTCAGTTTCTACAATCTGTCATTTTTAAATGTAGTCAAATTCGTATAATAGTTTATTTTATCATAACTTAACAAACATTTATTTAAATTCAATTAAATTGCGAAGTCAGGATACATTTTAAAAGTCATAATAAAGTATATATTGGTAGAGTAGTTTTGTTTACATCACTCTTATTGTACACAATCCCGTTTATGATTTAGTAATGTTATTTGTGAAAAGAGTCAAATTCGTTCAAAATAAAACTCTTACAGTCAGTTAAAAGGTAATTTTGAAAAATTGGTATTCACATATTTATATAAGTATATAGTGCATAAGAATAAAAATATTTTCAAGTAAAATTGTATGTGATAAAAGGTTATTTTTAATTTCATGAAAATTCAACTTTTTGGACTAAACCCATTTTCATAGGCGACTAATCATAATTCTTACCTTCAGTTTTCAAATTATTAGATAAAATATAAAATTTGTTGAAAACAAAAATATTCTAAAATAACAAATACCAACAGAGTGTGAACAATGTTCACATTTTATACGTACAAATCAAGGATTGGGGCTTGAATTTTTGGGAGTGCTAATTTTGAGTCTGGGAAAGCTATAGAGTCCCCTTAGCACCCCCCTAGTTGCGCCAATGGTCCTTTGGTAAATAATATGTAGAAATTATTTTGAACATTTCGATAGAAGACTGCAGTCATCCTACAGTGGTAATACTGGTAGATACAGGTATAGTAGATACTATGTTATATATTACCTACGACGTTAAGACGTCGTGCAGTGGCTTACAAGTTTGCTGGTTGTTAACAATAGGTCGAACCGTATATAAATGAATGAATGACTCAACTTGCTTATACACATTCCTGAATCCGCAAGGCCGGCTGTTGTGATTCAACCGGTAAAATGTGACTAAACCAAACATAACTTCCTCTTTACCTATACGGCATAGGTAATAGATGTATATATAAATATACGAGACGTGTACGATAAAATATTATATTATTTTCTAGCATTCTTGTTTAAACGATAGTGGTTTATTTCCACTGGGCGTTTTACGCATCGTGGTAGCTGTTTTGCATGATAATATCACTTCACATACCGATAATAATAATATGTAAACCAGATACTCTATATTGACATCATTATCATAGCCGTGGCGACCATTTCTAGGCAAATCATTGTGTACACGCATTTGAATTATTTTCAATATCATATAATTATTGTTCTCACATAATTGTTGTCAGAATACCGTTTATAGATTATTGTAAACGACAAATATAAGTGTTGTTATTTTCTTAAAAAAAATCTTTCAATTCGCTTCGAGACGACGGTATAATTGTTTTTTCATAATACCAACTAGCCAAAGAATTATTGCAACATCATCTCTAATTAGTTAAAACTCGTTTCGTACAAATAATAATAGTTTTATAATGACTCGATTGACCAGTGACGCGACAAAACACTTTTAAGGTCACGTTCACGCCATTTTCCTTTATCAACCCTGCCCTCTAAAAATTATTATATCATTTTTATAAACTGCGGATGTGTAATTTAAGTGGCGTTGCAAATGACTAGTATTAAAAAAAAAAAAAATAATCTTAATTTATCTACTTTACTCGCAGGAAATAGCTACACCCCACAAAATACATAATGTGTAATTTACCTAAGTCTTAGACAGTAAACTTAACTGGGCCAACCACAATGTAAGCTACTGAAACAAAGACTTAAAAAAAAAAAACAAACTAGCTGATGAACAAGACCAAATATTTCACAGTAAAACACAAGATCATATAAATCCAAACAAGTTTGTAACTGATCGCTAGGTGGATTGCTTCTTTTATCAGGTATTCGCGTTAACAGTGATTTATCCGATTTACTCGTTGTATGTATTCTATGTGTACAGATTGTGAATAAAAAATGTATGATTATAAAAAAAAAAATAAAAACGTTTATTAACCGTCCCTTCGCCGCGTTATCGAGTAGATGCGCTCTACACGCGGGATAGGCAATTAATTGGAGATCCACATACATACGGTGGTGTAAAGGAAAACAGCTGGACCGTAAAAAAATGAATAAAAACACAACAGATACACACAAGTCGGTTATATAATTTTTGGCGCGTGCCGAGCTCACCACAGCGGCTGCTGCTACTGCCGCTACCCTTGTGCCACGCGCCCGTTGGACGTTACGCATTGCGAAGATCTAAATGCACACACACCCGTTAGATCTACGGTCGAGTAGATTTACATTCATGGTCTCTTGAACCCGGTGGATCCAACGGGCGCCAGATGTCCCTCTAAGGTCTTGCTATAATACACGATTAATCGTCCGACAGAACATAATTGCCGCCTATAGGCTATACACACACACACGCACACACTATAAAAACGCCATAAACTCGCAGAAATCTATCTGAATCTCTCTCTAAAAAAAAAAAAAAAAATTTAAATCATCTAACTTTGCTCTTTTTATTACAAATGGCCAATTACTATAACGAGTTGTGATGTGTATAAATATATATTTAGTGATTAAATTTAGTTTCGGAAAGCTGTTTGTGTACTTTTTGCCCGAAATAAAATCAATATTAAAAACGACAAGAGAGAAAATCTCAAATTATTACCTACTTTTTTACATTTTCGGCATAATATGCAAAATCCTATTGACTATTAAATATATATATATATATAAGTATATATGTACCAGCTCATGTACGCCATCAAAACGTATGAAGACTACTCGGCTGTTAAAAATCTTTTGTTTTGTAAATTGTTGTAAATTTTACACCGAGAAAACGTTATACACACTCGGAAGATGCATGGATTGAACCTTAAAATTTGATATTTAAAATACAGTATTTTTTTTTAGAGATTTTATAACAATTAAACTTTTTAAACGTTTTTCTATGATACTTGTTAAAAAAAACATGTTTTTTTATTAGTGATCGAGATTTGTTTTTCCGACAACATTAAACACAAAATGTGTAATTCAATGAAATTAAACTATGTAAAAAATATAATATATTAAATATTAACTTTTTATTTGCTCTGTATTTAAGATCAAAAGAAGCGTTAGATAAAATATCATTTTTGTCGTTATAAATCTTGTCCAGCGGCCAGCTTTTAAGAATTTTGTAAATAGTCTTCTTTATGGATTATAAAAAAAAAAATAAATAAGAATTATTAACGTTGGTAATGCTATCGAATAATCGGATGTAGAACGCTGTGCGTGTATGTAGGTATTAGAATTGAATACCGGTGCAATAGTTTTTTTTCCAAACATCCCATGGCCGTGTAACGGTTTTTCTCGCCCCATCCAAGCGGTGATTTAAGGGTGCGTGCACCGTTGTTGTCGGCATAGTCCCCTTTCAATTATTTACCATAGGGTACAGTGATTCCCAAACTTGCCATAAACCGGGCACCGACCGTATAATATTTTTTCAACGTCGATCAAAAATATAAATATATTTAAAAAATTAATTGAAATTAACGGTAAAAAACGGTAATAGAATGACGTGTTTTATTACCGTTTTAAATACCATATGATCCGAGTGGAAATAAGCTCAACTGATTGACGTTAGACAGTTCCGATTCAATTGTCGATATTAAACATTTAGGACAGTGTGACATTTGAAATATCCGAATAAATTTAAATTATTACCAATTAGTTAACGTTGTGTCCAAAATTTTCTTCCAATACTTATATCCTTTTATACACAGCCTGATAATATATATTGTATGTAACAATACATTTTTTTTTTTTTTGTTATACCTTAGAACGAATGCGGGTATCTTGGACGCGTCTTAGCAGTTATAAAATTGTTAATTAACACTATAGGAATATAATATCTATCTTGATTTACACATTTAACGTTTATTTTCCCCGTTTCCGCCGGCATGACTTTTACAAGAAAAAACCGATTTAAATGTTAAGTATCGTTACACATATCCAGTATTATCTTGTTGTATATAGTTGCTATGCGACATGCGGGGTAACGGTCGTATCCGAATTATATATTATAATAATATTACATATATATATTCAAGTGGTGTGGTATTTTTTCGTTTTGTACCTGCACAAAACTACATCGATGGTGCACTTTGTATCGTTTTAAATATGGTAAAAATATATAAATGAATTTTATTAACGAGGGTCCGAAACAAGATATTTTATTGAGCGCCGGCATACAGCCTTGCTCGCTTGTACATGATAAATTCATAATAATATGCGACATCCGTTACGTTAAACAGCTTAATATAAATCTTAGGGAAAATATGCCACAGTATAATGTTGTGGACTTAACACACACACACACAAGATGGTAATCTTCGATCGTGGATAATCTGCAATTGCACAATCAGACATTACAATATCTTTTAGTAGCAATCGTTCATAGCAATCCTTCACGTTTGTTTTCTACACTCAATAATGTTAACATATTTTTCCTGTGAATAATAATAATTAGCTTAAACGTGGCAAAGGTGGTTACTCTGTATAATGAGGGTACAATATACATACCTAGCTCGGTTAATAGTCGGTTGTCTAAACGGAATCGCACAATAATTACAAAATTTTATTATCGTGCGATCCGTGATTTTCGCTGTTGCCAATTAATACAAGGTGCAATAGAATAGTACCTATAAATGATAATTGCATTTTGTTTTTAATCACGCTTATACAATATGCCTATGCAATAACAGTGCATTATTGAATACAACACACCCGTTTATAATTATTGTTTTAAGTATAACATAAATTGTTGTTGTTTTTTTTTTTAGGTCAGATATTAATACTGCTCGAGTACCTGTACGCTATCTGCAAGAAATGCCGTCATGTTTTTATTGGTAAGTACTAACAAGTAATTAACGTTAAGCGTTAACCTACCACTTAATTATAGCGTTCATATTTCAAGTATTGATGATAATCGATCGATGCGCGTCACTATTTCGGTAATGAGATATATTTACAAATATATCTGGTAATCGGTTATAGGTACTAATATGCGTTAAAAAAAATACAAAAATAAATCATTTTCAACGTTTTAGACGGTTCTCAAAGACGAGATTTACATATTAATATTGATTCCCAAGGATATTTTCTTCTGCATAAGATTAAACCAAACAAATTTATTTATGAGACTCTATTTCCGTAGTGCAATTAACATACCCGCTTCAATATAGTAGCGGTTCGTTTTTTTTTTTAACCTTTTCCTACAGACAAAATTAGAACAGTTTAGAAAACTTTGTAGAATACTGATAACGTACTGATAAACTTTAAAAATTCCGTTTCACAGCAAAAAGTGATTTTAATTATTTTTTTTTTTTTAATATGTTTTTACCAAGTAGATATATAACAAGAGTCTTATCGAGTATATATGTATTGGACGGTTTAATGTGTTCCATTCGTTTCAAAGTGATGATAACGAGTAACCTAAAGATTTGTCAAGTGCATCTGTCGAGTTGACCATCGCACAATCAACTGTCATGTGTGTATATATCAACAATTTATTCGGATTTATAATAACCATGTTTTTTACGCATAATAATAACCGGTTAATATTTTAATAACGCTTGATCAAACAGCATAGAAAAAAAATCATACATGCATACGATACCTAAACTGTATCTCATAATATACAAATGGATGATCTCGTTTTTCTCGTCTTGAACCGGGTTTGTATATAAGATAAAAAACTGCGACAGGTGACATCGGTGTAAGAAAACCACCCAGCAATAATGTAACAGTTTTGTAGACCGAAGGAAAAATACGAATAAATAGTAATATCTCAACGTTGCTGCAATTACTAATTGGCCAACACGTTTTAAGATTATTCGGTTTTAAAATTATTGCATCGTCCTCAGTGTGCATAGATTCACGCATCCGCAGGTGAAGGGTGTTCATTTAATTACTTTAAAGAGACCGAACCAGTTTTAAAATTATCGATTAACTCTATTACATGCTAGGTATTTAGTTTAACATATTTTAATTGTATACATTACTTGTATTTAATTTATAATGCCATAATATCACGCTTGTAGTTTGTCGAACACTCGTTTACATTAAATCATAACAACGTAATCGTAATGTATACTTATAAGCGGCTCGATTAGCAAATTTTCAAATTTTTATGGAGGTATTTAATTGATTTCAAGGCCATTGCGTTGAAAAATTGAGTGTCTAAATTGTTACTACTTTTTTATACTCAATACTTTCCCATGCACGTGGTCTGTGCGTTTTTATTTTTATTTATTTAAAGTTTTAACACCCCAAAGGTGTAATGAGTACAGTTATTAAAGCTATACAAATAGAAATATTTACAAATAAATAATATGTATACAATATATGGAAATCCATAGCAAACGGTACGGTTTTGATTAAAAAAATAAACAGGTCGTTTTCAAGACATTTATATTTTGCCACTAGCAAGTTTTGCAGCAACAGAGAATTTAAACATAGTATTTCTAATAAGAAATTGTGCGTTTTAGCTTATTATTTTTTTTTTTGACGCCAATCGGTCCGTCGCACATTAAGAAATGGAACATTTATTTATCATGAAAAATAATTTTTTATTTACACAGAATAACATGGTAACGACTTGAAACAAAACAATAAACAAATAGGAAACATAAATTTTACAAAATTATATAAATGATTAACAAGAATGAAAATGCCACAATATTAAATAGAATCAAATAAATGTTTAACAGTAAATTTAACAGGTATGAGGGGGATGTTTATTTTCTCTGTCATTATCTTTTTAGTTTGTGTACTATATGCCCATATAGTAGTAGTTACTAATTATTTGTATCCGGTGCAGCAACACGTTAATGTGCACATAAGTTATTTATTTCTTTATCGCCCGCTAAAGAAACTACTTAATTATATCGACATTAATATTGTATTAATACTATATTATCATGTTTATAAGCATTGGATATCGAATAAAAAAAAATATTAGGTATTATACAATATAGTAATATTTCTGTCTACAAAAACAATAACGATTAGGTATATCGTTTAATTTTGAAATTGTTTTATCTGATTTATTTTACTGTATCTTAAAAACGTATCAAACATCCGTACACTTTTTTTATTGTATTTTTCAACGATAAAGAAACGGAACATATTTTATTATATCATGAAAAATGATTTGTTTATTTACACACAACAACATAACATGGTAACGATTTGAAAACAATATAAACAAAATATAGGAAACACAATAATTTTACAAAACAATTATTAAAAAAATAAATTATTACAATAACATTAACGATCAAAAGTATTTACAGTAAATTAAACGGATAGGTTGAAAATGCAAGAAAAGGCAACAATATTAAGTAGAATCAAATAAATATTTACAGTAAAAATAACAGATATGGTGGGGGGGGGTGGGTAGAAGGTGCAAGCCACAAGGGTACGTTAGAAACCGGAATAATAAAATCCTCTGTCGACGGGCTTGTCCGGGTACGGTTGCTTGCTTCTTAGGCTCTTGGCCACGGCCTTTACCCTCGCGACCATGGCTCTGTATTCGGCGTTCCCCGTGGCGGTGCTTTGGCCGAAGCGGGCCGCCACGATCGGTGTCCTACGTACGGGTTCTTGGGCCGGTCGCGTTTCGGCGGGTTCCTGGGCCGGGCCGCTGGCAACGTCGTCGCCGCCGTTTTAGGCTTCGATGGTCGGTGGTTTGACCTAGGTGGCTTCGTACAGAAGTGCGTCAATAATGGCTTTGTACGCACCGGCAACAGTTGACCGTACCCAGCGGTTCAGAGTGGTGGCCAGACAGCCTGATTTCTGGCGGCCGACGTCGTTGGCGTTTACGGGAAACAATTTTTTACAATGCGAGAACAGCTTGTAACAATGATAACAGACCAATGCGGTGGAAAAAACAACGTAAATAATAAGAGCAATTAAATATATGAGAATATAAAAATACATTACATAAAAGAAAAACATTAAAAAACATATAGTATAAAAAATGATTGGCTTTGGAATAAATTTACAAGAAAGACATAGGATTATTAGGAAATATAAAAAAGTTACTAAAATGGAGGAATATAAAAAATAACGGACACAGTCAACGTGGGCGGAATACCAAGAAAAAATAACAAATAATAAATTGCGAAGTGCACTTATACTAGAAATAAAACGATATAAATGAACAAAGACCATAATTAATTGGCATGCAAAATTTAACCCATCCAGAGCCTGTCGCACGTCCGCGGCATCTTCGCCGGCTTGGTCGGCTTTGGACTTGGTGGGTGCCATACGATCTAACACTTTCATAATGCCAATTGACAGCCCGTTCTTCAAAATATTGTACAAAAAAGACATTGCTTTAGGAGAAAAGGTTATTTTTGATAAAGAGAACAAGAGAAATATAAAACATGAAAACGATACACAGTACAATTTTAGACAAGTCAATAGTTACAAAAAAACAACGGCCGTCGTGACGACCGTTAGTTTATTTGCAACATTTGATTGTATAATATAGTAGCCAGACATATTATTATTATATTTGTTTGTTTATCTAAAGTCTTAACACCCCAAATGGGTAACGAGTACAGTTATTAAAAGTTTCACAAAAGAATATACAGCAACAACTTGGGTATTAGATATACAAATAGAAATAATAACAAATAAATATATACACAATAAACACATGTAAGCTTAATTACTATTCAATATATAATATTTTTTAATTTAATTTGGGAATCAAAAGAAAAATCAAAATTAAGTACATTGTCATAGGCATCTAAAATGCGATACTCTGGACTATATTTAATTAAGTTTGTGTAGCATTGTGGTATTAAGAACGGGCGATTATTTCTTAAATTAAAGGTTGGAATTTTAAAGTTTATTTTGCTTAGGAATTCTGGACAGGATAATTTACCATTTATTAATTTATGAATAAAACCTAAGTCGTTATAAACCTTCTAGAGGCCAATGACTATAAACCCAATTCTACATCTAAAGTAATATCTAGAGAGACACGACTTTTTCAAGTTTATTAATTAGGTTTGAGTTTTCAATTGAATTAATTGGTAGATAGAATTTTAGGTCATCGGCAAATAATAGATATTTACATGATTTGAAGGTGGCTCCAATATCATTTATAAATATAATAAACAACAGAGGGTCGAGGGTGGCCACCCTGTGACCTAAACACATATTACTCCATACTTTTATGTATTTCAAATAAATAACAGAATACAACCTATTGATAGAGCAACTTTGGCGTTAGTTTAGTAACACTTTTAGTATAAGACCGTTTACTCTGTTCAAAGTCTAAGGAGTTATACTGTTGTAAATAAAATCACATCCGGCTTATAGTCTGTGGCAAAGCACTACGCCTCTTTTTAAGGACTCCTTCGAAAGGCCCGAAGTCAAAAATAATAATTTTTTATTTGCACATTTTATACCTATGCCAATTAAATTATTTTGAATTGTTACAAGTTTTAACATTGCCTATTGACACTATTTTCCGGGGTTCACTTGTTGTAACCGTTGCTGCTGCTACTGTACGACAATCGACGGTCATTTAATATTGTGTTTAAACGCATAAGACTCCTTCCGGTCCATTGTTCTAACATTGTGTGTAATTAACCCGTGGCGATACGGCTAATCAAGAAAAGTTAACGCGTGCTACCGTAGATCGTGCGATTCGTACAACCATAAGACGTATTCCCACACAAAGCCCGACTATTAGTGTGTTTGTGTTTCTTTTTTTTAAATGCCTACAATTAATAATCGTCACACACAGCGGTGAGTAGTTTAAAAAAAAAATCCTATGATCGCCCCTCGTGTTGACGGTGTGGTTTTTATTCTCTATTAATTTTCTCAACGCCCTTTTGGATAAATGCCTGTTTTCCACTCGGTGTAAACAGTGAGTTGTACTTGCGACACGTTTGATATGTAACAATGAGATGCCATAATTTACAATTGCACAGCACTGCTTCGTGGTCGTCAGTAAAATATTATACTTACACGATGCACGAGTACGTTATCTATACTATACCTCTTAATCCCCGGCTCGTTATGTTTTATGTCCCCGAGATTATTTCCCGTGGAATAATAATGCGGGTTATATATTATACAAAAACAATTTGTATATTTTCTTGGATTTTTTTTTTTTTGTTGCAAGAATGCAACACACTCATAGAGTTATGTAGGTATATACCTACACCTATAGTAACACGGGACCGTTTGTTGTTTGCATGACAGAAACTCAACACTTTATAGTTTTCTCGAGTCTGGCCAGGAGTTATTATAGTATTTAGCACTTACATATATAGATAATACCGTGTACGGTGGTTTAATGTAATTCAATACCTCTCGCCTGGCATTATATATATTATATATTTCTGCCAAGAGAAGCCATTTTCGTTTAATCGTTAAATTAAAATGCCCTCGCTGATTGTAGGTAACCTACTATAACAATATGGTTATTGCAATCGTTCAATGGTCATTTCACAGTGCACACACACACAATATGGCTGTTAGGTGTAACCTATTATAACTGCGGTGTATGTAGGTAACAGGGTGACATTCCGAAAAATTTGACGACCAAGAGAAAACAATAATGGCCATTAAAATATAGGTAAAATGATACCGCGTTTAGAAACGGTACACAATGCTTATGTATGCGACGCACGCAATTTTTCTGTATACTATAAGCCTATTAAATAATAACATTAATTTGTTAATCAGTCCAATATATGAACAAATGAATAGTTGGTTGTTTGTTTATTTTTTTTCCGCCTATTGTTTTGTTTTTTAAAAATTACTATTTGGATGTTTTTTTTTTTGATGTCTTGTTTGTATTTCATTATAATGCCATCGACGCTGTTCAAAATAATATGTATTAAGAGGTCACACATTTGGTTGTTTTCTTTAAATAATTTACAAAAAAAAAACTTGATTAGTACACCTAATAGGTTAGTGTTAATATCTCGACACTGCAATATATTTACATGGACTTATTACAAAAAATAATTCAAGTATGTTTTGCTGCAGCTGTACTGATGTGTTAAATTCTTTGATTGCAGTATCTAAATCTAGATTGGACCGATCTTGTTTAAATATTCATTAGAAAATACCCTTACCAAGTCAGAATCTTTTATTATTAAACAATTAACAATGTGTTTATATTATGTACAACTTTAAAGTTCTGCAGTGAATGAACTATACCTCAGATAGAGCTCTGAAACTCTTCACTGCACTTGTTGTACATGCCAAGGTGACAATAAAACTCTAATTAAGAAAATCTGTACATCTAGTAAGCTTAGAACCAACTTTCTATCTCCTATAGTGCAGTTTTATTTATTTTATATACAATTGTAAATAGAGAGCCTATATAATATAAGCTCTACAATACAGGTTCTCTGGTTGTAAATAATTAAGATTCTACTGTAACGCCCAAGGTGCGCATCCGAATAGAATACTGTATAAGTCATAGGCACGATTGGCTTCTTAACTGGACACTTGTAAAAATCATCGCGTACGGCCGAGTGACTTGACTGCTTGGATTGTATTATTTCGTAGGCTTATAATTAATAAAATATAATATTATTATCATGTATACCGTCGTTGACTTGGTCGGTGGCTCATTGTTCGAGGCGACCGATTGTGATTTCCAATGTATTATTATTACTATAAACCTTGTAGTTATTATTGTATTTACATTTCGTTCTTCTTCTTGGTTTTGTTTACTTTGATACGTGGATATATACATGGGTTTGGCATGCCACCGCACAGGGTGGTACATCCGATGGAAGACACTGTTTTTTTATCTTCATACCTTATACGCGAAGGAAGTACAGACTTCGTTTGAATGGGAACTTTCGAAAAATGTTAACCCTTGAATTTTGTAATTGTCATCAATCTGTGGACTATGACTGCATAGATATCACATTACCGCCCCTTACAGTATTGTCATAAGTCTTGAAAACCAATAGCTGACATGAACCGCTTGTCTGTTATTGTCTAAAAAACATTGCATTGTGTTAACACCCGTTGGACAATTTTATGGGCTACTGGTGATTGGATTGTTTTAAAAAAATTAATGTCTACACATTTAAGAAATTAAAAACACACTTGTCGTTCGGTGTAAAAGTGATTTTTTTTTGTAAATTAACGTGTACTGGGAAAACAAATACAAGTATTGATTCGGCGTTTGTTGTTTTCGCATCATTTGTATGGAGTTGCTTCTATTTTTTGACGAAAGGTATGACTGAATGTTATTGCCGTTCAGCAAAAATATGTATATTTTAAAAAAATTGGACTGGAATATTGTTGATATTTTCCCAGAGAATGAGAACTGGTGTTGTACATCAGACGGATCACCCTGTATATGTGTGTGTGTGTGTGTATGATATTATTGTATAAGGAAGAGGAAGGATTCGACGATGGTCGCGTACATGTCCGGCCGGTGTCGCAGGAGAATGGACCATTGTTGGCGCGGTTGGGAACAACGCGGGCGAGAGCAGAATTCATAATGAGAGCGGGTGTGTTGCCCTTTGAAAAATGTGCCGAGCTACTGTCACCACAGCAGTCGGGCAGTCACAGTGGCCGTCGTCGTTATGTGCAATAAGATAATATTTACCTTTTTAAGATGCGACACGAAAAGGCAAAACCGACCTCTTGTCGTTAAAATCAAATTTTGAGTTATCGGTCCTTCCAAAATTTCTGCAACTAAATTCTCTGAACACTCTGAGACCAGAATTTCGTTCTCCTGCCTTGAAAACTGGCCGAGTTATGTATTTGTTTGAAATGTTATCATTTTACACACTCCGTCAATGAAACTTGACCAAAAAAAAAAGTGCCTCCTTAAGCAGATAACACACATTTTCCCTCTTAAACATGTTTCCAACCCTGATTGGCCTCTCCTGCGACAAGAGGTCCCTTTTGCCATTCAGCCACACATATGTCGATCGATTTAGCCCCAAGTGGTGTATTTACAGGTGGCGTCCAGGGTGATACCTACAGCACACAGCCTTTAGTTTAAGTTTTGCAATTTTCTTTTACTTATTCTTACCCGGGTTAGGTCCCTCGACGGGGCGGCACCGGTTGGCACAGCAGTCGATCGTTTCCGGTTTTTTTTGTCAAAATGCACGTATACAGGTGTCTGTGCGTAAAGTAACTGAGTAAACATTACATCAAGGGAATTCGCCGGCGGTATATTATGTATGTAGAGGTATAGAAAAGGTGTAATATAGAAATCGGTCAACTTATAAATTATCACTTTTTTTTTGCTTAAATTATTATTACGGAAAAAAAACCCGATTTCTATATTATATTATAATATATTATATGGTATAATATTGAAAGCAGCTGGACCGACGACGGTTAAAGCGTAAATATATATTATATGTATAAACCGTAGGGGATGATTATAACATTAGGCTTAAATTCTAGGGTAGAAACGGCAAAGGTCTGATTTTTTTCCCCGATAAAATTATAACAATTACATATTTAGCGCGGTATATTTAACGGACAGCAATTATAATTATAATAATCCACGTGGAATGCAACAGTGCACTCCAAAAAGAGGGGGGTTATGACCCCTTGTACCCTCTGAACACATTAATTATTATTGTCAACCTGTATCGATGATAATCTGTAAGTACAGGGTGATTCGTTAAGGACAAGACATTCGCTTTCTCTTGAATTAATTTCAATTTTATAGTTTTTTTCTTTTTGGGGCGCTTTAGTTTATGTGGTTTTAAAATATAAGAAAATATTCAAATTTTTTATTTTTTTCCAGAGCGCAGTTAACTTTTGAAACTTAAACGAGAACGTATATATTGAGAATTAACTTTCCAAATTAAAAATAATTTACTGAAAATTTGGACTGATCCAAAACTGGTTATCACAAATTCAATTAAACATTATGTATAGATTACCATTTAAGTTTCAAAAGTTAATAGAGCTCTGGAAAATAATAAAAAATAGGTAAATACTTGGTAATTTAAAAGTATTGTAGATCATGAAATATAGAAACATATATTTGTAATAATTGATCATTTTGCCTAATTTGAGTATATTGTGGAAATTTCTGCTCCAACGTGAAATTTCAATGACCCTGTATGTATTCAACAATATTTATTTATCTTAGAAAATCAAATACGGTTCTCTTAGTTTGCAATGTGCACTCGTCATTGCTACTCGAGACTCGTTTAACGAACGGTTTGGATCTCATCCAAACGCGTTTCAACATAATATTATTATGATTAATTTTTTCAAACTTGTATTCCCGCAATGCAGCAGCAGACAGCTATTACGTGGCTCATTATCAAAGTTTATTTATGTCGTGTGAATATCGTTTGTAACAAAACAGAAACCGTTTTTTAAGCCTTGAACCCTGTCATAGATTGCCGCAATTGACACTCCATAATAACCACACCCTGTGTGCTGGGAATGTCAACCACGGTGGTAATCTATCGAGGGACTTATGGGAATGGGATGGTCGTTACATAGCATTGGCACTCGGTGTGGTTTTCTTCAAATGTCATCGTGCTGGTGGAGTGCTAAAATGTCACATTGAACATTGACTCCTGTATGATGTGGACAAATACAATATTATTATTACCAGAGAAGTCAGTTACAGTTTACAGTGTCAAGTCTTTAAGAATCATAAAGATCAATAAGTACTTGCTTGTATTTATTAAATTCTTGTTACGCCAAATCATAAATCATTTTTTAATATTGCACACAATAATCTTTGCAATACCGGTGTAATAATATATCATACTAAAGTGAAGCTACGGTGGTAAATCACGTTATTCGACTGTTAAGTTCAACCTACATAACATGAAAGTCTTATCATTAGCATATTTTATTATGTAAAAAAATTGTCTGCTGTTGTTCAAATATGGACGATATTTGTATTTTAAATATTTTCTTAATTTCGCTGTGCAATATAACATTTAGTAGTATACTAATTATTGACTTTCAAATTTTCTAACCGGTTAACCGATTCTGATTATTAATTTTGTTAGGTCCAGCGGCATCGCATCCCATTGTAAACAAATATATTAGAAAAATAAAACGTAAAATCATTTGCGAGACCAGTTCTGAGAATCTCGCATCTTATTGAGTTAGTCAATCGAAAACTTTCGATTTTTTTCGATAAAAAAATAAAGACAATTTGATGTCTTCATCTCATTTAATCTTCTCGTTTACTAGTTTAATGGTTTCCTCTCTAGGATTTTATTATCGACACCAGTGACGACGCGTTGAACCACCTAATAAAAATATTAATAACTGTCCATCTTTTTTTTTATTCAAACCGACAAAAAATATACACATATTTAGTTTCATCGATCGTATAACATAAGATCAGAGAAAAATCTGCCCAATCTAGATCTTGCCTACTCGCAATGTACCTACCATTTAATAATAATAATATAAATTATTACTGATCACCACTTCCTGTACAATTAATCCTTTTGACATTAACAACATAATAATATGAAGGGCATATTATGTGTTTACACGAGAACGTTTTGAAAATCTTGATTATAATAAAAGATTTAAAAATTTTCTTCACCTGCAAACCTAAATTACCTAAATGTGTGATCATTAAGTTGAAATTTTGTTTTTGAAAAGTGACTTTTCCTTTCCACGATACGATACGCGTTTCTTGTAAATAATTTAAATAAATTTTATCATTTGTATTTTTTTTTGTAAGATTATAATTCAGTATTTATTATAATATCATATATATATATATTATGTTTGTCCATAGCGTGGGCGTTGTCGTTCGCCTAAACAAATAGTATATAATATATATATATATATATATATATATATATATATATGTATAAATGCATGTACCATCTCAGCACTAAAAAAACAGCAAGCCGGATTGTTGGAAATGTTTTTTTTTACATTTTTTTTATTTTAAAGAGGCCGTTCTCAGTATTAATTATTTCGATGCGCGACTATACATGGTCGTTATGTCATTATGGATCTTCTAAATTATTATAAACTGCGCGGCTACACTTGAGTGGTTAATTAATTTTCCATGACCGACCGTGGTCGAGCTCTTCAAAAAAAAAAAAAAACGTTTGGCGGTACCCACGGAGGAGTTCTGTGGGTTCTCGTTATGTTATAAGGATAAAAACGTGTACTTAGCAGTTAGCACTCGCACGCTGACGCATGATCAATGGCTTTTATTATTACCAAGGACGGGCTAAGTCGGCGCAAAACCCACAAAATATAGGTAATGACCGTACAAAATGGACATAAACGTGTATAGTATTAGGCTTAAAATACCTAGTAATAATTATAGATTGATGAACAAGCGCGGTAATATTTATGATGTAAGCGAGCCGGCCATTAATTTGGGTTGCCAATACAACACCAGCATACTAATCACAGCCGAATGACCTTTTTTGAAGACGAGGAAAAATAATAAATAAATTCATATAATAATAATAATAAAACAATTGAACATTGACATTTTTAAGTTGTACGATGGGAAACACAATTGTCAATTGATTCAAGTAGGCAACATTGCCCACTGCTAATATCAGAAACATTAAAATACAAATAATTCAAATTCAAGTGGTAGTTAATAGTGTACAGCGGTATCTTTTAAGCAAATATTTACTGGATCACACATTAAAAGACACTATGATAAATCGATGGCGTTTATCGCACCATTTGCATCACAATGATCAACGACCTCGACAGATATGAGCCTGATATTATAACCGAGTTGAAGACAAATTAGATTTAATCAGTGCAAAAGTTACTATTCAGCATTTCAAATATTTATTTCCCTTTATTTTGTCATCCTGTAATATTGGTTTCGCAAGCCATTGATCCTCTCTTCCTTTACAGAACAATAGCCGTAATAAAAATATATCAATATCGATCACCGCTTTATGACCTCCGCATAAATGTCTAATGTCACAAAGGAAAATTGTACTAAACAAACCGATTGTAAAACATTGTATTCCTCCTTGAAGTTTATTTATACTTACTTTTTTCTGTTGTATGCATAACCGGTTTCAGTAAGAATACAGACTTATAATGCAGCATAAAGGCAAACAAAAATATATCACCAAACTGTCTGTAGTCCGCCAAAGAGTGCAGGAAGGATGACAACACAACTGTGCATAATTATATACTAATTAATAACTATTGTAATATTTATACATATTATTATATTGGATATTCAGAAAAATACTTTCATGTAGACAATACATCGGAATAGGATCTTTGGATTTTTCTGTGATTGGTATTGGGATCAAACGACTATCTATATTTATATATTTACTTATAGACAAATTAAGCTTAAAGGTACATTTTGAAATTGAATTTAGATAGTGTCATTTACAGTTATATTTGGCAATTTATTTCAGCCCGTGTATAAAAGATTGCACGTTTAAATTATATTTATTAGCATTGGTCAATATAAGAAGCGTAGCCCAATGCTATAGCAAGGTATAATATTATAAACTGTAAATTATTATCATATTAAATAATAAAACTGTTTATTTGCTCGTTGATGGGCAGACAAGTATCGGCTGTATAAATGTCTATACAGACATTTGACTAGATAATGGCTATTATATTATTGTAGTGACTGCTATAGGCGAAAGACGAAGACGGATTCTATACAATGTAATATTGTCATATTGATGTCATTAAACTCGCAATATTCCTCTTCGGCGAAAATATAACCGTTGTTTTATACGAACGATAAAATGGAATATTCAAATTTCTTTTAAATTCCTTCAAAATTCGTTTAATCAGAAAAAAACTAACGGTGCTTAACCTTTGAATTTTCCAGGTTTTCAAATGGGAATTTTAATCAATGGGGTAAATAGTCTTTTAAGCCTTAAACCCCTTTAATATTTACCCTTAAGACCCCCCCCCCTAATTTCTTCTATTTCTATCGCCTTGCGTATAACCTTAAATATAACCAGATAGTGTACTCTAAAAAACTTTACTAATCTCAGGTCAGTATGACCAAAAAAAAATAATCCTTTTGTTTAATGTGGACAAAGAAATGTTATCAAACATCAGCTGTAATGTTATCAGTTATCACCATCAACCATCGTTAATCGACTACTTGTTATCAGTATTTCTTATCAGTTTACGTTGTCATTGTGAATAGTGTGTACAATAATTTCCACACTATAATTTAGCCCTACTGCGCATTAAGTATTAAACCAATTAAAAATCTATTGTTCTTACTATAAAGTGCACTACCTACTAAATGGTTTTAGTTAATCTGCGGTGTAGGATTTTTGGTTGTTATGAGATTTAAAACGTTACTGTCACTGTTGCTGTAGGAGTGCACTTGTACATGTATGTAATATGACGAAGTGAAAAATAATAATAATAAATCGAGGGAAAAAAAAAATCCAAAATAACTGCATTAACCGTAATAGCAATAATGGTAAAAAAAAAAGAAAAAAGAAGAAGACTAGCTGCGGTCTCACCAGCACACGTGAGGGCCAAAGACCTCCGATGGACTGCCGAGATGTCTCTGTGTGTGTGTGTGTGTGATGTATTTACACTTGACCAACAATATATTGTCTTGTCACGCCGAACACAGGAGACACGGTCCTATATACACGTTGACTATTATTGGTTTAGCACTTTTCAAACGCGGTAGCCTATGAATAATAATTTCATAGATAATAGATGAAAAGAAAACCATCGTTTTTTTTTTTGACGGACAGACGAATATTAGCGCGCGGCTGTTTAACCGCTCAACAGGCCGTTTCGGTTCAGATATTATTATTATTATTATTATAAAAAAGGCATTTAATATTATACCGTAGGTAGGTATATATATAGTTATTGTAGTCGTTTTGCATATAGGTACAATTCTCACGGTATGGCTTTCCGCCGAGTTCTTATTAATTATTATACAGCGATCTCCATTGAGAATATTATCCCAAAGGGTTACACAGAAAATACAGTTCACATGGTATAGGCAACGACACGCGTCCTACGTACCTTGGATCTCCATAACAAGACGTGGGTGTACGAGTGATAACGTTTACATTGAAAAAAAAAACAAATATTTTTAAAACTATGAAACAATATTGATTCGGCCGGAGACTTTAACGCTTGGTCGTTGTGTAACGCTATGTAGATTCAATAGCCGGTATGGGAGACATTCGGAGAACTCTGATCGCAGATAGGTATCACAATCGCGGTATCTAATAGTGCTACTGACGGCGAACTATATTTCAAGAACTATGCCGTTTGTATTTATTTGTTATGCCTGCCTACACTGGCGTTAAAAAACGAAAAATCCGCTAAATTCTAAGAATACACACAGCGTGCTTGCGTTTTTAAGATGTTCGATAAATATATATCACGTGTAAAATTCAAATGCGGCAAAGAAGGATGATTTTTAGCGTTTCGTTTTAATGTGTATGTATCATGTCTTGTTGATAGCATCGTCGTTTGTTGCGGTGGGCGTTAAAGTTATTATCGTTTCATATACGCATGACTGAACGATCTGTCGGCGCTGATACCTTCGTCATTTCGAGATACACAACAGCTTACGGAATCCACTTGTCGGATAGGATTTGTCCAGCAGACTTCATTGTTGAGGTCCAGTCAGTTTTTTTGCCTGAGTAACTTCAAGACTTCGGTAGGTATAAGTCATAACAGCTATCATTCAACACGGAAAGGCCTCGACATTGTGGATATTGTTAACTTTTTCCATTTAAAATCTATTCAAGACGGTTCAAGATAATTGATTGTTGTTGTTATCCCTTTTAAAACAATTTTGAAATAATATACACAGCTAATAACATTTTTTAATTTAAATTTTATTATTATAAACGGGTTAACACCCTTTGTTAAGTAATAGTACAGTAAAATCTTAATTTAACAAAAAATCAGAAAAAAATAGCTAAAAACTAAAAGGAAAACAATAATAAGAGTAATAAATAATAAAGTAATAGTAGTTTTTAACATTGTCAATAACAACTATAAAATAAATGGTATCAATAAATAAATAATTAGTAACATATTTTAAACTTAATTAAACATTAGTTAAATAATATATACAATTTAAATAACGACCAGACTCAATGCTGCAAAAATCTATATGATCAGCAGTAAGGTGCGATTGGGTATATTAAAATTAATCATATATAATAATTCAGGAGAATAAGTATGACCATTTAATAAATAGTATAAAAACCTAATGTCAGCAACATTTCTCCTTAATTCACAATTTGTGAAACCTAGTTGAGGATTATTTGGACATTATAAAATTCTCTTGCAATGGGCATATTTAATTTATAACATAATAATTTAAAACATTTATATTGAACATTTTCAATAATATTTTTGCATCAAGAATAACTAGGTGACCAGACGATTGAGCCAAACTCGAGATGAGATCTCACTAGAAAAAAATACAATGTTTTTAAAGAATTAATATTTTTTAAAATTACTCGTATTCCTATTTATGAATCCCAACATTTTAAACGCTTTTTTAATTACAGTATTAATATGTAATGAAAATGACACGGTGATGATCATTATATTTTATAATTATAACTTATAACATTATCTAAACGAGAGAACGTAATAACACAACATTTATTTACATTCAGTGGAAGGTAATTTTGACGACCCCAAGTGACAAATTTGTCCAAATTTGACTGTAAAATTAACGTGTCGGATAGAGATTTAATAGGTGAAAATATTTTAGCATCATCAGCAATTAGAAGAATATTTACTAAACACGTCTTATGTTTCTCTCCCTCTATTTCTTTTAGTCGATTAATTTTTTAACATTTTTTTTATCTTCATTTATGTCTACATAAACTGTCTCGCCTTGTGATTGGACATAAGTCTGTGGTTTTAAATATAAAAATATATATATATACATACTATAGCTGTTGTACTCACCGTTTGTGTTCGCCTTATATGTACGAATGTGGTGTAGGTACCTCGCACTGCTGGACCAACACATTTTTACCGTAGTAACACATACGATAATGTGTAAAAATGTGTATAATATACAAATACAAACGATAAAAATCATTATCGCTGTTGACTGGGAGGCGAAAAAAAAATAATAATAATAAACGCATGGTTGTTGCTACAATGGCCTAAACGTAACGGGTCTTAACGTGCTGCGAAAGGTATTCATTGCAAACCCTTTTTACACGGCCTATAGAGAATATAATGTAATATTTTTCAGAAACGCGATTTCGCACGATATGTACCCGAAGCGTACATACTCTATATGTACTACACCTATAGGTGCCTACCGTACGCATAATAACATTATACATATAGAAATATAATATAATAAAACATGGAAGCTAAAAAAAAAAAATCGGTGTCGTGATGCCACTCGGGTATTTATTTCAAAACGAAATTCCTTTGGAAAACGTATTCGCATTGGCACATGACCATGATAAACATGCGCATCATCATCATCGCCGTCTTATAACATGTGTGTGTGTGTGCTACTCAAGATGTTTCAAGTAATGAGTGTGGCACTGTAAAAAAAAATACCCAGTTTCCCGTGACTAATCAAAATATGTTTAATTTTGCTACTACTTTACTACTCGTAGTAAAAATTAAAACATTCAAATAATTATTATTGCTCTTCATTTGCGGCGCGATTACATTGGCCGCGCGTTTATCGCATAATATTAAATGGATAATATTTTACCCGTTCGGTTAAATGTCAACCATAAAGTGAAAGTCCTCTATACTTTCTATACTAATATTTATTATTAGTAAAACAGATAGATCATCCTATATTGGGTAAATTATATTGATTCGGTTGTCTATTTTTTTGTTGTCAGAATTGCACAGATTAAACGAAACCATTTAGTAGTGCACTTCGTGGTGAAACAATAGATTTTTGATTGGCTTAAACTTATAATGCGATAAGGCCAAATTATAGTGTCGAAAATATCGTACACGCTATTTACAATAATAACGTAAACTGATAAGAAATACTGATAACAGGTAATCGATTAATGATGGTTGATGGCGATAACGTTACAGCTGATCTTTGATAACACTGTACAACGAAAGGATTATTTTTTTCATTTCTTTATCACACTCACTTGAGATTATTAAAGTTTGCTTAGAATTTTTCTGGTCATTTCCTTAAGTTTTTGGATCCTAATACTATTAATTGGGTTAAAAACTGTTGTTTAACTCACATATTATAAAAAAAATCTCTCTCCGTTTTCGGTACAACTGTTTTCATTTTAATGATCTAATTACATTTTAATGCTTTTATTAGACCTCATCTTGTGTACGCTTGACTCCAACTATTTGGAAATAAGGACGTCAAGTCATAGAAACCAAATCGAAGCAATACAAAACAAATTCCTTTCGGTATATCTCTCTCTGGTTATATGAATTATTCTCCAAGTATTAAATTTAAAAACATATTAAAACACAGAAGACATTATACTCATGCCGCGTTTCTTTAGAAAAATGGTTAACGAACGATATTGACGTTTCATTTCTTCTTGTTTGGCTAATTTCCATTAAAGTTTAATATGCGAAGCAAAGACCTTTTTACATCTCACAGTTGTCTACAAATTATTTAGCATGTTCTCTCTTGTAAATTATGCATTGCAATCGGCTGGTAACAAATTGTGTAACGATAATTTATTTATATAATTTTGTTTTGTTTTGTTTTGCCCATAAGTATTTTATGTCATCGCTGTAACACTTAGATTGCCAAATTAGATTTAAAGATGAAATTTGTCATGGGTATATTTACTATAGTTTCTTAAACGGTGAAACGTCTTGAGGACATCTTCGCCAGACAGGCGGGCAAAATTATTATAAACATTTTGCTTTTTTCCCCCTTTTTTAAAAACTACAATAATATATTTTTCGCCTCATTTTGTACGCATAAAATGCCATCTCGTTGGTAAAAATTAAACGCCATGAACTTTCCAAAGGAAAAAAAAATATATATACGTATTCTGTGTTTATTGTTTGAGCGTTTAACGACCTTGCTGGTTGCCGATGGGAGGCAACAGTAGACGTTAAATACCGGTAGTGTAAACACGCATAAATCTCTGTGGTCGTGTCGCGCGGCATTATCCCTATTGGGTTTTTGTGTTCAATGAATGCACATTTCTAAACGAAAGTGACCAAACGTGTTGTGAGATAACACAAGGCGACGGCGGTCCATAACGTACCCCCGGGGCTATCGGTACGGCTTGGCTAGCTAACAGCTAGCCCGAGCGATTGAAACAATCCGCAATAAACCCAGACATACCTTCCTACCTTTTATTTCCCCTCTGCCGTTACACCATAAATACCTATTTGTACCTAATATGTAATGAATAAGCCACGCCCGACAAGAGCGCCTATCGGTCTGTACATTAAGCTATTGTGAAATATATAAACACACACAAAACCACAAGCGCTTGGACGTTTGGACCGTACCAATGTCAGCAGAGCCGAGGAGGTATTGTTTTTGTACCAATTTATTAGTGCAGCAAATTTAAATAGTGCCACCCTCCCCGTTCAAAATCGAGATAAACCCCTAAAAATGGAAAAAAATATCATAAACCTTTCCTTAGAAATGTTGGTGGAACCTTTTTCTTTATTCCCCTTTTTTATGTGGAGTTTTAGGATTTAAGGTCTGAAAATTAAACCAAAGGCAGATCTATAATGGGCATATGACATGTGCAATTGTACTTTTTCTTTTGTCAAGGAAACCCCCCTCCCCCCAAAATGGTAAATTACACATGGCATTCTGTCATTAGGTGACTGTAGGAGATTCGCGGGTGACCAATGACGGAGTCTTGTTAATACAACTAGGAATTTTCTCGGTAGGTCTAATAAAGCAATGATGGCCATGGAGCTACACGTTTTGTAATATTATCTATTTTGCTTGCCAGCCACTTAATGGCTTGATTAGAGGTACGTTTTGGTTCGTTGCGACCTGTTCTTTGCTGGCCGATCTGCCATCCTATTTCGGTTTGCACTAGAATGCGTCCTGGTATTTGACATATTTGAATAGAATTTGCTATCCACATGACCCACAAAGAGGTTCTTACACAGTGTACTTTGATGTACTAGGCCTCGTGTCACTCCGGACTTACAAGCGAAATTCGGGAGGGTTTTCTTCTGGATATATATATGGCGTGTGTACATGTCTAGTGTTCTCGTGCCACGGACATATTGTGTATATTATAATATACATATATTAATGGCGCACAAAAGGGAGAACAATATAAATAGTAATTTATGTATACAAAACCCAGGCCCCGAGGCTAGTGCGCGCGCCGCGGTAAGAGTTTATTAAAAAAATTGTTTGGCGTTTTTTTTATCGGCCACAGATTGCTTTTTCTTTTGTTTTGGACCGAATCTTTGTACGTGTATACCTACACATAATGTGGTCTAATTGGAAAATACTCTTGTGAGCTCAGAGGTCGGCCTGACGGACCCCAAAAGTCTTGGGTATCACGCTGTGCCGCCCCGTACATAATATTATTATTGAGAGCATCTTAGCCGGTATACCGACCAGCTATACACACCTCCTAGACGGTCTCGGGTACCGGTGCAATGCACAACGTATACAACATGACCACGATCCACGGGCATGTATAAAAACATTATTGTTCTTCTTCTTCTTCTTCTTCAGTGCGACAGACCGTACGTAACCAATCGGTATAAAACACAACGGTAGGACAATGTGAACGGCCGTGCATGTACATATTATTATTATAACATTATTATCATCATCGTCCGGAGACGACGCAGTATATGTAGGTACAGTTTTTCTGGCAACGGTTTGATGCGGGTAAGTTGTAACCCTTCGGTGTAAGAAGGACGAAAAAAATAACAGTAGGTGTTTCAATACAATATAATACTAAGTTTTCCTATGCTACTATAGGTACCTGATGATTCTTCATACGCCCTATTTTGTAGCTTTGTTGTATTACAATATATTAGGCAATATTCATGGTATTATCTTCTTTTTTTTTTTTACTATTTGCTAGAGCTTTATCAAACTAAAGATAACTTTGTCTAAAAGAAAGTTCCCAAATTTTTATTCCATTGTTTTGGCCATGGTCGTAAAAAGTATTTTTACCATAACAAAAAAAAATTTACTAAAAACCAGTTTCTCCAGAAAAATAATCTCAGCTTTCTGAAAAAAAATATTGATTTGTTTTTTCGAGTAACAGAAAGACTACAAGGTCGAGTTTATAATCTGAAAAGTTGGTTTTTTTAGTGTTGCACAAAATTTGAGAATTTTTCTAATTTTTTTCCAAAAAGCTGAGATAATTTTACATGAAATGTGTACATTTCAAACTGGGTTGGTGCCTTTTTTGTGCTGCCGTTGGTTGCCACGGACAACACATGCCCTTGCCTGCACTCACTACTCAACCGCACTCCACGTGTCATCCTTAATTTCTATTTTATTTTAATAACTTCAAAAATAATTATTCAAATATGGTAAATCAGTGAAAATTATTCTTAATTTAAACAATCAATTCAATGTATAAAATATGCTATCAAGTTGATATAGCTTTAGAAAATAACTGCAAAACGATAAAAACCGGAATACTGGCTAATATTGTAATAAATTACAAAATTGGGATTATTTCAAGTGTAAACTAGTGTAGTATGTTAAAACGATCACCGTGTATATGATTTTTAACGATTAGTGTATATTTATGTAAATCGTGCGTACGGGCAACACGTGTATTTCATTATTTATTTTGTAAGTCCAATGCAGAATAGTAAATTTTGGATTTTATTACAGCACACGGTATTATTGTGGTACGATATTTATTATAGCGCTTAATTTTCGACATGCGTTATTCGAGTAGGAAACATAGTGTATTATTATCAGACTCTAAAGTATCCATAATACGGCCATTAATCTTATTGGTGTAGGTATTGTGTAGTATTGTACAAAAGGTAACAACGCAATAATAATATATAATGAATGAACATTAACCGTGGCTAACGGTAGGTATACCAACGCAATCATATCTGTAGTATTTGTTACAAAAAAAAAATATATATACATATACACGTGATAATGATGTTATTATGTGAACAAACAACATGGCAAACATCATGGGCACACATAATATTGTATTAAGAGGATCAGAAGCGAGCTCCGTTGTTGAGGAGTTTTCCAAAGACAATATCATGTCAATTAATGGTAAAAAGTGAAATGCAATTTCGGTTTATTTTACACCTAAAAGCCTGACAAAATTACCGCTGCTTAGAATGATCAGATTTCAGACTATTCTTATATATATGGTTATATCCTTATATCCTGCAACTTGATGTATCTGCACGAAGTGTGGATACTTTTAAGGTTTATTTCCAGAATCACCCCAAGCCATAAGACATGTCTATATGAAAAAAATGATAAAAATAGCATAAAGGATAGAAATGTTTTCTTTATTTTTCACTTTTTCAAGCAAATTGTCGGGACTTAATGTCTAATAATTAGACCAAAGGTAGATGTAGAATGAAACTATAACATATACAATTTTCTCAAAAAAAATCTGAGGTCAAACTTTTTTTTTATTAAGGAAGAATTACACTTTGGTCGTAGTAAATGTTCAAGTCGCTTTGTTTGAGTGAATCAAGAGTCAACAAGTATTGGAAAATATATTTATTATAACGTTATAAACGATTTAACGGTAAGGAACAACTGTGGCAGTAAATTATTAGAGACAGGTAAACTACCCCAATCGTATCCACCCTAACACACAAAAAAAAAAACAATTTTAAGCACATTATTCAACCAAAGTAAAAAAAAAAAAAAATGCTGCCCGCTAATTATTAGATTCTTTAGGCGATTACACGGGTTCCCCGTACGGTATTGGATATGAAAATATATGAACGTCTTAGATGATTGTATTTTTTATCTAAGGTACCTAAACTAGACGTGGAAACAATATAATGCCAGGCCGGTTAACGTTAAGTCCTATTTGTTGTCGTCGCCGGGGATATTTTGTGCGGGCGTGACCGATAATGTGTTGTATAGAATGTCGAACAATATAAACCATATAGATTAGTCTGTATATTATAGCCGTGACTAAATAACAATCGTCTGTGAGACCAACCACCACCACCACCACCGCCAGGGTGACACCGCGTCGGAGATCGAGTTCACTTGGATGTTATTACTTTCTTGAAACGGGTCACGGTTATAGTAGTGTCCGTAGGCTATATATATATATATATTTATATATAAGAAATATTTATAACAAATGAGCGCGCGCACGCAATGGTCAATGGTCCAGTTCTCTCTCGCTGTGGGTCGAGGAAGTCCAAAGAAGAAGAAAATTCACTTGTCCGATCACCGAGTTTCCCTCAGACAATGTCCACGTTGTGTACGGTGTTAAGGCGTTAAGAACGTGTTTTACGTGACTTATATCCATAGAAGAACTAATGCGACAAGAGCTAGCCCCTAAACCGGTATTGTGTAGTATTTACCGTAATGAAAATAAAGCCGGCACGGGTGGTCTACATGAATAATTATTACAACTGAAATAATGACTTTCGGCTAAACGCTCCAGTTAGGTGAGGTTAGATTAGATTTTAGATCTAACTTTCAGACATGAAGCCCTAAAACAACCGAAAACAAGAACAAATGTCTACCCACCCCTCCTCAGTGGACCAAGTGGCGGCACATTCCAGATCGGCCTTAGGTCTAGTTTTCAAGACCTAAAACTTCACCTAAAATAGCCTTGTCGGGTGGGTCAACCCATTATTGTATAAAGACTTCCCGGTTAATAATATCATTCGTCTAGAGCTGATAGTAGCGGCGAGACCGTTAGTTAGGCGCCTCCGTCTCAAAACACATAATGTTATTACTGCGATAAAAAGGGTCATACACCGGTCGCGTGCTTTGTGGTGGTCATCGTCATCGTTGCAATAACGACCTTCCAAATGAGAAGTAGGTGTATATTTTACAACGCACGTTATCGGATATCTATAGTGCACTAGTGTGCGATTAACGGTCTGTTACGAACGCGGCCTAAGTATACCAAAGATAAAATAAATACACACCTTGATGCACAACACGAGCCGTGACGGACAGCACATTAGGCGCGGTGTAATGGACTCCCGTAACACCACATTCCCCGTGGGCGTTTTTAACTTTGATACTTTATAAGTATCGACTAATTTCCATTCGGATAATAATTGTGTACAGTGAAAAGTAACGGACAGCTAGTGACGGGTCGTCAATGGCTAATTAGTCCGTTGCCATATAATTGTTGTAAGTATTTGATTATTTACAGTGAATACACTACCTATATTATGATTTATGGCATTGAACTGCACGCGCAAAAGTGATTAGGGCCAACGTCTCAAAGAAAACTTGTGGACTGTGTCTTCAAAACATAGACTATCCTTTAGAGTATTCTTAAATGTAGACCGTTTTTGATTTTTCCGGCCCATCCATTTTGAAAAACATAGCGGTAGCACTCCCAAATTTGTCCAATGTAACCAAAAATTGTGCCTAATGAATAAAACACAAATTACTTTTTGAAAAAAAAAATGATTATAAGTAATATTAAACCTAGGTAGAGTTTATGATGATTTTTGGTTTCTCAATGTTTATCGGTATTACTATGGTTAAAATAAATAATTTTTAAAAAATGTATAGAACGCCGTCTAATTTAAATTTGGAAAATAATGTAAATTATTTGGATTTTAGATTGAATTAACTAAATGTTGTTGTCTGATTTACATGCAAATCTATGTCAACGTCAATAATATATTACATAATACATTCTTTTGGCTTGATCTAACTATCAATATACACTGTTAAACCTTTCAGAATACGTCCTACCCAATAAATTGCCATTGTACCATGATGTTAACTAATGTTGTAAACTAATTCTCTTCTTGAAGTCCTATCCGTTACGTGACCATATCTAATATTGCTCTTCTTTAACGATGAATATCAATTGTTAATCCAGTTTTCCTAGATATCCTTCGTCTACCAACACTTTTCTTGCCTTCTATTTTTCCTTGAATTATAAGTTGCAGCAATCCATATCTTTGGTTATTTCTCATTATGTGACCCAGGTATTCTAATTTCCGTGTTTTTTATAGTCTTCAGTAATTCCTTTTCTTTTGCATTCTTTTGTAGTACACACACGTTGGATACTCGATCTGTCCATGAGATATTTAGGATACGGCGGTATAGCAGCCACATTTCCAACGCCTCAATTTTCTTACTCGATGTTTAACCTAACCTAACCTAACCTAACCATAAGCCGTATCGTGTGTTTCAGACGGAGTGAACGAACGGCGAGGCAGAGACATGGGCGATTTCCAGAGAACCCGGAGTAAGGTTTGGTTCGTGCCCAACCTGGACGACGACGACGACGACATGCACCATTCGTGGCGCCGGCAGCCGTCGTCGTCGCCGGAGAGCAGACGGGTGTCGTCGGGCAGTCCGAGCAACGGCAGTCACAAGTCGCAGGACTCTGGGTTTTCCGACTCCGAGAGCAGTCCGCTGGGCTCGTCCAAAGCCAACGGCGGCGGTGACCACGACCGCCGGACCGCGGACGAGTCGTCCGCGGCGGCCGTCCACCTGTTCGTCGAGATGCCGGCGGAACCGCAGGCGCAGCAGCAGCACGAACACTGCAACTGTTTTCTGCCGGCCTGCGAGCTGTCCAGGAAGTTCCGGACGTTCAAGCCGGAAGCGTCCTCCGCCGACGTGGCGGCGGCTTCGCCGTTCAAACCTGCCAAACGGTCGGCGGCCGCACCGGAAGAACCGGCGCCGGCGCCTCACACGCCGAACCGGACGTGTTTCATCGTGGACGAGTTACCGAAAAACGGCGCGACCGCCGGCTGCAATGTCCCGTCGACGCCGAGCTCGGCGAAAAGCTTCGACGGCAATTTCGACCGGTCGGAAAACGTTACCGTGGTGGAAAACGTCGTGGCCGGCGCCGACCAGCACGACGATCTCATCATCGAACCGCCCACGCCGTTTGTCGATCGGCTGCGGAGGGACAGCAGCTGTAGCGAAGACGGCGAGGGCGAAGGCCTCAGCGACGCGGAAAGGCCGGCCACACCGGAGCACACGTCCACCCCGAAATCGACCAAAGGCAGATGTTGCACGCCCAGGCTGCATTGCAAGAGACAATTGCTGCAGCTGAAGAAACCGAAAACCCAACACAACGACAGTTACGCGAGGTAGGTTACTACCCCTAGGTTGTGTATTTTCTTCTATTCAGCAGTTGTTTGAAGGGGATGGATCCACCCTCTTATCTCCATAACAGGGTAGAATGGGAAACTAATCTGCTTTTGATTTCTAAAATTTGATTGTTCATCAAACGCAATGTACGACTGATATTTATTCGTGGCTCAATAAAAATAATGTAAGCAAACGTTAATTAAAAAAAACCACTATCAAATCGTTGACATAAAAGACTTCCTCAAAACGATGACAGCATAACCAGAAAACATACCTCTAACGTTAAGATAAGTTCGAACGATAACGGCAAAAATACTCATAACTTTTACAATTGCCAAACTGGAGACCCAAAGTATTTGGGTCACATCTCGAGTTCGGTTAAGGGGTTGCATGCGGTCTATTTTTAAGGGGTTTTGTATAGGCAATATTCAAGAAAAATTTCGACCGTGTCAATTAGTTTACCGGTTATATATAAGCTTCGAGGTATTCACTTTAATTTAAATAATTTTTTCTACGAGTAAAAGCCATTTTGGTTTATTTTAGACCAAAAATTCAGACAAAATTGTGTGCTTATCGTAACTGTACTGCTGTCATGTTTCAGAGTGAATCGCGAAAACGAAGTGCCGGTCGGCCAATGGCTGAACGAATTGAGATTTAGATGCGAACCCGAATGCATGACCGCTTTGCAATCGAAATCCATAGCACCGTCAGAAGACGCTTGTCGCCTGTCCACGTTCATTTGCACGGACTCGGAAGTAGTGCGAGAACTTTACCAACGTACCAAAATCATATCCGACGAATTCAAAAAAGTCTACAGGTACGTCGTCGCAGGGTGTATCAATTATTGGCAATGGTCCTCAACGTGTCTTAATCATTACAGCGATTTGAATTGCTGCCGACAAGACAGCTTCGGTCCGTCCGTGCTGATGTTGACCACGCTGCTGTTGGACTTTGTGTGCGATCACGAAAACGAGCTGTCGGGACAAGGACAGGAGTTGTGCATGGACTTGGTGGACGTGACCGAGAGACTGCGGATCCACGCCAACCGCCGTCTTGGAAACAGGAAAATCATCTTGAACGACGTGTCGGCTCTGGGGCAAATATTCAGCGAGCTCGTGGACGCGCTGTTGACCAAGAAAGTGCAGGTAAGGACCACACGACCACATGACACCTTTTACATACTTACAAATACTTACCAATGTTTGTTCCGCGACAGCACTTGATAGACATCCTGGAAGAACCGAGCACCGACGTGGAGCTCGTCAAAGCCATGTCCAGTATCAACAGTCTGGGGTTGGACAGCGTTCACCTGGGCAGTCTGGTGACCAAATGCAACGGGATCCGGGCGCTGTTGACCGTCTGCATAGAGGCCGCGTCCGGCACGGTCAGGTCAGCAGCTATGCGCACGTTAGCCATGGTCTGCTGCTCGGCCGACAGCGTCAGGCAATTCGAAAAGGTATGTAAAGGTGTTCACGACTGACAATTAAAATAATATACATAACACTCGACTCTAAAACCGCAGGCCGGTGGCGTGGAAATCCTAGCCGACGTGTTGAGCAGCAAGAACCGTTTGGAAAAAGAGCTCGCCGACGCCGTATCGGTACTGGCTCAGATCACGGCCCCTTGGATCGAAGACAACCACGTGGTCGACGGCCTAACCGGACATTTGCACACCGTCGTTTCGTCGTTGACCTGTAAGAGTAACAAGTGACACGACGCCTCGAAAACGCTATTGATCCAATTGTGCGGTATTATTATTTTACAGGTCTGATAGAGACGACTAAATCCATGGAAACGCTGCTGCTGTCGGCCGCGGCCCTCGCCAACATAACCATCATGGAGACGAGCGCCGTCTGGACCATCTTGAACATGGGCACGGCCGGGTCGCTGATCGAAGCCGTCCGGAAGTGTGGCACGCGTGCTTCGGTGTTCCTACAGGAGCAGACGGCCACGCTGTTGGCCAACATGGCGGCTGTGCCCGAGACTTGGCCTCATATGGCCGAAAACCACGCGGTCGTGGCGTTGCTGTGCTTCCTGCAAGTCAGGCACTCGCCGCTGCAACGCGTTCCCGAGATATTGGCCGCCGAAAGGCTTCAGCACAAGACCGCCATAGCCTTGTCCAGGTACAGAAAAGATGCACAGAATATACAGACGTGTAACGAAAGGTTCTACCGAGCTTCAAACGAGACAACATTCAGCGTGCTTCGTGGGTACACAATAAATGGTATTGATTTTTTTCAAATTAAAAAATTATTTAAAATAGAACTCGTGTCTCATAAAAAAAATGGTCTTACGAAAAAAAATAATTTCAGATTTGAAATCGAGAGAAAAAATCTTGTTGAATTGATATGTCACATGCCGTATGTTGGTTTTGGTCACACGCCGGCCACTCGGTGGCCACTCGGTGGACGCAAGTGCGGGCAGATACCAAAAAATCATGTTACATATCAATTCAACAGGATTTGTTCTCCCGATTTCAAATCTGCTATTAGTTTTTTCACAAGAATTTTTTTTAACGAGATACGAGTTCTATTTGAAATAATTTTTAAATTAAAAAAAATAATGAATACCATTTATTGTGTACCCACGGAGCATCCCGAATGGTGGGGTTTCAAACGGCCGTAGGTTGTCAAGGCTCTGGTTTGGGCTTGAATGAAATAGGGGCGTGTCAAGTTTCGAACGACTGCCACTAGAGATGTGTCTAGACTCTTTCGTTCGAGCTTTCTTTTCGGGACACCGTGTATTATTTATTAAGTCTTACTAACATGACTCACGTTTTTTTAACGTATATTCCATAAAATGTGCACACAGATTGTGCAGCGACGTCCAAGTGTCGAAACAAGTGGTCGAGTTGGAAGGGGTCAACCGTTTGGTGAGGTTGTGCAAAGAAGAACGCGAGCGCAATCACAGCGATGGAGTCCTAGTGGCTTGTCTGGTAAGTGTGTACAGGAATCTCTATCCATCCATCTATTTCCCGAATTTAGCTGCTGTGCCCTGCTATTCCCACTAAATCTTCTCCCCCCCCCCCGACTCGTTTCTTAACATCTTAAGCGTTAAAGCAACACTGTTATGCCGTTTTTCAGGCTTCGCTGAGGAAACTTGCTGCCAACTGTGGAAAAGAAGTGATAAACCAGTACGACGCCGCCGAGCTGGTGGAGCCAAGACTGTTGGACTCGTTTCTTTTGTACTCGTCGAAACAAGAGAGCTACGTTTAAGTAGTATGATACAATGGCAAAAGCAAATCAAAAATGTACCTCTATGTTGTATCGCCAAACCTGCTCCCCCCGAACGTACATAGAAAATATTATTACATATTTAGAGGATTGTTACACTTAAGGATGTGTTCGTTCATGTAGAAAATAATCTACATGATATTTTTGAGTATTATAACTATAAATATATATTTTTTTTTATCTAGTCCAAGTATGATATTATAATTACTACGCTCGTGTTAAGTGCCAACGTTAATGTATATTAAACTATTAGATGTATATCATATATTTTTATAAAATTAAATTCAAACTTTTTACAGTTGGATAATATTATCATTCGTGTACACATTGAGTTAAGAAGCCGCATTAGCCAGAGTGACTCTGTAATATTTTTCATTTTTTTTTTTTTTTATATATAATTAGGTATTTATATATTTTATCGACTGCTACCTTATACAAACCTGATGTGTTTAGGATTGCCTATATAAAAAAAAAAAAAAAAAATGTTTCCTAATTATTATTAAGCGTTGTCCGCTCGGTTAAACTTGCTCAATAATAACGATAAAATTAATTATTGTAATAATCATTAGTATTAATCAACGTTTTTTTGCTGATTTAAATATTACCATTTATTATCGCTAACGCGTTTCTTTTGTTTGTTTTTTTTTTTTTGTAATCAATTTATAAATATATATATATATTATAACTATTTGTGTATTATTACTTTTTTTTTATTTACTTAATATATTTTAAACGAATTTTACCGTGTCGCAGTGTGTGCCAAATCAAATTGTACTCGGTGTTGATATTTAATAAACATATTATACAAGTGTATGAATGATTTGAGTACAAACTAAGAATAAGAACATCCTACGATTAGTGGTTTTGTCAAACCATTGAAAAAGTATCTTAAAGGTGGCAAAAATTAAACTAATCGTGTTGTATTTGGTTAAAACACTAACGTTGTATCAATTAAACAATTAAAACGGTCACCACGTTGGCGGCTAAACCGAATATCTATTTTTTTTTGGTTGCCCAATTGAGTTGGCAACACTGTTTTATTGGAAATTTTGCACGGACTCGATTGGAGTGCTCGGATTTACGATAAACTTAAAATTATATAATATAACACAGCTATCGAATAATTAATGACAAGATAATAATGTCACAAAATGTAATAAAATATTGTAACCGTGTTTTTTGTTCTTGTGTAAAATTGATCGAAAATGAGACGGGCATTATTCGGTGTTGACGTACATATTAGGTAGGTACATTATCGTTTTATTTATGTTTTATGAGTTACTAATGCGAGGAGTAGACACAAGTATTAATTGAACACCTTGTAAATTACTAGTTGGTAGTTAGTATAAACGGATCAAACGAACATATCCGGTAGTCGACTACAAAGTGCAATAACTAAGTCATTGTTTTATCTACAAAACCTTTACCGGTTATAGAATTTTGTCAATATTGAGAATATATCGGCAACTCAATATTAATGGAAAATTACTACAAAAGAGGTACCTTTCCGCTTTCCGCATCACAGTTGAACATAATATTTTGCCGCGATAATTCGCGGATAATAAAAATCAAGTTGGCGACACTGTCGCGATAAAACTACCGTACAATACCGGGCTCTTATCAGTTTACCGCGTTATCAAAATATTTTCACAACATGGACTAATATCATAATATAATTTGTGATTTTGCATCTTGCTTTTGCCTTTAAAGTGTTTGGCTAAACGTTGAGTCGGTGCTGATTACCTGAAAAAATAGTAAAATACATTTTTAGGTGAGTACTTTCTTGTAGTAACCATTGATTAATTGTAACACTTTTTTTAAATTCGCACGAAACGTTTGACTCAACTTATCAACACGTGTTGGATAGGACAGAAAGAAGGCATTATAATTATCATCTATTGTGTAATACCTTTTTTCTTTTTTTTTAAATTGAAATAAGTAAAAATAATTCAATAAGTAGTCGTATGTTCGGAGGACCAAGCCCAATATAATCCGTTCCGTTTTATGTACGTTGATAGTATATTTGCTTAGAGTTGTAAGACTTATATAAGACGTAATAGTAATTGTTTTAAAAGTAATCAATCCTATAACACCCCAACCCTACTTGTCACTGTTGCTCAGAGTGACTAGTATAGTATTTGGAAATGTTTGTCTACAACGAAAATATTGCTTTTATTTTTTTTTAGTTAATTGGTTGACGCACTGGTTACTTCAATTTGATATGGCTAAAAATGATCAGATGCCCGAAGTTGATTTTGTGAAAGACGGAGAAATCGACAGAAGATTATTGCAACAGATCAAATTCGTCGAACGCCAAAACCTCGTACGCGTCACCCGATTGAACCGCATGCGCAAAAACGCCCGATACACGGGATTTCTATTGGGCGGCATCGCTTTGGGTATCTACGGGTTTAGTATATACTCGATCAAGCAGGAATCGTTTTTGGACGATTTCGACGAACCCGAAGTGACGACCAACACACAATAAATTTGCCTAAACCACACAAAATGGCAACCAGTCGAGTAGTCCGTTTGCCCCCGTTGCCTAGCATAAGGGATTTAATTAAGTTATACAAGTTACGCGCCATGAAAGAATTGTCTCAAAATTTTCTAATGGATCCACGATTGACCGATCGAATAGTGAAAGCAGCGGGACCAATCAAAGACGGCGAAGTCTGCGAAGTCGGTCCCGGTCCTGGCAACATAACAAGGTCGATCATTCAAAGAACGCCTTCTCGAGTGGTGGTCATCGAAAAAGACAGACGATTTACGCCGTCTTTGGAAGTAGTACAACTTTTGCGTTCAATTATCGTCACGCCGAAAGGTCTTACACGTTTTTTTTTATTCTCTCTAGCTATTGGCCGAATCGTCTCCGATACCGTTGGAATTAACGTTTGGCGACGTCATGAACTTCAATATGGAAAAAACGTTTAACGAGGCCAATCTAAGAGAATGGGAAGACGTATGTCCTCCGATACACCTGATAGGGAATTTGCCTTTTAACGTATCGACGCCGCTTATCATTCGCTGGTTAAACGCTATAGCTTCGAGGTAGGAAAAAGAAGAACGTCTTTGTTTCTGTCTTACACATTTTACTGTACTTATTTGTTTTAAAAATAAATTATTTATTTGTTTTAGAAACAACGCGTGGCGGTACGGTCGAGTGCGTATGACGCTGACGTTTCAGAAAGAAGTTGCCGAAAGAATGGCCGCTCCGATCATGTCGAAAGAAAGGTGTAGGCTGTCGATTATGTGTCAAAACTGGTGCCGGGTGGAGCATAAATTCACTATTCCGGGTAAGACACATTGAGACATTAAAATGTTTTTTTATAACTCACCCGGTAACTTTTGTCACGGTCAAAAGGTCGAGCGTTTGTACCGAAGCCCGAAGTCGACGTTGGCGTCGTTCGTTTGATCCCCGTGAAAAATCCTGTCATTCCACTGCCGTTCGACGTTGTAGAAAAAGTCGTAAGGTGCGTGTTCAACTACAGGCAGAAGTATTGCATCCGAGGAGTGGAGTGAGTTTGTCGATAATAATAATCATCGATTAGCCTGCGTATGTGTATTTTGTTTTAACGTTTGCGTCGTTCAACAGGACTTTATTTCCGAGACCGGTCAGGGAAAAACTTTCTACAGAGATGTTAATTGCCGCCGGTATAGAGTCGGACACGAGACCTTTTCAACTAACCGTCAGCGAATTCGGCCGTTTGTGCAGTGCTTACGTGGACATATGCAAAAGTACACCAGACTATTTGAAATACAATTATCGTGCGTCCAAAACTAATGAAAATTGGCCGCTCGTCGACAATTTACAATTCGACGATCAACAGAATTTGTCGGAAGAGCACAAGGACGATTCGAAAATTTAATTTCTCTTTTTTCATGGCATTTTTAGTGTTCTTAGTTTGTAAATAATAATAATATAATACGTTAAATACATTTTTAAAAATATTAATCATTTTTTATAGTATTTAACATTCACATTAACCAACAATTAGAGATATTGCAAGTATTACTGTTGAAACTTGCCATCGGAGACGTTTCAAAACCACATTTAAATTATTTATTAATTATAATAGTATGATATTACGATTGCTTGACCGAGTGACACCAGAAATAGTACTTTTTTTTGGGCTTGTTAACATTTCAATTCACGGTTTAACCTTCTCCGCTACACACTATGCTGAAAAAGCATCAAAGTATAACAATAAAAATTACATAGTTTTATCCAACTAATTTTTATTTATTTTCAATACACAAAGAAGTCATTTAATATTTAACAAACGAAACAATATCTACCGTTGTATTGTGTACCACATTATATGTATACATTATACTGTTTCGCAGTTTAATTTTGATTACGTTGTGGAGAACGATAAATAACTCTTTTAACTTGGATAAACAAAAACCCGAAGTGTTAGTTTTCAAAAGGAGTGTCGATATAAGGTAGCTCTACCCTATTTCTTCTTATACAATTCAAATACAACCAAAAAGCAATTATTATAATAATCGTTCTTACAATTAGTATTGTTTGTCTACACTGAGTGTGTTATATTCCTAGATAGCCAACACAACGCCGCAAAACAAATAAATGTTGAAATTATTAAAAAAATAAATCGGTCGTCGTCGGTAGATTTATATTTGCTAAAATACAATACGGGACAGAGAAGTGTAGAACGCTTTACGACTCGAGTCTAAACTATAATATCCTTTTTTGAGTGAAAAAAATAAAATTTAGAAGATTAGACAATTTTACAAATGGCTAAACGGATTTGGAATACTAAAAGAATTATTAACGTCAATATTTTTTACTAATAGGAACACTTGAGAATTGTTTTCTGTCTGAGAACAAATTCTCTTGGCTAATGTTTTTTATCGAACCGACGATCGGAAAATTTAACGTAACAGTTGATTAGACTCATCATCAATCGCTTTCGTCGTTTGGATTGTCTTTGTTTTTGACATTGTTGAAATGACTTAGTAGTTCTTCTTGTAGTTGCAGTACGTGTTCAATGGGCTTTGGACGGCCGTCGTCACCGATTTTGCAAGGTTGTATAACTCCTTCCCTGAAATGAATATAATAATAATTAAATTTACACCGACCAAGCGTTATCGGGTAATAACAATAATTGTTACCTGGTGAGTTTGTCCATTTTACAAACCAACTGCATCACCTCGTGTTCCTGTTGTTCGTCCGACATGCATTCGAAAGGATTGGGTTTCGGCGGTTCGTAACAGCCGAGAACGGGATTTATTCTAAACAAATTGTATTTGTTAAAAGACATAATAATATGGTAAACGACGAGAAAAGAAGGTATATTTGCATCCATTACTGGTCTTTGTATTTTAGATACTCTTCGGTGTCGCTGTCTTCGCTGTTGGAAGAATAGTCCGGATTTGGTGTTTTGTTCAGTAACCCCAGGTTAGCAAATAGTCCGGCCGCATTACCGAATCCGGTGTATTTGATCATTCTGCCGACTGGAAATGCAAAACAAAATAATTCTCAATTTGATTTTGTACAAAATGGAGGGGGGGGGAGGGGGAAAACCATTTTAACGTACCATTTTCTTTGCACAACACGAATAAAAGTTCGGCGACAAGATCGCGTAAGCCGACGTTGGGCGTAGTAAGCAAACGGCATAGTTTGTTACGCAATGAATTTCCTTGTTCGGGTCTGTTCATAATGTCCTTTAGAGGTGGCAAAATCCGGTGTCTGACCGAACGGCGAAACGTGGCGATTGCTTTCGATCCGTTCAACAAAACCAACAACACGGGCGACACGTTTTCATACAAAACGTTCTGAAATAATATTAAAAATTAATTATTTCTCTTTAACACATAGTACTTTAACAGTACCGCCCCCCGCTAAGCAAATTTGCCGTTACCGAAAAAAATAACGAGTTAGCTACAGAAAATGTGTACGATTGGTTTTTTTGTTGAGCTACGGCACTTTTTGCTTAGCCGGGCATAATACAAGTCGGTTAATTTAACGACAATAATTACAGAGCCGGATAAACGGTCATCGAGAAAATCGACGATCACTTTCAACGCTTCCACGTTACACCAATGGTTTTTGATCGTCAATTGATCCAGGCAACCGGCTGGTACGTTGGTCAATAAGTTAACGACATTGCTTTAATATTAAAAATTAAATTAAATCACTCAAATAGTAATTTCAACATTGAGCACGGTCGAATACCTCACAATGTTGTCTCGATCGAGAGGAACGAACGTCGATGTCACGATGAAGTCGCGCAATATAGACACTAATCTAATCCAAACTGAATAATCATCATCGTCATCATTATCATCCGATCGATCAAAGTTTGTGTTCACAGTCAAATTGAACAGTACTTTTAAAACTTCACAGCTAAGCGTAACGTTTTCTGCCTATAATAAAAATCCATAAAAGCATACTTTACGACGATTACTTTAAACGTTATAGAAATTCTCTCGCATACAAACTGCGTACATGTAAATCGGGTTGTTTGGTTTTAGACGTTTCTTCGATCGAGTTATGTAGTATATTGTCCAATAGTTCCATTAGGTACGTAAGACCGTGCAGCTCTTCGGTGATCTTAAGTCTGAAATATTGGTCGAATAGAAAATTACAAACAAAGCTAAGATGTTAATATAATCTTACCTTATGGCTTTGTTGAACGCTGTCAAAAGAAACAAAAGCCTAACGTCGAAATACTTAATGTCGTACGGAACGTTACACTCAAAGTATATTCTTAGTCTTAATATTAAACAGTTGACGGTATTGTTGGCACAACACAGCAGTTGGACCTTCTCGCATTGATAAACTATATTGCACAGGCACTTAAGACCTTCAACGACGACTGTAAGAGAAAAAATGTTCATAATTTTGTTACGAATGCCTTGCTCCGATATTTTAAAAAAGATTACTACGACATTTGTTAAATGACAAAAATTAAAAAAAAAAAAACCAAATACCTATACTTACTATCGTTGTTTTCTGACGTCAAGAACACGCAAGACGATTCGTCAAGAAGGTTGGCGTTTCGAAGTAAGATATTAACGTGTTCTTCGGTTATTATTTTGTTCAGGTGTGTTTTGTCGCGACTGAAACAATAAAACATTTTGAAATAATTACATTTCTAGAATATCTAACCAATTTATAATTATCGTACGTGGTAAAATTGATGAACTAATTAAACGTCAGCTTAATCAATACGGAGTACTAATTGAATAATCTTAAAAGCTTTCTCTCTCTCTCTCTCACATCTATCGAAAATATTTATGTCGGAGTGATTAGGCGGAAAACGACGACACAAATGCACTTGGACACTTAATTATGTGCAATTATGATTAAAAATACATCAAAATGAATATTTACCTTAAAAGTCGAATGCAGGCTAAACATTGTTTATGTGTAATTTTCGTATTGTCGGTCGCCAAACATGAAAACATCGATTCCCATAGGAGTTTGAACGTGTTATCGGCATGTAAATGATCAAAACTGAATGTGTCTTTGTGCTGGAAACATACATTTTTATTTAGTGGAAGCGTGTAGATAGTTGAAAATACAATACTAAAAACTCACTTTTTCAATGATAGTTTCTACAAGAGTTTTGACTCGTTCAAAATCCTTGTTTTCAATTGCTACACCGATTTCGGTTAACATTGCTCGAAGCGTATCTGTATTGGACTGTCAAGTGATATTCTATTTAAACTAATAAAAGTAGACAGGTATGTTTATGTAGGTACGTCATTTAGTTTGCAAAATATAATAATACAATAGTAATTAAATAAATATTTAGTAATTTAACATATTATCATTACAATAACATTTTAATCTCGATCCAGACTGAATAATAAATGAACACAAATTTTAGTTTTGTTTTCGAAGGATAAAAAACAGTTATATTATAATCCTTAAGTCGAAGATAGGATATTGTGTAGGTTTTCACTTTTCTTTAGAGATTTTTAAGGCTTCTGAGATATTATGCAGCCGGCAATGGCGATAACGAACGCGGTCAGTATAATTTTTTGTTTTCATGTGATATCAATCAATAAATTAACACTATCAGTGTAGCCACAATCAATAAAATAACATTATCAGCGTTGCCATATACAACATAATCTATGAAATTTTTTTTATACAATAATTTGATAATTTATTTTGCATGTGTACATTGAAATATTATCCAAAAACAAACAATACCGAACATGTACGCCGAAAATTGTGTGAATATGCCATTCCAGAGTCAATAATTTAACTTGCCAAAATCTAATAAAAATAATCGTGTAGAAAATAGTACCTATGTGTATAAAAACCATGTAAATGGTCAAATGATAAAGCAGTTGAAAAAAAACATATTATGATATAATATTCTATGTGTACAAATCCTAAAAAAAGTACACCTATCTGATTAAAAAAAACCGTCAACTTATGATAGTATAACCTTACAAACGTTCACACAAAAAACAAACAAAAGCAAATTCACGCTATGAGTTGGAAATGATTTAAAAAAGCAGTGATTTTAATAAAAAAAAAAACTGTTCACAAAAGACATATTATTTCGACTACACCGCAAAATAATTATAATAATTTATTGTTGTTCATGCAAACAAACGCGAAATGAATTATGTCAAATTGTAGAATCACAGTTAAATTAAGAATACCACAGTAACACCATAGTGTGATATTACAGCCCAGTTAAATAGTACATTATAACAGTTGAATATTTTACCTGTATCATTTTAAATACAATGATGTATATTATCGAGATTTTTCTTTTACTCAGTGTAGCAGCGTATGTTTTGTAAGTATTTTTTTTTAAACATTATTTTTGGTTTAAAATTTTTTATATAAAAAAAAAAAAATATAATCAAATCTAATGTTTTTACGTGTAAAATATACATTGAAACGTTTACTTTTCAGGTGTGGCAACAATACTTCGAAGCATGGTAATTAAAATATAGAACTTAGTTGTGGGTTAGGAAAAAAACAAAATAAATAAATTTAAATATTTAATAAAATACTTAAAAAAATATAGCACGGATACTAATTTATTTAATTAAGGGGATTGCATGCTGTTGGTTTTTAAGGAGTTTTGTATAGGCAATATTTAAGAAAAAAGCGGTTTTATTAAATTTCGATCACGTCAATTAATTTACCGGTTTATTTGTATAAGCTTCATGGTATTATTTTTAAATTCAATTATTTTGTCTATGAGTAAAAACCATCTTGCTCATACATTTTTTGTTCCATCGCACATGCTGATCCGATAAGTAATCTGAAAACAGATTTGAATTCGTCATGAAGTTTACTTATGATCGGTCAGGATATTTTTTTTGATATCTAATTCCTACTATGTACAAAACACGTTTGAACATTATATAAAATTTCAAATTTTAAAATCAAAATTGGAAAAGGTTAAAATTAAAAATTGAGAAAAGTACCCTGACCGATCATAAGTAAACTTCATGGCAAACTCAAATCTGTTTTTAGATTGCTTATCGGATCACTGGTTCGGTCTGTGCAATGGAATAAAAATGATGTGTTTTGACTGAAAAAACTGACCGCATGCAATCCCCTTAATATATCTCTGATTCACATATTCAGCTGTATCTGGAGAGAAAAACGAACCTCAACAGATAAATGAAGCCGAACTGAAAATTGAAGCCGAACCATTTAAAGATGGTAAAAATAATTTTGTTTGCCACGCAGTTTTATTAAATATTTGAGGTCTTCAAAAACTTGAATAATATACTTGTTACCACTGTGCTATACTTTACTATATACTGTACTTTTCAAGATTATTTTTTTACATTCAAGATGACTATTTCGCTAAGAACAATTTGCTGAGAATTTTGACTGGTCAATTCAGCAAATTATTCTTAACAAAATGGCTATTAATATTAAAAAAAAAAAATAAGTTTATACTTTAAGTTTAGTTATCTATATTATTATTTAATTTTTTATTCTAGATGCTACCTGTATGGGACCGGATCGACCTGAAACTTCAGGTTCAGATGCACCTAAAGAGAAAATTGAAGCTGGAACATTTAAAGATGGTAAAAATAATTTTTTGTCTCTTAGTTTTATTAAATATTTGTGGTCTAAAAATACGATAAGATATTAACAAAAACAAAATTCAATAATATAATTGTTACCACTGTGCTATAGTTTCCAATTATATACTATTTATTAAAAAATTGAATTTAAAATTGTCCACAATTGTTTCAAATCCCATTTGGTAATACAAAAAGCCCACACTCATTTGCCCCACAAGCACCACGTTTTTTATGACACTTAACTGATTTACTTTTCAAAATTATTTTTTTACATTCAAGATGACTATTTCGTTAAGAACAATTTGCTGTGAATTTTGACTGGTCAATTCAGCAAATTATTCTTAATAAAATGGCTATTAATATTAAAAAAAAAAAATAATAAGTTTATACTTTAAGTTTAGTTATCTATATTATTATTTAATCGTTTATCTTTAGATGCTACCTGTATGGAACCGGATCGACCTGAAGCTTCAGGTTCAGATGCACCTAAAGAGAAAAACGAACCTGAACAGATAAATGAAGCCGAACTGAAAATTGAAGCTGAAACATTTATTGACAATAACAATATTCACAATAACATAAAATAATTTTCAATATGACAATGTCTGATAATGATATAATATTTTTTAGACAATGTTTCATAATACAACAAGTGTTAACGACTTTGATGACTCCAAAATCGCTGCTTCTTTTCAAATAAACATTGATTACTTATGTACATTATGTGTAATATTATTTTTATTTATAAGAAAAAATACAAATTACTATAATTTTATTAGTAATTTAAAACGGGACAAATTTGAGCAACTTTTCAATAGTTGTACCATTGTTATGTACAAAGTGTACTTAAAGGAAAATAGTTATCTAAATGTTATCAGCTCCTATCTGCTCAGTACTCAATGATTATTGTATTCTGTAACCTCATGGTTAATATAACTCAAAAAAATACCGTTTTTTTTTTTTTAAATCTTTGACCAGCTAAAAGTTTGATTTCTTCAACTGTAGATTTGCCACAAAATTTACAGAATATAGTCTACTTATTTCTAAATCATGGTAAAATGAAGCAGTTCACTTGAATTTAGTAAGGAGGCTACTTTTCTCCCCCTTAGTTAGTTGATACAACTTTGATATCTTTAATTTTTTCTAAATGATAACTTTATAGCTAAAAAATTTATATGTTCAAATATTTAATAACAAAGAAAAGAAAATGTTTTAGTTACCAAGTCAAAATGGTACAACTTGTCCCCATGTAGGATAAATTGTTACATACCATGTGCAAATTATTATAATATAGATTTGTGTTTTTTTTTTTATACATTTCGTATTATAAAAATAAAAAGTAATTTTTTTTAACAAATTAATGTAAAAAAAAAGACAGTCTATTCAGAACATTACTTTATTACTCTTTATTATTATACAAACTTTGGAATCTGTGTAATGTCTGGAACAATAGGAAAGCAATGTAAAAGGATATCAAGAATAGGAATTCAGAGCTATTAATTTCATTATATTACAGTAACTGTTAGCTATGTGCTTATAAGCTATATTTTTTACAACAGGTGATTTTATACAACTTTTACGGCACAAAAACTAATAATTGTTATTTTGTGTAATTAATATGCGAAAGTAGTGTAGATTTGGCGTGGAAAATAAGAGAAAAAATAATAACTATTTTTGAAGTTTATTGATTTAAGACATTCAATTATTATAGTTTTGGAATACTTGTGATCGCCCCCTAATACGCTCTGAGCTTTAAAAAAAAAAAAATAATATATATATAATATATATATATCTATATATTATATATTAAATTTTGTTAATTAAGCGCTGACTTAGATTCTATTAAATGGACTTTTAAGCAAAGCATATTTGTATTCTGTTTTGGAAAAAAGTGGGATCAATTAATCTTTTTCCATAAAAGTGGCTGAACATTTCCCTTTATTTGTTTGTTTTCCTAACCGTAGTTTTAGGAATTAAAACTAGACTTAAAGTAAATGTAACCAAAGTATACTGTATATTGTAAATCTATTACATGTAAAAATGGTTTTATATAATGTATTCGAACAGAAAAATAATTTTCAATGAGAAAAAATATTGTGGAAAGTTGAAAACAACAATTCGCATACAGTTATAAAAACTAATATTACCGACCTATATGGAATAAAAAAAAAATAAGTTGTTTGTCAGTGAAATATTTTCGCATATGAAACATTTGCACAAATAAGAACGGTTACAGCGAAAACAATAGTAGAAAATACAATAACAATTTCGTTTCAACAGCAAATGAATAGATTTTCAATTGAAACGCTCGATAAAATATTGGTTTATATTTTATATTGCCAATTGAGAACAATTTAAAAAACAACCACCTAGGTTAGGTTAGGGGCAATAGCTGGAATTATTATTATTATTGCTATTACTGTGAAATTACGGGGGGGGGGAGGCTCCATCTCTAGAATACCCTCCCCAAACACTTAAAGGCCACATGAAAAAAAAATTGCCTTATTCTATAAGAAAACTTCAAAGTTAATTTAAAAAAATGTTTTATTTTTTAGTGGTTTTCGTACGTCACAAAAAAGGGTTATGATAAAAATTGATATTTTGAAGTGAATATAATGTATTGACAATCTTGATTGAACGTGCATTGCGAACATCATGCTTACTTATTAGACACTGAAGAAAAATATGCTCATAGGTCAGAACTTATGGTGGCCAAAAACTGTTGTAAAAATTTGATTCCAGTGAATAGGTTTTGAGCCAACTTAAGGGGGTAAATATCCTATTTGTTGGACGTTTTGGACCTAAAAGCCTGACATAGTTACATTAACTTTGTTAGGTAAATCTAACAATGGTTAGATTTCAAAAATACTTGAGTTTATCGGGCACTTTCTAGGTTAATGTAGAAATTGACTGATGATATTTCATTTAAAATTGTGTTTAAATCTTATTTTATTTTCTCGAATTTGTCTTTTCGAAATAAACGAAACAGTTATTCAACAATCGACTTCCATAACATGCATTCCTGCATTCAATCCTTTCAAGGTAGTCGTTGAGCAATTTATATTTCTTTATTTGCATAAAATGTCCAATTTAGCTTACTCTATACCAATTAGAAGTGTATATTGTAATAGGTCCTATTCATGCGACGCATCCGTAGCTAAATTCACTTAGTGTTGTCACAAGTTAGATGTCTAGGCCTTCTGTACTATGCATTGAACGAGAGACGACTAATAAAATAAACAAGTAAATATAATTAAACACACTTGGTGAAAAGGATGGTAAGTTAAAATTATAATTTACTTAATATATTTTACTTACACGAGGCAGAGAGGGGCGGGGGAGTACTTGGAATTATTTTGAAAAAATAACAGCTGGGACTGTAGCTGACATTGCATGAGATATACTTCAACCATAATACTATCAAAATATCTTGGAAAACGGTATATCTTAAACGTTAAAAGTCTTTTGTTGGTTAGTTAAACATTTTTGTATATTTTACAATGATGTGTTTTTAGCTTCGATGCGGAGCTGAGAAGGTATTGTTTTTACAATGATGTGTTATTTTATTGATTTTTATTTTTGTGTCTGGACCCACGATATCTCGTAAACTGCTGAACCGATTTCTTCGTGTAGCAACTCTATAGATCTTAAATCATACCTGAAAGGTACTTAAAGGGCCAAAAATTAAAAAAAGTCACCCCTTCCCCATCAAAATTGAGAAAAACCCCTAAAAAATGTACAAATTTTTCAACTTAAAATTACTATGCTCTATAACTTTTTTTGAAAACAGTCGAAAATGTTCCAAATTTATATGAGTTGTTCTTCAAACATAGTACTATCGATAAACATTAACAAACCAACAAAATATCATAAACCCTTTCCCCTAGAAGGGATAGAATGTTTACCTACGATTAGATGTATATTTTGTATATATTTACAATTATTGTAATCAAATTATTGTCATTATTCGGATCGTCAAGGCGCCGGTATCATAGAAACCACGGTTTGTTACATATTAAGCAACTCAATTAATCTTGGTTGTGTTTTCACATATCATAAATTGTTCGCATAATATTTATATAAATTGGTTATTCTTTGTTTTTTCATTTTTACCTGTAATAAAAATGAGTGACATCAAGTCTTTCGAGGGACACCTCGCTGAAGAGAAGCCAGCGTTATCCGGAAAACGTGGAAGGTCGGTTGATGATGGTCAACTCGGAAAATTATTATAAAAATTATTTGGTTTTTCTCATATGTTTGCAGATCTGACGACGACGGTGTACCGGATTTTTCGCTTCCGCCGCCGTTTAAAATACATAAATCCGTCGACCCGCATGCTCCCTGCACGGCTATCGTTACTGAACTCAGAGAACAAATAGCTAAGATGCAACAGTCGTCGAAGCAAAAAGATGCGCAAATTTTGACCAAAGACAAATTGGTAAGTAGAAATTTGCAGCGCTCCGGTAGGACTCGGACGAACGAGGGAGATTCCATCCTGAATTTTTTTTTTGTTGATAGATTTTCGATCTGAGAGCAAAACGTTTCGCCGCCGAAACTGAGCTGCGCAAAAAAATGGACTCTGATAAAAAAGTTTACAATAGGAATGCGGAAATGTTAACGAGTAAAGTCCAAACGCTACAAAAAGAAGTTGACGCTTTGTCAAAGATATGTCGCAAGCGGAATGCTGCTGCAAAGTCCGGCGATAAGGCGAAATAAATTCCATAGAAGGTCACTATGAGTTGTACTATTGAGGTAGTACCCTATTTTATATGGTCTACCAACTTTATATTGTTTTCTACTTAGATGTATAAGTCCACCATAGTCTGTTACGCGGCCGCCCAAGCTGTCGATATCCGGATGTCCTAGTATGTAGTATTAAGTTAAACTTAAGTGTTCCCGGGTCGACATTGGTGTATAAGTCCACCACAGTCTGTTACGTAGCCGCCCAAGCTGTCGATATCCGGATGTCCTAGTCCTACAAACTTGGACTTAAGATTAACTTAATACTACATATTAAGTTAAACTTAAGTGTTCCCGGGTCGACATTGGTGTATAAGTCCACCACAGTCTGTTACGTGGCCGCCAAAGCTGTCGATATCCGGATGTCCTAGTCCTACAGACTTGGACTTAAGATTAACTTAACACTACATATTAAATTAAACTTAAGTATTCCCGGATCGACATTGGTGTGTCTTTAATTTCTTATACCCATGTTAACCTTGTATAATGTCTCGTGCTATAAATATGATTTGTGTATTTATGATTTGTATTTAATATTTTCAATTGTTTAATTATGTTGTATTTGTGACTGTGTGATGTTGTACTTTAAACTTTATTAAAATTGTATAAAATGTAAAATGTGTTAATATATATAAAATGAATTTGTATTGTTATAACCTATCTAATAATTGTCATGCTGTGTAAAAAAATAAATTATGTGATTTGAAAATTTGTTATTTTTCGGTCGTTATTAGGTATCTTAGGAGAATAAGTATAGATTATTTTAGCTTCGACGCGGAGCTGAGAAGGTATTGTTTTTTCAATGATGTGTTTTTATTTATTTTTTTGTGTCTGGACCCACGATATCTCGTAAACCGCTGAACCGATTTCTTCGTGTAGCAACTCTATAGATCATACATCATACCTGTAAGGTACTTTAAGTGGACCAAAAATTAAAAAAAGTCACCCCTTCCCCATCAAAATTGAGAAAAACCCCTAAAAAATGTACAAATTTTTCAACTTAAAATTACTATGCTCTATAACTTTTTTTGAAAACAGTCGAAAATGTTCCAAATTTATGTGAATTGTTCTTCAAACACAGTACTATCGATAAACATTAACAAAACAAAAAAAAATCATAAACCCTTTCCCTTAGAAGGGATAGAATTTTTTTCTTTATTTAACTTTTTCAAGCAAAGTTTTAGAGATTTAGATCTGAAAATTAGACCGAAGGTCGATCTAAAATGGAACTATAACTTATACAATTTTCTCAAAAAGCTGTAGACAAATTTTTTTTTTATTAAGGAAAAACCCCAAAAATAGGGTAAATTTACACTTTGGCCGTAGTCAGTTTCTAGGTTGCTATGCGTGAGTGAATCAACAGTCACAGGCGATGGAGTTAGAGAGTAATATTAAAACAAATCTTATATTAAAATATTTGTATAATCCACATTATTATCCAAATATTTATATTAATTTTTAAATATTCCATAAGACATAGAATGCATTTTGATAGTCTTAAGATTAACTAGGTCGATGATAAACTATGTTGTTTTCGTCACACATCAAAGAAAGTTTTCTTTTTATTTCAATAAATAATACAACTTAAAACGTGTTTTCAATGCGTTTTCCCGTTTAACAAAGTGAATACACAATTATTTAGAAAAGTAACGATAAAGGTTTTACATTTTGAGTGTAAAAATAATTATAATAATATTATTCATGACCGGATGTAGACTGTTTTGACATTTTCATGTCTTAGCTCTGGCACATAACCCTGGCAAATAACCGAAAAAAGCGTTACCATAAAAGCGTTACCTAAAAAGTGTTACCAAAAAAGATACGAGGATGAAGATGACGTTGGGGGTGGGAGATAGGGGGTAGGAGATAGGGGTGAGAATTAGCCGGTACATAACCGAAAAAAAGTGTTACCAAAAAAAGCGTTACGCTGTTATCTGATATGAGATAAGATAAGATATGTTGTACGTTCAACGTTCAAATTAGAACTAAATAATAAATTCAAAATAGTTTAATTCTCTATATTGTTAAGTTACTTTTGGCCAGATAATAAACACTACAATTTTAGCCAGAAACTTGATGTTTTAATATACTAGCTTGTTACTGCTTCTTAATATACTATATCATTATCTATAGTTCCTCCACTACTCTAAATTTATTCGGTACTTCAACGAGACATGAAAATGCTCTTTCGCGGTTGCAGACTCGGCTGAAAAACTTTTTTTAGGTGTTCTAAGACTGATTTGAGGAATATGGATAAAAATTAAATAAAATACAATACAAAACGTTATGACTCATAATATGTTTTTTCATACCGATACGAATTTAAGGTAAATAAGACACAACAAAATTGTATTACTAACCGTGTGTTGTTTGCGCATACAACGAAACTTCAGTGCATAATATAAAACCTTATATATTATGGTTTGGAAATAAACGTGAAATGCAGTTTTGATATTTTTTTCTACTCTTGCCTTTGTGTTTTTTATTGTTATTATTATAAATATGATTACAGAAATCCTTGCATTGAAGATCATTATTGATATCATCAACCGTTGTCTCAATAACATGCTTCAAACCATCTAGAATAAACAAATTGAACATTTAGGCTATACTAAAATATTTAAAATTAAATCAAATTAGGTACCATACAAATTTATGTGCAAAGCTTAGAGTACTATTACAAAGCTTCTATAAATATTAATATATCATTTTAAATAATATAATATCTTACTTGCTCTAGATCTATCTCCTGCAAAATTGAATCAACCTTCAAAGTGAAATATTAATTTTTTTCTCGAATTTTTACTACTTTAAGTTGATAACTGTGAAAATAAAATAATTACCAGTATCTGCCAAAACACCCACAAAGAGTAGAATAAATGTTAATAAACAATAGAGTTTCATTTTTACAAAAAACATTTTACTTTATTCACAGTTGCCTTTTGTGCAGAGATGAGATAGGCATGATATCGAAAGGCAGTTTCAATATGATAAATAAATAAATATTATGTATATTTCATTTGTCAAATCATTGTGGGCCACCCTGTATATGTATATATCAATTTCTTTATCACATCCACGATATTTCCTAGACCGTTAAACGGGTTTTTATGTAAAGGAAGGTGGAAATCTACCTCAAAAGGTACTTTATTTGGCCAAAATTACAGTAATTTCACCATATTGAGGATAGACGAAGTAAAAACAGGTCTGTTAACAAATTTCAGTTGCGTTGTACGAAAAAGTTAGAATACACTATTCAAAATAGAAATTAGGAAAATTAGCACCTAATTTTAAAAATATCCCATGTACACATGTTACGGTTTAAAATTCATCAAAATGTGTTGATACCAACATTAATATTTTGCTGTTCGCTGATGATGCAAAATTATTCTTTGATATTAAATCAATTAATGATGCAAATAGTCTACAATCCAATCTTAATACATGTTTTCAATGGAGTGAACGAAATCTTCTTCCACTAAATATTAGCAAGTGCCAAGTAATATCTTTTACACGTAATAAAAATCCAATTATATTTCAATATCAAATTAATAACCGTTCTCTGGATAGAGTAAATTCTATCAGGGATTTGGCTATCTACTTTGAGAATGATTTATCGTTTAAACTAAATCATAGTAAATAAATCTTTTAAAATGCTTGGTTTTATAAATAGAAATACGAAAGAATTCAAAAACACTATTTGTTTAAAAACCCTTTATACGTCATTAGTAAGATCTAACGTTGAATTTGGTTCACTTATTTGGTCCTGTAATTATTCAAAATATATAAACGCACTTGATAATGTCCAATACAAATTTTTAAAAAGAATTTCTTATATCACTAGAGACACTGTTAATGTCGTTGAAAACTTTTTGTGCATAGACTCACTTAATACAAGACGTCAAATAGCAGATATTATGTTAGTTTATGATATTTTAAACAACCTAGTCGACTGCCCTGACCTACTATCCGAAATTCGGTTTCGCGTCCCATATAGAAACACAAGGAACTTAGATCTTTCCGTAATTCCTAAGTATAATACCAATAGTGGAAACAATACATTATTTTCAAGAGCTTTAGTTTTGGCCAATAAGATATCAACCTAGTTAGATTTTTGTGTACTTTCTCGTAACATATTTAACAATTTAAGGCTTTAGAATTCATAAAATTATTATAATATTATTTGTTGTCACCGTGATAAGGTAATTAATAAGTTTATACACCTACAGCTTTATACTCGTGTTGTTAATATTACAATAGTTATTAAGATCTTGTAAAAAGGGCATAGTCCATCAAAACCTAAATAAAATATGTAACTGGGCCGTTTTCTAAATAAACGTAAAAATATATTAATGTTAGTAAAATAAATTCGCAACAAATCGCATTTGCTAAAAATTAATTTTTAACCAAATAATTGCCATTAGGTACAATGCTTTTCTCGATATTTGTATTTTTATCTGTGAACCTCTCTTACTTGCTCGCATACCACCACTACTTGCTACTACTCACTCATTTATATAATATATTTATTCTGTGCTTAGTTTAGACTGAACCGATAGTCCACAGATTCGCATTGAATCGTTTATTTAAAAATTATTTTACCACTTTCAGTTATAATAATTCCTGTATACCTTTCCCCTGTCCACTATGCCTCGACCTAACTGTACTGGGTTTGTTTTTTGGGAAATGTTTTGAACGAGCAGAACGATTATTTTCTAACGTGTACAGATTTCTTTAACCAGAGGCCCAAATTTGGGTTTCCAAACCATCATGTGTTAGGTTTTATTTTATGCTCTGAATTTTCATTGTATGAAATGCGATATTAAAAAACGATCAACAACAGTCGGTTAGTAATATTTTTTTTCCGTCTTATTTACCTTAAATTCGTATCGGTATGAAAACACCGATGTACTCACATAGAAATACACAAAAAAAAAAGCTCCATGACAATCATGTGCACATATTATAATAAACACATTCGATATAGGAACCAATGTGTTGTATGTATACCTTTAGGCAGAATTACAGAAAATTAGTTTAATAATCATTAATTACATTTTGAATACGTATATAATATACAAATTTATTATTTATATAATAAAAAAAAAAACTATTTTTACTGCGTTGTATTTTATTTTTATTCATATTCCTACAGTTATTGGTCTTATGGCACCTACAAATGTCTACATCCGGCCATGAATAATGTTACTATCTTATTTTTATATTCACATTCTTAAACGGAAACGTATTGAAAACACGTTTTAAATTGTGTTATTTATTAAAATAAGAAGAAAACTAACTTATATTTTAGTGTTGTTTTGTTTGCTTGTTCAAACAGTTACAGTCATACACCAATGTACTAAATAACAAACAACTCGATAACAAAAACAACATCTTTATTAAATTGACCTTGTTATATTGTTTGAAGTCTCTAACGCTTAAACGAACATGATTACTATTATATTTTGGGTCCATAAGCCATTTATTTTTTACTTTAGTAATTTAAATTTTAGGACAATTGTCAGTGTTCCGAATTTAGTTTTATAAATGTATAGAAAAAAATATATTAAAAGACTTACAGAATACATTCCATCTCTCATGGTATATTTATTAATTAATATAAATGTTTGGATAATAATATGGATTATACAAATATTGTGATACAACATACAAAAAAAACCTCATTTTTTGTTATAAATCAAATCCTTTCGTCGACTAGTATGTATAGTTTATAACATCATAGACCAATATTGATATTTTTCATTTAGAATTTCGATGAAATTTATTCTTTACACTTGCATTTTGTTTTGTTTTAATAGTACTCTCGGACTCCATCACAAATATTAGCTTAAACGAGTTAGATATATTATGTAAAAAATATTTATTTAAAATTATGAAATAGATTTCTACATTAACCTAGAAAGTGGCCGATAACTCAAATATTAAATATATAATTGAAGTCGAACCATCCAGAGTTGGCGCAAGTATGTCAGGTTTTGGGTGTATAATAAGTAACAATAAATCATATTTATTCTACACTGTTTAACATTAGAACTTCATTTAGGTTACGTTACCTCTAACATAAAATCTCTATATGATAACCGTTAAGATGATCTATCTATTAGAAGTATAAATGATGAACATACAATCCAAACTTGCACAGTCTTTTAATAAAGGTAGAACAATAATGAAAGGATTTAGAAGCGAAAATAAATTTATCGTTAAACTAGGAAGTATTGAACAATGTTTTTATTCTATTAGATTAGTCTTTTTGTTTTAGAATCTATTGCGCTATTGATTTTCCAGATATTTATTATTTGATAATTTGTGAAGAAAATGATAAAAATAAATATAAGAAAATACTAATTATGCAATGAAAATAAATGGCTTCAGCTGATCTTAATTGACTTTCTGATTAAAATTTTTTTAATTTAACATATTTTATTTTAAAGGCGTCATAGTCACTCTTATTATAACATAATATGTCTTAGAAGTGATAACAATAGTGGGTAAGTACTAATGAAAGGTTTAAATATATGTGAATTATTCATTTCTTTTTTACCACGGTCATGTACATTTGTATGTACATTGTACATTGTATAACAACTATCAGTTGTTCTTCGGATATAGTTTTATAATAATTGTATAGAAAAAATTATATTTTAAGACTTAAAGAAAAATAAAATATTAATAATTTCTATTACTAACGATATTCTTATAGTTTTTCCTTCAGCCTATTTCTCAAAATTATCGACCAGATTTCTTTTTTTTATCACTGGATGTTCATGATACATTTAATAATATTTGTTTTTATTTGGATTTAGATCAATTTTAACGAGTAGAACGACTTTTTTTTCAACGTGTTCAGAATTCTTTAACCAAAGGCCCAAATTTGGGTTTCCAATTGAAAATGTGTTAGATTTTTTATTATACATTGAACTTTCGTTGTATGAAATGCGCTAGTACATTATTTATCCAATGAGTTTTTGGATTATTTTCCAATGAGTTGGACGTAAAAGCCCTTGAATTTACTGTATGCAAAAACACAATACATTTTCAATGTGTATAGTGTCTTATTTTTTTAGTTTCATAGCGATGTAAGTAACAAAATATGACTAGTAGCCGACTAAAAAACACTATACCAAATCAATACACATCCACACAAACACATGGGAATTTAGCACACAATAATGCGTTGGGAAAATTGAAATAATTTGAAATAGACATTCTTTTCGATTCAAAATATTATGTAGGATTAGTTTTCGTACCCTGCATTGTTCTTATTTCAATCATAATTAAGCCAATCCAATACCATTGTGGTTGACTACCGAGGATTTTTTTCCACAACTGGCTATACAATATAAATAATATATTCTACACTGTTTTACTTAGCCACTCAACATTAGAATTAAATTCAGGTAATAATACCTCTAACATCCAATCGCTGTACAATAACCATTAGGATGAATTATCTATTAGAAACACAAACGATGAACCTGTCACCCAAATTTGCACAATCATTTATAAAAAGTAGACATATAAGGAAAGGAATTAGAAGCAGTAATAAAGAGTTGGAATAGATTAGATAAAAAAATACAACTTTACTTATTCGGTAATTATTTTTTATATTGGTAGACATGGCGCAAAACAGAAATAGGCATACAATATTATGTACTTAAAAATGGGTAATGTGGAATACGTTATTGAAAAAATCCACCAACAGTTTTTTCCGTCAGCTTATCTATATGTATATATTTTAGATATTATAATGAAAAAGTGACAATAATATGGTAAATACCTAATATAGTTATTATATAATAATATAGAAGAATATAGATGCCTGTTTTTTTCAAACATTAAGTTAGGGTGTGGCCCGTGTGGGTGGATTTTGTGGATATCCACGTTGTAACAGTTGCACAAGTGATTCTCCTGGTTGGTCATCCGAGTTTATTTCTGACCATGTGGCATCGATTTTCCCGTATCTCTTTTGGTTATTATTTTTATCAATAAAGATACATGTAAGGCTAGTTGAGTCAATATTAACTTCTTTTATGTATAATTCTGGAGATTGGGTACTCAAGTATATTCCTAGATAATAACACTTCAGTGTTAAAGAGGCCACATCATCTTCATCTCCCACAGTATCTATTAAAAATATTGAAAATATATTTTTTTTAAAATGCTAATATTAGTTTACTAGTTTACTACTTTTCGTTATGGTGCAGGACAAAACTATTTTATTTGTTAATACGAAGACATATAAAAGTAATACACTAAGCATTTAGTGTCCGTATTGTATTGCCATGATATTTGTATAAAATAAAAGTACGTGTTAGTAGTTTTAATTGATTTGGTTAATAGTTAAAAATTAAAATCAGTTGTATACTTGTTCCTATTAAATAACTTAAATATATATATATATATTAATAGCGTTCATAAACCATACAAATCCAAAATAAAATTTACCTATTATACGACGTCCGATTATACCATTTAAAGCTGAAGCAACATGGTCTCTTCTCTCGTTTGCAATGTCTTTCAATGTTCCATGATCTATAAAATGAATTATTAAATGGCCGTGTTGCGAAGAAATAATAAAAAGTATAATAAAAAGTATTAGTCGCTCTTTATACATAATTATTGCATTACAATACAACGAATTGTGGTATAAATAACTTTTTGTACAACCACTTATTTGTGTTGAAACTCAACAAATGTATTTTTTCTATTGAAGTCCCTAAGAATTTAATACACATAAACACTGTAAGTCAAACTCAACAGAAAGTTGAATTTATTAAAATCGTTATCTGACATAAAAAATTAAACAAATTAAATGAAGTTGAATTTTCAACTGTAAAACAAGATTTTAAGGCTATTTATGAAAATCAAACAAATGGTAATTACCAGTAGTATAAGTCAAATCATTACTAGATCCTGTAACAAACACATTAAACATCAAATCGTTATGCAGTTTATAAAACCCGGTTAATATATTTTATACATAACATTCACTCTATAACTGAGGTTAATTAAATCAATATTATTTAACGCAAAATAGTATTGTATAAATTTAAATTTGTATCATACACCTATGTTTAAATTTTATTTCGAATGATTCTTAAAAGCTTAACAATAAAGCATGTATAGCTTGGTGACTTGATATTATTAATCCAGTTTTTCTTTAAAACTACAAACATATTTTACTCATTTATTTTTTTTATATTTACCTCTTATGTAATCTATGAAATATGTCATCAAATAGAAAAAGAAAATGGCCTCTAAAATTTAAAACAAAATACATTACAATATACTTACATATTTTTTATGATTGAAACCGTGTGTCATATTGGTATATTTTGTCAATAGGTACATATGATTAGTCTCAAAGTATTTGTAAATAATAAATATTAAATATTAAAAGGGGCTTTTACTTTCCGTTAAGTCTTGAGTGATTTCGTACTCAGCATTTACTTTTTCTGGATCTAAAACAGAAATCTTGTTTGCATAAAGAATATCAAACAACTGTTGCATAACATAGAGAAAATAATTGGCTTCTCAAATTTAAAACAAAATACATCTTAATGTACCTACATATTTTTTATGAATGAAACCGATATGTAATATAGGTATTTGTCAATAGGTACATAAGATTATTCTCAAAGTATTTAGAAATAATAATTATAAAAAGGGATTTTTACCTTTCGCTGGTTCCTCTCTTATTGAGAAAGCTTGAAATAAAACAAAAATCGTGTATACATAAAGAATATCAAACAACTGTGCAAAAACGCTTCTATAAAATGCGATGAAAATTATTACCCGCTGTATTGGATAAAATATCTGTTTCGTCTGAAATAAACAACACATAAACCAATGATTTTATATTTCATTTTCTTTTTTATTATGAACAGGAAGACAAATTTCAAGGAACAAAAAACAAGTTTATTAAAATCTCGAAAGAAATATACTCCACTGTATATTCAATACGATAAGTGACTATTTGGAAAATTCAATAGGAATGAAATATTGGAAATATTTTCATAAAATTTAACAAAAACTATTACCCGGTACAGCCATAAGAAAATTAGTAGTACCTGAAATTCACATTACATAAATTAACGATATTGGATTTGATTTTCGATAATCAATTATTACATTATACAATTATAATTTAGAAGACGAAGGTCAAAGTAGAAAAAAAATTTTATTAAATATACTAGGGAACCCTCAAGAAATGTAATGGTTTATAATGTAAGCTACTATTTAGATTTCGATGAAAAATATAACAATTATAACACTCGTCATTTGCATAAAGATAAACGTGAGATGCAGTTTTAATATTATTATTTTCAAATAATTTTTTCTACTCTTGCCTTGATGTTTTGTATTATTATTATAAATGTGATTACAGAAATCAAATAAAACATTTTCAGTATCGATGGAAGCATCAACCATTTTCTCAATAGCATTCTCCAAACCACCTAAAATAAACAAATGAAGATTTAGGCTATACTAAATACTAAATAATAAAATCAAATCAAATTAGGTACAATACAAATGTTTAGAATAATATTAAACCCGACTTTGAGCAGTAGCCATTTAAGTTCACTCTTCTCCCTCGATTAGATTATTAAAAATCGCTAATGTATATTACACTATATTCCTCTGTACACTGTTCTACATATAATCTGGTACACCTTTCATAACTATTAATAAAAACTAAAATTTGTATTTAATTATAACTTGACAGTTAGATACATATAAAAAAGCTTCTATATATATTAGTATATTGTTATAAATAAAATATCTTACTCATTCCAGTTAATGAATCAAAATAAAGATCTTTGATGACTGAAGCTGAGATACATAATTCAAAAAATGTATATAAAAACAGCGGATTTTAAAAACTTAAAAATCATTTGTTTATAATATAAAATTATTACTGACTTGTAGTCAAAACCAAATCCATATATAACTCTGTAAAAAGTTAAATATAATTAATTTTTTCAAATTTTAACTACCTTCAGTTGATAACTGTAAAAAAAAAAATAATTACGATCATCTGCCAAAACACCCGCAAGGAATAGAAAAGATATTAATAAACTGAAGAGTTTCATTGTTATCTGTGAATAATAACAAATAAAAAAACATTTTATATTAGTCATAGTTGCTCTTTGTGCTGATATGAGAAGGTTAGGTTAGGTATGATTTTGTAAAACAGTTACAATATGATAATACATATATATTTTTTATCACATCCACAATATTTCCTAGACCGTTAAACTGATTTTTATGTAAAGAAATGTAGAAATCTACCTCGAAAGGTACTTGATTTGGCCAAAATTACAGTTATTTCACCATATTGAGAATAGACAAAAAAAAACAGGTCTGTTAACAATTTCAGTTGCATTGTATGAAAAAGTTAGGTTACACTATTCAAAATAGAAATTAGAAAAATTACTATATAACTTAATGTTGTTATTAAAATTCGATGAAAATCGGTAGTTAGTATTTTCAAGCCGGTACAGTCTAAACCAAGCACAGTATAAACCAGCAAAGTTAGAAAGTATTAAATTGAGGTGTTGTATTTACAAATAAGCATCAAAGCGTTAATTTAAAAGTGATTTTATCCGAGAGGACTAGTACAGTAGAGTATAGGCATAATGGAATCAAAGCGACCAGGGGACGGAGAGGTAATAAAAAGTTTTAAATATTAGTAAAAACTGTTATAGTACAATGGAATTTCTTAATCATTTTGCTTCTTTGACTTGGGCCGGACAAAACATTATTTTTTTAACAGATATTTAAATTTGTATCTTGGTTGAATACGCAAAAAGATCTACTTTTGTAGATCGTTTTTGTATAATCGTTTTCATATTAGATCACAAAAGTTGTGTCTTGATAATAAAGTACAAAAATATTTCGTCCAAGTCAAAAAAGGAATATTTAGCCAAATGATTTAGATTTTCCTATGATGGAAAATCTATGAGTTATGATACTCATAAATAAAATCTTGTTTTTGGAGGGTATAAATTTATTTCTAAAAATCGTGTACAAATTTGTTTCTAGGGTTTTGTTTTAAAATCGTCAAAAATAAAAAAATATTTTTTTGTTGTTTTATAATGAATTGTTTTTACAATTGGAAAATGACTAATGTTTTTTTAAAAATCAAGTCAAAGAAAAAAAAAACTTATTTTTACATGCTTTAAATTTAGACATTTTTTTTGTCGATTGGAAAAAATAATGTTTAAAAATTAAAATTGTGCACGCATATGAATTTAGTTCATTACAGAGCTAATTTTTTCATCTTTGTGTTGTTGAAAATTATTGAGTTATAATGGAAAGTCTTAATAATTTTGCTGAATATTGCATTTTTGACTTGTGGCTGACCAAATATTTCTTTAAATTATTTTTAAATCTTGGTTGTACACTCTATGAAATCTACTTTTGTGAAGTTTCATTTAGTACACTTCAAGCCAAATATCGAACAAAACCAAAATTTACAATAAAATTCTTTCGAAAATGTGGATTGTATAAAACAATGATTAAGAATCAATAAAAAAATAACGAGCAATAAAAAATCCTTATTACTTTTTTTAACACTATAACTTTTGACTCTTAAGGCTCATGCTTTTTTACCATTAATAAATTGTTTTAGAGTTTTATAGAAATACTTACTTGTGGAAATTGGTAAGAGACTCTTGAACAACAATCGACTGGGCCAGCTTTTGAAACTAAATGTACTGCTTGCGAATTGTGTATGGGCTTTTATGTCGACCGAAAAATCACAATCCAATTTTTTTTTTGCATTGTAAATATTCTGTTTATTTATTTACATTATCGGTTAGGTTAGGTTAGGATTTTTTTGCGATTTATTGTGTACAAACAATACATAGAAAGCGGAGGTTGGACTATGTTTTTCTACGCAATACACTTAAATAAAAAATATATTTTATTGGATGGAATAGTATTTATTAAAAATTGTATTATGGTTTAACAAAAACTGTTTCAACGGTTACAAATATTGAAATTTAAAACAACTCTAACGGTATTGAAATTCGAATGACGTACATTATATTATGACTAGGTAAATAATATACCGTCGACGGTAAGTCAGTGCATAGCGGTTCCTAGGGGGGTACCCGGCTACGCCGCCCACGGTGTCGAGCCACCTCAATATGTCTTAATGTAATGTTGCTATAATCCATGGTACCAAGTCTAGCTATCTTTGAGATCAAAAATAAAAAGTAATTGAATTGAAGAATGCGTGATGCGGACATAAAATTCTATTTCTACGTACTTAAAAATTCGTTAATAAATATATAATAAAAGTTCTCAAACATTCCAAAGGCCATTATTGTTTAATAGACTGTATTGATTACATTTTTACAGTAACATTTTTTTGTTAAACAACATTATTGTATTTGTAAGATATGGTTTTTTCTACAATGAACCATACTTTTTATAATTTTTTTTTATTTCTCGAGTTCTTGGATTTCGTTTTTTACTATCAAAACCGTATACTATAGGCTATAGCCGGTATTTTTGTAAATGTTTCTCCCTTTGCAATATGAGATGAAAACAGATATTTTATCGACGCGTAGTTTTGAATTGAAAATCTATTCATTTTCCTTTAAAACGAAATTTTTTTAGTGCTTTTTGTAGTTGTTGTTGTAATTTTTCTTGTTTGTACAAATGTATCGAATACGAAAATATTTCACCGAAAAACAATCGATTTTTTGGTCGATCGAGGTCGATTTACTACCATTGATTTTGTTGACATATAACATGTTATGTTTATATTACCCGAACATTCTGCCTGTGACTTGGTACCATCGCCAATCCTTATTTTCAATGACGACCTGATTTTTTATAATTCACAAACCACTCTTTGTTGTTTGTCATGTGTTCTGTAGCTCCTGAATCCAAATACCAACGGTTCTCTTTGCGTTCATTAACCAAAGATTCGCAATAGAACGCTTGACCTGTTGAACTTGTACTTGGCGAATCCGATTTCGGCTCACCCTGATTCTTCTTGTACTTCCTGCAGTCCTTTTTGATGTATGTTCTAATTTCTTGCACCAAAAACAAGGGCCTACCCTGTTAGTGTTATTACTACTAAAATTACGTTTAACACCATTACCACCCTTCTTCTTAAAAAAATTTCTTTTGGAAACGTTTGACAGTTAAAGCATTGTATTCTTCTACTTCAACCTCTGAACTTCCTTGAGACATTCTCGATTCTTTAATTAACAACCGAGATGTAAGTTCATTTACGTTTTTACATGCTTGAGGTACACTATCCCGTGCACTGTAAAAATGTTTATAAGATGGCGGTAAAGTCACAAGAATTTTAGTTGGCAACATATTGTCAGAGATTTTCTCTCCTGATAAAGCGAGTTCTAAAATTTGCTGATATGCGTCGAAATGTCATCTGAAGGCTCTTTCACATAACTGAACAATTTATTTTGTAATAAGTGTATACCTGCTTCAGATCTTTGCTCGTAGATACTTAGTAATTTGTTCCACATTGTATCATATGCTGTTCTACAAATTAGCAAATATTGTAACGGTCCACTTTCCAATGAAGTGACGATTAGTTTTTGACATTTATTATCAGCCCTTGACCACGCTATTCGTTTAACCTGTAACCTTTTCTTCTTGTAACCTTTCGCGTCCTCTTCTGACTCGGAGATTTCTCTTGTATATATATTGGCTTCTTATAATCTCCTGTAATTATACTGCCAAATTCAAATGAATTAATTAGTAACTTCATTTAAAATATCCAAAGTATCCAGCCTTCTGAGTAACTTAGCTTTGTAATTTTTAGTTACTCGTCGATAGTTAACAGATAATGTACTAAAATGTAGTACTCACTGAACAATTGAAATAAGTGAACTTTGATCACTTCAAATACTTAGGTTTTTGATGCTTCACGGTTGTGCCTGAGACTGTGTGGCTGGGCCCATAACCTAATAAATTATACGTTTGTAAACTTGGTGGAAGTTAGTATTTAAGTAGAAACTACATATTGTAAGAACTGAATAAATTATTATATTTAAATAATATCTGAAAAGTTATTTTAGCGTCGGCTAAGCTAACGTCATTAAATTTGTCATTTTAGTAATAGGAATAGCAAACTGTGTTGGGATATGATAACAACTTAAAAATGGTCTAGATATCTAAATAAACGTAAAATAATAACAATATTTTAATTAAGATAAATCTCAACACTGTTTGAAAGTCCACTTAATGTATTCAAAATCATATAAGTCAACCAAATTGCAAATTAATTAGTTTAGCGTAGGTATTGTATTTTAAGATAATTTTTAATACATTTAGTGAACTTTTGTGTAAATTAAATAACACAATTTGCTAAATAAATAGTTTACAGTAATCGTATAGCTTTTCCTTAACTACCTTGTCATGTATATACATATAATTGGAATGTAGGTGATTACATTTCTATTGTGAAATACTTAGGTAATATTAAATTTATAGATTATTTTAATAAAAATAGCATCGAAAGTTGTTTGGATTCATTTTATAATCTCATTCGTTTTATTATGGATCATTTTATTCCTAAGATTCAAATTCGTGAATCCGAATATCTCAAATGGTTTAGTAAGGAACTAAAAACTCATAAAAAACAAAAAAAAAAATAGCTCATAATATTTTTAAACACTCAAATAACATTAATAATTATCTGAAATTGTCTAATATAAGTGCGAAATATAAACACTTAAGACATCGAGATTATTCGTTGTACATAGAAAACTCACACAATGCGGTTAAAGCAAATCCTAAATTATTTCGGAAATTTGTAAACTAAAATAATAAAAATAAGCACAAACTACCCAACGCAATGTCATACCTAGATAAACAAATTAACAATGGTAACGATATTGTAAGCTTATTTGAAGAACACTTCTCTAAAACATATGTCTTAGATGATATAATTTGCCCACAGGTCAAGTTAAAAGAAAACAATATCGGAGCCGTCAATAAAATTGAATTTAAACAAAAAGATGTTTTCAATGAAGTTTAGATTTTTAGTTGTAAAACAGCAATTGGCCCTGATGAAATTTCCCCAATATTTTTTAAAAAATGGGCATTTATCCTCACTCCAGCTATTACTTTTCTATTTAACAAATCACTGTCATCTGGTATTTTTTCCAGAACAATGGAAATCCTCATTTATAACCCCAATTTTCAAAAAAGGCAATAAATGTTTAACAAACAATTATCGTCTCATATCGAAATTGTCGATAATACCTAAACTGTTCTCAAAATTAATCAACAATACTATTATGCATATTTAAACAAGCAATTCTGGATTCATTTAAAAACCAATCACAAACTGATGTCATCTATATATATACATATAATATATAAAGGCCTTTGATAGGACAAATCATAAACTATTAATTAATAAACTTAAAATGTATGGATTTGCTGAGACGCTTCTTTCTTAGCTTTATTCTTTCATTTCTGGACGTACTCAAACTGTAAAATACAAAAACTATGTCTCTGAAAAATCCTCGCTACCTCTGGTGTTCCCCAAGGGGATCATTTATCTCCTATTTTGTCTTTTCATAAATAATATATCTGATGTTATTTCTCATTCTAAAATTCTATTATTAACCGATGATGCAAACATTTTCAAAAATATTAGTTATTTAAATGGTGCTGTTGAACTACAAATAGATTTAAAAATGATATATAAATGGTGTCAACAAAACGCTATGCACTTAAATGTATAAAAATATTCCTATATTAATTCTCCTTAATAAAACCACCTATACAGTTTAATTATTCTTTAGGTAGTACAAATTTACTAAGAGTATCTACAGTACACGATCCCGGGGTAAATTTTGATTCCAAACTATCTTTTAATGACCATATACTGTTTATTGGAAATAAAGCGTCTGCAAAGCTATGTTTTTTTAAACGTATCGGTCGAAAATTTAGAAATGGATCTGCATTAAAAATATTATATTGTAAATGTTATACTCAAATCATTAAAACTTTTTAAAAATGTTACCTATCTCGTTTTCTGATGATTAAAAATATAAATTATCCTTAGCCGACTTGGCTTAGCTCATAGTAATAATAGACAAATATACACATACGCTTCACGAGGACCTGAGAGAGGTATTAAAAGCCAAAAAAGTAAATTCCTTGGAAGCGTTCGACAGTGATTTAATCATATTTTAATTAAATATAACCATCTTGAATTGATAAGCTATTTTTTACTATACTGGTTTAAACTGTATTTGATTAAATATTAGTTGTGTTAACTACTCCAAGTCACGGTAGTGCTAAATTGTGTTGGTAATATTTGACATAAAATATATACAACTATAAGTAACCTAATAGTTTAATTAGTAAAAACAGAATCTAAAAATCTTGTTTAGTCTAGAAGCGGAAAACGGAAACGGTCCATGGTATTTTCTTAGGTTTTCACCGTACTTTTGTACAGTGAACAGTATTAACTATGAAAAAGAATAATTTAAAAAAGTATTTCATTTTTTATAATATCGACTGGGGCATAATTAACCAGTCACCCTGTATATATAGGTACACTATTAAATTAGTATAATTGGACAACGGCTTATTTAATTAATAAATCACTTATACTATTGCTATGAAGAAAATGTGTTTTAATAAATTGTTATAATGGTTAATGTGCATTTTATTTTTCGAGAAAACGTGGTTAATACTTTAAATGGAAGTAAGATGAAATATGTTGAACATTATGGATGTTTTGCAAATATTATAATATTTGAAGTATTTTTCTGTAAAACATTTTTTTACATAGGTTTACTATCTACTATATTTCATTTTTACCGTTGGTGTTAACACCTTTTGTCGTCTAACTTTGGCTTAATCAAATATACGCAAAACACATGTGATATGCTATCGTAGTTTGACTTTTGCATATCGATGTAACCAAAAAAAAAAAAAAAACAGCCGTAGAACATGTATAAAAAAATGCAATAATGTTTTGGACAAATTAGTTTTCAAGAATAATATACCGTACCCTGATCTTTTATTTATTAAATAAAAATAAAAATTAGAGCCAGTAAATGTTGAAACTTTAATTTCAAATCGATCCCGACTCAATTCCAAGTAGATAAATTTTGTGATTTATTTAGAGCTGCCACTCAAATAAATTGGTCCAGTATTAAAAAAATTACAATGTATACAGAGTGTGAGTCTGAGCTTACTGTTTTTCTTATATTTTTCGATAAATATTATTTTGACACCATACGACTGACAATATTCTTTATCATCAACACGATGACTATAATGGACTTCTCTTACTTAAGACAGATATGTGATTTAATAAAATATATAACCAAAATTTGTATCATTCGTTGTCCTACTTTGATCTACAAAAAAAAAAAAACTTTAAATCGAATTACAGAATTAAAAAACAAAAAAATAAACGTCCTATTTATAAATACACTACACTGATGTCTATGTTGTTTGTTAGACCTATCATCAGACTAATTATCAGTTTTTAAATCTTAAAAATGCGCCAAAAATATGTCAACCTTTCTCGTAGGGGAGCGGGGGGTTCTTAAAATTTCGGTTTTTCCATGTGCGTTTTTGTTGATGGCACATTGAAAATGCTAAGGTTACAATAAATCGAAAATATTTTCAAAAAAACATAAAATTTCGGCACTTGTGCACACATGAAAATGTCTGAGTACATTTTTTTTTCCATCGATAAATGTTCACACATTTTAGGCAAAAAAAAACGTCGATCTAACGACAAAAACAATGCATAAAATTGCCAATGTTTGAATTTCCATTTTTTTTTTAGTTTTCTTTTGTACATCTTAGTGTTACTTTTTACACGTTTAAAATCCGAAGGTCATAGCAAAACCGTCGAAATTTGAAAATGTTATCGAATCGGATACACTATTATCATACCATTTGCGCACATAGATATTGTATTATTGTACGACTACTGCCTGTAATAGTCCGTAAAACAAATAGTAACCTAACCTTAAGTATGGCTATCGACGGATATTCACAAGGGAAAAATCCATTAAAATTGGGGTCGGGACTTAAGTAGGACCGAACTGACTGAATGTGATAAAATCACTTTTAAAAAATTTCATTAATACCTAAAACTTATGCTTGGGCACTTAAAACTTACCGAGACCTAATTTTCCCTAATAAAACAAAGCTTCACTACAGATTTTTAAGTAAAATGTATGCGCTCCATTCTAGAAAAAACTTATGGTATACCAAGTAAACGCAACTTTTTTTTTTTAAGTAAAAACTTATAAAAAAACTATAGCTATAATCAATCTCGAGAGTCTCTTCATATTCTTCTAAACGCCAGTAGTTAGAACCGCTTGTCTTAAAAATGTACTGAGTTATACTAATTAAAAAAAAAAACAGTACATATTGGAAAAACAATTTATAAAAACTATCACTGTGTCTTGAACCAGGATGGGTGAGTAAGTTTTTTGCGGTTTGACAATCAAACAAACAAGCAAATACTGTTAATTTTAAAATGTCGATAGTGTTTTAAAACAGTATTTAAACAGCCAAAAGTGTAATAAAAATAGGATTAAAGGAAAGATAAACGGAAGAAGTTAAGACAAAAACAATAATTGCTGGTTGATAAGATAATGTTCATAAAAAAGGCATAAAAATGTTAATGTGACATTGCCGCCGATAGTATAATTTATTTAATAGAAATATGGAATAAATGGGTATTGATAAAAGCACTGTGAAGGCAATAATGTACTTAAAATTAGCCTATAATTATTGCACACAATTAGTACGAATCGTGTTTTTGAGGAAATTCAATTTAAAGATCAAACCTGTTCCCAAATGATTGATTTTAATACTTTGCAACTATTTTTGCTACCAGATGCTTGTTGTTTCAATTTTAAGCTACTTAGTTAAATTTCAGCCAGACACCAGAATTTTAGGTGATAGCTATTTATGCCCAATCCACTTTTACCCAAATGACGGTACTAGTTACCATAAAATTTAAATTATAACTTAATATTATATTAATGTAGCGAGTGAGGATGTTATAGAAAATTGGCAAATCAAATTTAACCAGTATGAAGATAATAAGGATAGTTTAATCTCTAAGGGTTTTTCAGACACTATTATTCGAAGTCAATAGGTACTAGATACATTTAACTCTTTTAAAGCGACACAACAATGTTCTGCGTTCATTTCGTTATACAGTCAGTTGACATAAATATTTTCTGGAGATGATCAAATTATATTTAAACAATTTAATAAATTGTAACCGCTAATGACGATTTTGACTTTTTTTGTATTTTCCCATAATTTTGAATTTTTTTACTTATTTCTTTTACCTTTCTTTTTATGTAATTAATTACAATAAAGAGATCTTTTTAATGATTTACTGTTACAAATTTTAGTACGTTACATAAAAAAAAATGTAGGTACTACATTTCACAATTTGCCTATAACATATATTTTGTCCCAAGACGTATAAATTTGTATTTGTGTATCGGCAGCCGTGCAGCTAAATCGCAAAAAAAAAAAAAAAGATGACTCAGGTCATAAGTATACTTTAACAACTGTCAACTAAAGCCACCGTTTGTTCGACTATTTATGAAAAATTCCAATATTTTACATAATTATCGTTACTTTTAGTAGTTAGCATAAAAAAATAATCAAAATATTAATTGCTAAAGATTGCTCTGCATTTTCGGCAAAATATTCTTTATTTAAAAAGAAAATCAAGCGTATAAGTTTGCATTTAAGTTTAAAAAGTCCACCTTTTTTAGACCCCCAGAAAAATGACTCAACGTTTTTAGCCGTTATTTGGCTACGTTCGTTTACTTTGACTACTTTTTGCTCATCGATGATGAAAACAAAATAATATATCGTTGTAAAACATACACCTTACAATAATATACAAGTACCTTCAAATTTGCTACTAAAACCTGTAATTGAAGAGTGAAAGTGTCAAACGTTCCAAGTGCCAAAGTATAAAAATTGTACTTTATAATTTGTATTTTATTCATTACCGGAAACAATTTTGTACATTTTTCGAGTAAAGAATAGTTATTTATAAAAAAAACAATCATATTTAAAACTCAAAAATATGTTAAAGTGTTTCCGGTAATGAATAAAATACAAATCAAATTATAAAGTTCAATACTACGCTTCATAAGATACAACAGAATAACCTCTTAGTATTTGAACGAAAAGTTTTGAGGACTATTTTTGGCCCTTGCATAGATAGGAATAGAGAGTGGAGAGTGGAGAATCAGACATAATGTGTAGATCAGGGAGCTATATCAGAAACCAAACATAGTCTTTATATTTATACTGTGTGTTTTTATGTTTAATAGTATTGTGTACAATCATATTATTACTGTGTTTTATTTCTACTTAAATACTAACTTCCACCAAGGTATACAAGCTTATATCGCAATATTTACAATATATATGACTTTTTTTTCAACGTGTTCAGAATTTTTTTAACCAGGGGCCCAAATTTGGGTTTCCAATTGAAAATGTGTTAGATTTTATTTTATACATTGAACTTTCGTTGTATAAAATGCGCTAGTACATTATTTAACATAAGTTCCCAGATTTTGTATACTATTCAATGAGTTGGACGTAAAAGACCTTGAATTTACTGTGTGCAAAAACACAATACATTTTCAATGTGTTTAGTGTCTTATTTTTTTAGTTTCATAGCGATGTAGGTAACAAAATATAACTTGTAGCCGACAAAAAAAACTTCACTAAATCAATACACATCCACACAAATACATTGGGAATTTAGCACACAATAATGCGTTGGGAAAATTGAAATAATTTGAAATAGACATTCTTTTTGATTCAAAATATTATGTAGGACTAGTTTTCCAACCCTGTATCGTTCTTATTTCAATCATAATTAAGCCAATCCAATACCATTGTGGTTGACCAGCGAGGATTTTTTTTCACAACTGGCTATACAATATAAATAATACATTCTACACTGTTTTACTTAGGCACTCAACATTAGAACTCAATTTAGATAATGCTACCTCTAACATCCAATCGCTATATAATAACCATTAAGATGAATTATCTATTAAAAATACAAACGATGAACCTGTCACCCAAATTTGCACAATCATTTAATAAAAGTAGAAATATAAGGAAAGGAATTAGAAGCAGTAATAAAGAGTTGGAATAGATTAGATAAAAAAATACAACTTTACTTATTCGGTAATTATTTTTTTTATTGGTAGACATGGCGCAAAACAGAAATAGGCATACAATATTATGTACTTAAAAATGTGTAATGTGGAATACGTTATTGAAAAAATCCACCAACGGTTTTTTTCCCGTCAGCTTATCTATATATATATATTTTAGATATTATAATGAAAAAGTGACAATGATATGGTAAATAATATAATTATTATATAATAATATAGAAGAATATAGATGCCTGTTTTTTTCTAACATTAGGTTAGGGTGTGGCTCGTGTGGGTAGAAACTGTGGATGTCCACGTTGTAACAGTTGCACGAGTGATTCTCCTGGTTGGCCATCTGAGTTTATTTCTGACCATATGTCACCGATTTTCCCGTACCTCTTTTGGTTATTATTTTTATCAATAAAGATACATGTATGGCTAGTTGAGTCAACAATAACTTCTTTTATGTAAGATTGTGGAGATTGGGTACTCAAGTATAATCCTAGATAATAACACTTCTGTGATAAAGAGGCCTCATCATCTTCAGATTCGCCTAAAAAATTTGAAATTTTTTTTTTAATATGCTAATATTAGTTTACTACTTTTCTTTATGGTGCAGGACAAAACTATTTTATTTGTTTATACGAAGACATATAAAATTAATACACTAGGTATATAGTGTCCGTATTGTATTACTTATTGTATATATATACAATACGGATTGCATATATATAAATGTATAAATATAATATATATAAATAAATAAATAATAAATATAATATATATACATATATATATAATTTTATATAAATATAATATATATATAAATATATTAATAACGTTCATAAACCATACAAATCCAAAATTAAAATTTACCTATTATACGACGTCCGATTATACCATTTAAAGCTGAAGCAACATGTTCTCTTCTCTCGTATGCAATTTCTTCCAATGTTCCATGATCTATAAAATTAATTATTAAATGACCGTGTGGCGAAGAAATAATAATAATTATAATACAAAAATATTAGTCGCTCTTCATACATAATTATTGTATTACAATTCAAAGAATTATGTTATGAAAAAACTTTTTGTACAACCACTTATTAGTGTTGAAACTCAACAAATGTGTTCTTTTTATTGAAGTCCCTAAGAATTTATTACACATAAACACTGTAAGTCACACTCAACAGAAAGTTGAATTTATTAAAATCGTTATCTGACATAAAAAATTAAACAAATTAAATGAAGTTAAATTTTCAACTCTAAAATAAGCTTTTAAGGCTATTTATGAATATCAAACAAATGCTAATTACCAGTAGTATAAGTCATATTCACTCTATATTCTGTAACAAACACATTAAACATTAAATGATTATGCAGTTTTTAAAACCTGGTTAATATATTTAATACATAACATTCACTCTATAATTGAGGTTAATTAAATCAATATTAATTAATGCAAAATTGTATTGTATAAATTTAAATTTATATCATATATCTATGTTTAAATTTTATTTCGAATGATTCTTAAAAGCTTAACAATAAATCATGTATAGCTTGGTGACTTGATATTATTAATCCAGTTTTTCTTTAAGACTACAAAAATATTTTACTCATTTTTTTTTATATTTACCTCTTCTGTCTTTTATGAAATCTGTCATGAGATCGAGAAAATAATTGGCTTCTAAAATTTAAAACAAAATATATAATATAGGTACTTATATTTTTTTTATGAAAAAAACCGGTATGTCGTGTTGGTATATTTTGTCAATAGGTACATATGATTAGTCTCAAAGTATTTGTGAATAATAAATATGAAATATTGAAAGGGGTTTTTACTTTGCGTTGGGTCATGAGTGATATCTGAATGAAGTTCCATTAGTCTTGGATCTAAAACAAAATTTTGTTTGCATAAAGAATATCAAACAACTGTTGCATAACATAGAGAAAATAATTGGCTTCTAAAATTTAAAACAAAGTACATCTTAATGTACTTACATATTTTTTATGAATAAAACCGATATGTCATATTGGTATATTTTGTCAATAGGTACATATGATTAGTCTCAAAGTATTTGTAAATAATAAATAATAAATATTAAAAGGGGTTTTTACTTTCCGTTGGCTCCTCTCTGAATGTGTAAGCTGGAACTAAAACAAAAATCGTGTGTACATAAAGAATATCAAACAACTGTGCAAAAACGCTTCTATAAAATGCGATGAAAATTATTACCCGCTGTATTGGATAAAATATCTGTTTCGTCTGAAATAAACAACACATAAACCAATGATATTGTATTTCGTTTTCTTTTCTATTATGAACAGGAAAACAAACTTCAAGGAAGAAAAAACGTGTTTATTAAAACTCAAAAGAAATATGCTCCACTGTATATTCAATACGATGAGAGACTCTTTGGAAAATTCAATAGGAATGAAATATTGAAAATATTTTTATAAAATTTAACAAAAACTATTACCCGGTACAGCCATAAGAAAATTAGTAATGCCTGAAATTTACATTACATAAATTAATGATACTGGGATTTCTATAATCAATTATTACATTATACAATTATAAATTAGAAGACGAAGGTCAAAGTAGAAAAAAAATTATATTAAATAGACTAGGGAACCCTCAAGAAATGTAATGGTTGAGTTGTTGCAGTATTTTTTCATAAAGCTACTATTTAGATTTCGATGAAAAATATAATAATTATAACACTCGTCATTTGCATAAAGATAAACGTGAGATGCAGTTTTAATGTTATTATTTTCAAGTAATTTTTTCTACTTTTGCCTTGATGTTTTGTATTATTATTAAAAATATGATTACAGAAATCGAATAAAACATTTTCAGTATCGATGGAAGCATCAACCATTGTCTCAATAGCATTCTCCAAACCACCTAAAATAAACAAATGAAGATTTAGGCTATACTAAATACTAAAATAATAAAATCAAATCAAATTAGGTACAATACAAATGTTTAGAATAATATTAAACCCGATTTTGAGCAGTAGCCATTTAAGTTCACTCTTCTCCCTCGATTAGGTTATTAAAAATCGTTAATGTATATTACAATATATTGCTCTGTACACTGTTCTACATATCTGGTACACCTTTCTTAACTATTAATAAAAACTAAAATTTGTATTTAATTATAACTTGACAGTTAGATACATATAACAACGCTTCTATATGTATTAGTATATTATTATACATATAATATCTTACTTTTTCTAGATAATGATCCATAATAATAAAAGGTCTTAAGTAAAAGATCTTTGATGAGTTCAGCTGAGATACATAATTAAAAAAAATTGTATAAAAACAGTATATTTTAAAAACTTAAAAATCATATTTTGTTTATAATATAATTGTATTACTGACTTGTACTCAAAACTTTATCCATATATAACTCTGTAAAAAGTGAAATATAATTAATTTTTTCAAATTTTAACTACCTTCAGTTGATAACTGTAAAAAAAAAAAATAATTACGATCATCTGCCAAAACACCCGCAAGGAATAGAAAAGATATTAATAAACTGAAGAGTTTCATAATTATCTGCGAATAATAATAAAAAAAAACATTTTATATTAGTCATAGTTGCCTTTTTTGCTTATATGAGAAGGTTAGGTTAGGTATGATTTTGCAAGGCAGTTTCGATATGATAATATATATATATATATACATTTTTTTATCACATCCACAAAATTTCCTTGACCGTTAAACTGATTTTTATGTAAAGAAAGGTAGAAATCTACCTCGAAAAGTACTTGATTTGGCCAAAATTACAGTTACTTCACCATATTGAGGATAGACAAAGAAAAAAACAGGTCTGTTAACAATTTCAGTTGCATTGTATGAAAAAGTTAGGTTACACTATTCAAAATAGAAATTAGAAAAATTAGTATATAACTTAATGGAATTTTAAAATCTGAAAGTGATAAAATTACTTTCGAAAAAACGCTTCGATGCAAATTCGACCATGCACAGTAAAAACCAGCAAAGTTTGAAAGTATTAAATTGAGGTGTTGTATTTACAAATAAGCATCAAAGCGTTAATTTAAAAGTGATTTTATCCGAGAGGACTAGTACAGTAGAGTATAGGCATAATGGAATCAAAGCGACCAGGGGACGGAGAGGTCAGGTCTACATGAATTATTTTAAATAAGAGTGATAAAATTAAATAAAAGCTTTAAATATTAGTAAAACGTGTTTTAGTTACAATGGAATTTCTTAATAATTTTGCTTCTTTGACTTGGGCCGGATAAAACATTTTTAACAGATATTTTCATCTTGGTTGTACATTCAAAAAGATCTACTTTTGTGAGGTATTGTGATAACGATTTAGAAAAATGCAAAAGTTCAATTTTATAAATCGTTTTCATAATTGATCACAAAAGTAGCGTCTTGATAATAAAGTACAAACATTTTCTGTCCAAGTCAAAAAAGGAATATTTAGCCAAATTATTTAAATTATTTAGATTTTCCATTACAACTCATAAATAAAATCTTGTTTTTGGAGGTTATTAATTTCTTTCCAAAAAAACTGTACAAATTTGTTTCTAGCGTTTTGTTTTAAAATCGTCAAAAATAAAAATATTTTTTTGTTGTTTTATAATGAATTATTTTTAGGAATTTAGTTCCCTACAGAGCTATTTGTTTCATCCTTGTTCTGTCGAAACTTTTTTTGATTTAATGGAAAGTCTTAATTATTTTGCTGAATATTGCATTTTTGACTTAGGGCTGACCAAATATTTTAAAATTTTTTTTAAATCTCGGTTGTACACTCAATGAAATCTACTTTTGTGAGGTATCATTTAGTACACCTCAAGCCAAATATCAAACAAAACCAAAATTTAAAAGAAAATTCTCTCCAAAATGTGGATTGTGTAAAACGATGGTTAAGAATCGATAAAAAAATAACTAGTTATAAAAACCCTTCTAATTGTTTTTTAACACTTTAACTTTTGATTCTTTAGGTTCATGCCTTTTTAGCGTTATTGAAATATTTAGAGTTTTATAGAAATTCTTACTGTGGAAATTGGTAAGAGATTCTTGAACAACAATTGACTGGACCAGCTTTTGAAACTAAATGTACTGCTTGCGACTTATGTATGGTTTTTATATCGCCCAAAATATCACAAGCCAATTTTTTTTTTCAGTGTAAATATTGTGTTCATTTATTTACACAGTGGGTTCATTTTTTTTTTTTATTATTTATCGTGTACAAACATTACTTAGAAAGCGGTGTTTGGACTATGTTTTTCTACGCAATACACTTAAATAAGAAAAATATTTTATTGGATGGAATAGTATTTTTTAAAAATTGTATTATGGTTTAACAAAAACTGTTTCAACGGTTACAAATATTGAAATTTAAAACAACTCTAACGGTATTGAAATTCGAATAACGTACATTATATTATGACTAGATAACAATATACCGTCGTCGGTATGTGGAAGTCAGTACACAGCGGTTCCTACGGGGGTGCCCGGCTACGCCACCCACGGTGTCAATCCACCTCAATATGTCTTAATGTAATGTTGCTATAATCCATGGTACCAAGTCTAGCTATCTTGAGATCAAAAATAAAAAGTAATTAAATTGAAGAATGCGCGATGCGGACATAAATTTCTATTTCTACGTACTTAAAAATTCGTTAATAAATATATAATAAAATTCGTACTAATTGTATGCAATAATTATAGGCTAATTTTAATATATTGTTGTCTTTACAGTTCTTTTTATCAATACATATATTTTATATTTTTACTATGTAAAAACCCCTATCGGTGACAATGTCACCTAAACAATTTTATGAGTTTCCAATGAAAATGATTTAATTAAATTCGAGAAAAATCTTCGAATCGAGTTGAAATTTATAAAGAATATTTACTTGATTTTTCCCTACACGCCATTAGTCTCAAATTTAAATAATACCCATTTGACAGCCCCCCCACGGGGATGCCAGTTTTTTGGGTTTTTAGTCGTAGTTGTAGGAACTTTTATTGAAAAAACTTGTCAAAAGTCGGAACTCATAATATGTATCCATATTAGACGAAGTAATGATTCGGGGTACAGTCTTTTTTAATTGTCGGAAAACTGTATTTTTGTTAAATCTAAAAAAAAATGATCAAATTATGCCAATATTTTTACGGATACTATTTAGAGTGATTTCAGTAATTTTTTGTGCTCAAGTTCCAGTTTTAGGTTTTAATTACATTTTTCAAAAGTAATTTTATCACATTTAGCCAGCTCGGTCAACTCAAGTCCCAACCCCAATTGTAATGGCTTTTTCCTTTGTGAACATCCGTCGATAGCCATACTAAAGGTTAGGTTACTATTTGTTTTACAGACTATTAAAGACAGTAGTTTAAAAAATATCTATGCGCGCAAATCATATGTGAATCGTAAATCCGATTCGATAACATGCTTGATAAGACCTTCGAATTTTCAATGTAAAAGTTGCACTAAGATGTGCACAAAATAAAGAGAAATTTGAAATTCGAAAATTGAATATTTTATACATTGTTTTGTCATTACATCGACGTAATTTTCGGCTTAAAAAGTATCAATATATCTTGTCGATGGCAAAAAAAAATGTACTTAGACATTCTCATGTGTGAACAAGTGCCGAAATTGTATGCTTTTCGAAAATATTTTCAATTAATCATAACCTTAGCATTTTCAATATAAAGTCTTATAACAAAAATTGCACGTGGAAAACCCCGAAATTTAGAAAACTTCCCCTCCCCTCGGGAGAAAGGCTAAAAGTTTTGTCTAAAGATATGTCTAACAAACACCATATAACATGTGTAGAAAAAAAATATCGATCCCTAAGTCTAATCAGTGTATTTTAAATAAGGCGTTTAATTTTTAAGTTTTTTTTGTAGATCAAAGTTAGACAACGAATGATACGAATTTTGCTTGAATACAATTAATGTGAGTGCTATTTTCAGTATCATCATTCGGATGACTTAGGCCAGATTTTATTCGAGATAAATAATCAGCCGTGTTATTTTTAGATTTGACGTATTTAATTTCAAAATCAAAAGATGATAAAATATATGCTTACCTTTTTAAACGATTAGCCACGTTTATTGGATGTTTTTTTATCGCCAAAAATATATATTAATGATTTGTGATCCGTTTCCAATAGAAATTTGCTACTATATAAGTAATCATAAATTTTGTAATTCCGAAAATAACAGCTAACCCGTCTTTTTCGATGTGTGGAAATTTGCATTCTAAATCTGAGAGAACCCTTGATGCCAAAGCTATAGGTCTTTCAGTATAATCTGGATAAATCTGTGAAATAATTGTGTCTAAAGCATAACATGATGTATCTAAATTAGCAGTGGCAAGTTTTTTCTGAAATTCACCTGCTGAACTTTTTATACCAAATGGATTACGAGTGTAAGTGAATAAACCTTTGTGCGTGTTAATGTTAGTATATTTTTTATCTGTCTCTTAATTACTATTTGTTGGTACGCATCTTTAAGATCAATTTTAGAAAAATACTTTGAACTGCTAATTTTTGCGTATAGATGTTATATTTTAGGTAATGTGTACTCCGTTTCCACCCAAACTGGTTTATATGCAATTTTAAAAATCACCACAAATTCTTACTGTGCCGTCAGATTTTAAAATAGGAATAATGCAGCAAGTAGTTGATTTTTTAAAAACCATTTAATAAATAGTTGTACTCATCCCATTTTCAAACTAAAACAAAAACAGTTTTTTTATTGTCCATAAAAAAATATTTTGATAATTTAAAAATGTCTATCGAAAAATATTTAAGATGGCGGTGACTTTAAAATCGGCGGAAAATTAAAAAAAATTAGGGGCCTCATTTTAGGCCAATACGAATCAACAGTTCTACTGGTATCAGAATCCCACATGGGGGAGGCATATATATTTATATACAGGGCGATTCATTAATAATATGCACAAAATGTAGTCAAAGGAAACGAATATGGCCTAATAACGACTGAAAAGGCATAATACTTTTCCTGAGGTCTAAAAAGATCATTGAAGGTAAATTTTTAAATCTCTATGGTAAATATACACTTGACTAACTTGTTAAACACAGAATATTTTGCTGAAATTTTAGAGCGATACCTAACAGTTGGTATTTTGATTGTTTTTCGATACTAATTACTAGTAACAATAATTTTTTAAAAACAGTGAAATTTTGTAAACAATCGAACAGCTGGTGGCATTAGTCGGCAGTCATTATTAAACTATACTTTTGAAGAAAGTCTCTTTTTCTTGTTTTTGGGATACAGCTGCGATGGCTGACGTTACAAAAAAAAACTATATCTACATCTTGTGTCAAAATATATTTAACCGGCAAATTGTAAAATTTAGTATCAACATTTTTTTATGTAACAGTAAATCATATTAAAATCCTCTTTATTGTAATTTAATCGATAAAAAAAAAGGGAAACGGAACAAGTACGAATTTCTAAATTGTTGCTTGTAAATTAAAATAACAAGCATCGGGTAACAAAAATAATTGCAAAGTATTAAAATTAAAGCTTTAAAAGTTAAAATTAACCATTTGGGAGCAGGTTTAATCTTAAAATTATAACTCAAGTCCCAACCCCAATTATAATGGCTTTTCCTTTGTGAACATCCGTCGATAGGTTTGGTTACTATTTGTTTTACAGACTATTAAAGACAGTAGTTAAAAAATATCTATGCACGCAAATCATATGTATATAGTATATCCGATTCGATAACACGCTAAGACCTTCGAATTTTTAACGTAAAGTAGCACTAAGATATGCACAAAATAAAGAGAAATTTGAAATTCGAAAATTGAATATTTTATACATTGTTTTGTCGCTAGATCGACGTATTTTTTGGCTTAAAATGTATGAATATAGTTTATCGATGGCAAAAAAAATGTACCATTCCCGTGTGTGCACAAGTGCCGAAATTGTATGCTTTTCGAAAATATATTCAATTTATTATAACCCTAGCATTTTCAACAAAAAAAGTTGAAACAATACCATGTAGCGCAAAAAACAAAGTAATTCGATTTTCATGGCTAAGTTTTTACTTAATATAATATGAGAAAAGGAAAAATATGGAACTGTTTTTATCGATGAAGTTTGATAAAGCCGTTATTATGATACAAGAAAAATAAATTTGTCGAGAATTGCTATTAATTTTGTAATTTTGAAGTATGTTTAAACATAGTACTAACGATAAACTTTGTCAAACCAAAAATATTTAAACCCTTTCCTCTAGAAGGAATAGATTTGTTTCTATACTTCACTTTTCTTAGAAAATTTTCAGAGATTGAGTTTGAAAATTTTACCGAAGGTAATCTAATACGTTGCTCTAGCATATAATTATAAATTATATAATTTCCTCAACTTGTAGTCAAACTTTATTTTTATTAAGAAAAACCCCCCAAAAGAGAGAAAAATTACACTTTGACTAAAGTAAATTTCTAGGTTGCTACGTGTTATTGAATGATAAACAGTAAACAGGCAATACAAATATTTTCATTATATTTTTAATTACGATTTATGGACTATATGGCAATTGACAATACATTTATATAGATAGACGATCAACCTTAATCGTGTCCACTGTGCTCCTTTTTTTTTAATTGTTCTAATTATTGTTCACTTCTTGTACCATTAAACTTTTCGAAACGCGAAACCTCCCATAATCTATCTCTTTAAGTTTCTCTAATCTTCTATTTGTCATCCGAACCAATCTACCGAACTTTTTTTCTCTTGCTGAACAGTTTTGCTCCTTGCCGTAATGTGCTTTGTTTGTGGCTGTTTCTGATTTATTCTTCTTTTTTTTTGGTTTTCATCTTTATCTGTATTGCTTGCCGTTGTGCTTTATTATTGTGTGCATTTTGTGCTTTTTTATTTTTGCTGGTTAATAAATTTTATTTTATTAAACTTATGTTGTATTTTGTTTTGTATGTATTTTGATTGTTATGTTTTATAATTTTGCTCTTGTTGTAATATGTTTTTTTCAAAAATGTTATTGTTATTGTAATTTTATCTTTGTTTTGCGTTGGTGAATTTATTGCGTTTTTCTTAAATGCTTTGTTGCTCTTTGCCAAACAAATATTGCTTGCGTTTAAAATTTGATATTAAATGTTGCGTTTGGGTTTTTTATTTAAGCGTTTGTTTTTTATAAGTATTTTTTATTTTTTTAAACGTTCGGTAAAGTTTTTGTGATCGTCTGTTTTTTCATGTTAAGGCTTTGTATGCTACTTTTGTATTTTTTATGCGTTACTTTTGTGAATTGCTTGGATTTGTGGCGTTTAATTTTTTTTAAGTTTGAAATGTTCATAAATAATTGTTGCAGTGTTAATATTTAAACAGTGATAACAGTGAAACGACTAATCTACTAATGTAAGTGTATATCTACATTTCAAGGTAGAACCAAATCTACCGAACATTTTGTTTTTGTGAAAGTGGCCATGGATATGCTTAGTATTTAAGAACGATTAGAAAGTTTAGCTGTAAGATATGATAATAATTATTATAACCGTTTGGTTTTTTAATCTTTGTCCAAAACATATTGTTCTTATTAGTTTGGTAGCAATAGTAAATATTTTAATAAAGTTTTAATTTAAAAAAAAAACATATAAAATAATAATTTGTATGTATTAAATGTTTTGTTTTAATTATTTGCACTGTTAAAAGTTGATTTCAAAGCAAAAGTTATAATTATTGTCTTTGGTTTTCTATCAGGTGCGGGGTGAAATTGCGTTTAAAATAATGTAAATGTGATTCGAAACCAAAATTATTTAAGAGGACCTAAATTCATATAAAAGCACGTTAAAAACACATGTTGCCTTTAAACGGATCGGTAAAGTTTTGGGTTAAAGATAAAGTAAACATTTTTTTTATATTTCAGTTTTTTTTCTAAAGGTATAAACAATTTTATGGACAATGCCAGCTAGTCGTTTGTTTGAATTTTGCAAGTGCCATAAATGCAGTGTTAAGATTTGAAACTAATAATTTTAGTGTAATACATCATAAGTGGGTTTAATTATTTTTCAAGATTTAAAAAACCCTACAACGTACTGTTAATTTTTAACATTAAAGATAAAATTATAAAACATAGTGTTATATATGTGTTATGCAATCCTTAATAAACCTTATTAAATACGGCTAACTATGCTATAAGTCTATTATTGTTATGATTTTCTAATAAATACCAAAAATAAAACAAGTTCTTGCGAAATAATTAACAATTAGAAAAAATTGAAAAGTATAATAAAAGAAAGTAACAAAAGAAAGTAACTTGATCATAATTGGCTAAAGTAAACGTTCTATGCAGCAAAAAATGATGATGTTGACAAATTAACTTTAGATACAATATTTTTACCTGTGTGCAGTGACTGATGGTTTCAAATCACGCACTATTGTATGAAAACAAACCGTAATTAAGAGCAGCAACCAGTCGTGCCTTAACACTGCAACTTTTTTTTTCAATGATGGGGGGATGGAATGGTGATATTTGATTTGATAATAAACATATATTAATAATAATATAATCTAATAATTTGATAATTTGTGAGTACAAGTTTCATTGTATTTCAACCTGCAAAGCAGTACACGGCAGCTAGTATATATAATTATATTTTGTTTTAATTTTGTAAGGAAAAATAAATATTTAATTAGAATTACCAAATAAATTTTATACTTTAGCATAAATCATGTAAAACAAACACATATTATAATCGACACTATATGCTTAGTGTATTATTTTTATGCTCATAAAATATAATATTGTGTTTGCACACAAAGAAAACCTGAAAAATAACAAACTAATACACATTATAAGAAATATTCAATTTTTTTAAATGTATCTTCCAGCATGGTTAGGATTATTAGTACCAAAATTAATGTAAGTTGGTTGGTTTACATAAAAAATAAATTCATATCTACTATATGAAGTTGACTTGTTTCCATCTATAAAATAAGAGAAAAAACAGAAATTGTGCTACGAACTATTTGTAAAGCCACATAATATTATTTCCAACCACTCTAATCACAAACATCTAAAAAATATCTACTGTGGCTGAAAATGCCAATCTACACTAGAAATGCTTTGGAAACCAAACAAGCCATCATCCTAATCCTCTCATTTCCAAACTCTCATCAACTATTCTTGGCAAACCACGAAAAAGATTAAGGAATTGGTGGTGTCGATACTTGCTAGTTCAATAGAAAAAAACCAGCACAGTCTGATCCAACAACTAGGGAAGAAGTGGTATGATATTTTGTAATTAGATAGTATGTAATCCATTGCTTTTAGAATAATTATGAAAAAAATGAATTAATCTTTTAATAATTTGGACATTTTAGACCACCTAAACTGAGCATACCCACATTGTTTCCTTCGAAATACTATCAAAAGTTTCAAGTAATTTTTAGAGTTTGCAACTCTATTTTCAAAGTTTGCAAGCAAATATTACACAAGATATGAATAATTTTATAAAAGGTTGGCCAACTTCTTGTACCCCTGTAACTCGCTATGATTGTGATCTGTTAGGTAATATTGAAACATCCAAGTTTTTAGAGTTCTCAAAATGGTGTCAAATTAATTGTTATAATTGACAAGAATTTGCATGTAAGCTCGATAGTTACTATGTTATATAACGTGGTAACCGTAGAAATCGTAACCGTGGTAACCATAACTCTAGTAACCATACAAACTCTTATATCATTACCAACGATACGACGGTAACCATAACCTTGACAACCAACCAACTTAATCACAACCATAAAAATACTTTATTGTACAGAATTACATATTTCCTCTACCCAAAAAAATGTCAATAAATTAAAATCTATTAATATTACATAACTGTTTGAATCAAAAACTATAGGTACAAAGTTAACTACATTGGGCTCCAACAAGACCACACAGACTTATATTGGAATTATGGTGACTAGTGTAATGGTTGCTTTTTTTAGAATAAGTAGTATATTTATATATTATCTACCAATAGTTGTGTTTAGTTCGAATTTCAAACTATATTATTTTCAACAGCTTTCATATTTTCCAATACAAATTTTCTTACAAAGATTGTAATCGTTGAACTAATTTTAATGCTTATTGAAATGAATACAATTTTTTTAAATAAATCATTAGGACGATTTATCTGTTGTAAGACACTCAATTTCTCAAAAAATATGAATATTTAGAAAATTATTTTTTTCCTATATTGGTAGTTACATATTTTACAATATTTTTCACTGCTTTAATACAGTTAGGCCATGAATTTCTAAAGACTCAGTATTTGTCGACATAAGGTGCACGCTATTAAAACGCATGATCGGTATGTGTATCAAAAATAATGTTTACAGTCTTTTGAACGTGTAGGAATTTTTTTTATATAAACGATTACTAAGTTTTCATTTATGTAAACTTGAAATGGAAACGCACAACATCGAATCACACAAGTGTTTTTCCAAAGTAAAAAAAATTGTGATTTCGAGTTAACCCCCAAAAAAGTTGTGCTTTCGGTAAGGCAAGAATGCGATAAACAATATTTAAAAAAAAATCATATTTTAAATGGCTGATATGCGAAATTATACCAAAATCTCACTTTATAACACTTAAAATGATTTATACATGTAGGTATAAATAATATTGTCTTCTCATTAATGATTCGAATGACCCTGTACATAAATATACAACCCTTAAAAATCTGATGAACAGTGGATTATTGGTTTGTTTTGACCTTAAATGAGAGCTCTAATTTTTTGAAAACGTGCAACCCAATGCATTGGCTATTTTTTAAATTGACAAAACTATTTTTTTTTTAGAGAGTTGACCACTCAAACCACTCAACTCAACTTGAAAATGTTTCACCAATTTTTAATGTCAATGTGCAACCCAATGCATTGGCTATTTTTTAAATTGACAAAACTATTTTTTTTTTAGGGAGTTGACCACTCAAATAATGTTTTCATCGTAGAACGTTTCAACACAGTTCGGATTTTTTTTTATAATTTTAAGTATAAAATAAAAAAATTCTTTGCTATTGATACTAAAAATGGATACATATAATAAAATAAATAAATAAAAACAACCTTTTTCTTGGTAAAATTTGATTTTAATTTTTATTTTAAGAGTAAAACGATATAAGCAATTCCCGATTCGCTGTAGAGTACTTTGAAGCGAGGAGTTGTTTTTCATTAAAGCTAATAATAATAATTACCCCTGTTGGTCGGGGGAAATAGGCCATCGGTTGTTCCTGTCTGTCATAAAAAGCGACTAAAAGGGACTTGTAGGGGGCAGCAGCCTCTACAATACTGGTGTAGGTGCAGGTAACCATAGAGTTATGGTAGAAACAGCTACACACCGATAAAAGTCGGCAGATATGGAGCTGTATAACTGGCGACTTCACTGCGATGAGGAAGGCAACGGGATACCACCTCATTATTTTCCCTACTTAAACAACAGTTTTTAACATCGATTCAACAATGGACTTTAGCAGAGTAAAAAATATTCCGGAGGTAAAATAGTTCCCCAATCGGATCTCCGGGTGGGAACTACCCTGCACGAGGTACAAGTGGTGAATCCCTGTAGGAAGAGGAAAAATAGGATGATAGGGACATGGAACATAAGAACAATGCGCCAATTAGGCAAATTAAAGAAAATTTATAATTAAAATGGAAAGAATGAAATTAGAAATACTAGGTTTATGTGAAACAAGATGACAAAACAGCGGAGATTTCTGGTCAGAAAACTATAGAATAATTCATTCCCAAGGAAAAAACGGACAATGCGGAATTGGTGTAGTGCTTCATAAAACCTGGGGAATAAAGGTTACAAATTATATCATGTACAGCGAAAGAATTATTATGATCCAACTGGAAGCAGAACCAAATGATCTATTTGTAATACAAGTATATTTGCCTACGTCAAGAGCTGATGACGAAGAAATCGAGGAAGTGTATGCTGGGATAGAAGAACTACTAAAACTCACAAAGGAAAAGATAACGTTGTTATAATGGGTGACTGGAATGCTGTTGTAGGTGAAGGAAAATACGGTAGAGAAGTGGGAAAATATGGACTAGGTCAAAGAAACGCAAGAGGAGACCGATTAGTGGAATTTAGCAGAGAAAACAGTTTCGTGATTACGAATACATTATTTAAAGAACACAAGAGAAGACGATACACATGGAAAATGCCCGCGATACAGAAGATACCAGATTGACTATATACTAGTAAAGAATCTGTTTAAAAATCAAGTCAAATCTTGCAAAACTTATCCTGGAGCAGACTGTGATAGTGACCATCAACTAGTGGGTATGAAATTTTGTATAAAACTAAAAAAATCGTTAAAGTTGAAAGAAAGCAAACAAACTATAATCTCAAATAGTTGAAAAACGTGGAAGTAGTTGAAGATCTAAAGAAAAACATGGATAAAATATACAGCAATAAAGAGGAGCGAAAAGAACCAATAGACAAAAGATGGGAGAACATAAAAAGCGTTGTAATAAACACCTCAAGAACCACACTAAGTGTGAGAAGAAAAATACCTAGTCGGGAATGGATCACCCCAAATATCTTGGACCTAATTGAGGAAAGACGAAAATACAAACACCGGGCTGACATGGAAGGACAACTAAAATATCGAAACATAAGAAACCGTATAAACAGAGAATCAAAAAAAGCAAAAGAAGAATGGCTAGAGCAACAATGTGCTGAAATAAACCATCTTTTTGGAACAAATAGGCTAGATCAAGCCTATGGAACCATTAAAAGTTTCCTCAAAACAAATAAAACTCGCAATAATAATATTAAAGACAAGAATGGTAAATTGCTCTTGGACACAAGAGAGGTGGTAAACCGATGGAGAGAGTACCTTGAAGAACTTTATCAAGGGAATGAGTTACAAGATATCAATGAAGAAACTAATGAGTGCTCTTATGGTGCACCGCTACTAAGAAGTGAATTTAATGCCAGTCTTAGAGATTTTAAAAATAAAAAAGCCCCGGGAATAGATGAAATCCCCGGAGAACTACCACAAAACGCAAGTGAAAGCATAATAGACGCGACGTACTATCTTATGAAAGATATAATAAAATAACATGCTTATCATTTATAGATATCGAAAAAGCTTTCGACAACATTGATTGGCAAATTATGTTCTCAATAATGAAGGAAATAAATTTAGATTTTAAAGACAGGAGAATTATATATAACCTCTACAAAAATCAAAGCGCAGAAATTACAATAAATAATGAGTCAGCTAGTGCGAAAATACGTAGAGGTGTAAGACAAGGGTGCCCACTTTCACCATTATTATTCAACTGCTACATAGAAAAAAGTATAACGGAAGTTAAAGATAAACTTAACAGACTTGGGATTGGAATCAAAGTAGGTGGTATATTGATTCCAATGATCCGGTTTGCAGACGACATCGTATTATTAGCAGAAACAGAGCACGACCTTCAGAGAGCCCCGGCAGAAATGCAAATAATTATAAATAAGTATCAAATGCGTATAAATTCAGGTAAAACAAAAATGTTGGTTTGTGCACGTGAACCCACAATTAACGCAAATATTTATTTAGAAAACAAACTTATTTCCCAAGTTTCTAGTTTTAAATACTTGGGAAGTTTAATAACATCAGACGGAAAAAGCTCGCAGGAAATTAAACAAAGAATCGGGCAAGCAAAGGCAGCTTTTATCAAGAAAAAGAAAATTTTGGTTTCGCAAAAAATTAGCAGAGAAATTAAGAAGACATTTTTAAGAACGTTTGTATGGAGTGTAGCTTTATACGGCTGCGAGACATGGGTCATTAATGAAAAGGAAAAAAGATCCCTTGAAGCATTCGAAATGTGGTGTTGGAGACGTATGGAGAAAATAAACTGGACAAAAAGAGTAACAAATGAAGATGTACTGACCCAAGTTGGAGAAACAAGATCCATAATTAAAGCCATAAAGCGACGACGATGGGACATGATGGGACACGTTTTACGCCATGACGAAGAATTGCATCATACTATAATAGAAGGTGCAATTGAAGGACGAAAACCACCAGGAAGACCAAGAAACTCGTACATATCTCAACTGAAGAATGACGCAGGGATTGATACTTACTTGCTGAAGATCGTGATAAATGGAGAGCGAAGTTAAAAACGTTGTAAACCAACCTAATATAGGTTGAAAAAAAAAAATAATAATAATAATTTTTTTCAACACCTTAAGTATATTTGTGTTATATTATTATAGCAATCAATAAAATAATGTTAAAATTTATTTTTTAATTTGGGCATAATTGCTACTTTAATTGAAATATTTTCTAAATTAATTTTTAAAAGATAACAACCATTTTTTTATAGAATCCGAGTAATAAATATTTTATTTTATTTTTAGTAAACAAATTAAAAGACATTTTCATGTCTCGTTGAAGTACCGAATACATTTAGAGTACTGGTGGAATTATGGATAATGAAAACTAATGAAAAATTAACAAGCAGTAACATAGCTAGTATCTAAGGTGGCTAGTAAACATATCAAGTTTCTGCCTAATATTTTAGTGTTTTCATAATATCTGGCCTAAACCAATTCATATGGAATATGACTTGTTAAATTATTGAATTTATTTTTCAGTTATTTGGTCGTTGTGAATACAGCACATAATTAAAAAAAATTATCATCCCCAACCCCATCCTCATTCCCAACCCCACTACCAACACCATCCTTAATACACTAAAACTTTAGTTTTGTAAATTGAAAAAAAGCAAGTTTAGCATTAGAATTTTCAAATGAAGTGTTAAAAATTATAGAAACGCATACAAAATGTATTCAAATTCATCTTTTAACATGAAAAACTCAATAAAAACATTCAAATTGCCATTTTAGTATTAAAAATATCTAGCAATCAGTGTTGAGACAAGATAAACTGAAAAATTATCTAAATAACCAAATAGATGAAATTAATTACAAATTTCAATTAGGAGGACGTTATACTCTTTAAAATTAATCGTAAAAAATGGGTTTACGGTAAAGCGTGTAGGTAAAAGCGAATTCGTGTAGGTCATGTATAAAAAAATGTTGGAACCGTTAAAAAGAAGAGAACTTTAAACAGGTTATCTCGTCGGTTTTCATGGAAAACTAAAATTTTACCTCAAATACAAGCACTTAAATTTTTTTTAAAAATGTCAAAGTTAAAATACAAATTGTGACTGTCGGTTAATAATTTCAAAAAAAGGTGACGAGAGAACCTAGAAGAAGTTCTGGTTATTTTAAATATGTAAAAAAAAAATTGACTTCGATTGTTATTTAATTGATAAGAAAGAATATGCGTAGCCAGTTAAAATGATTTTTTTTAAATCGCTGTCATGGAAGCTATGAGATTTCGAAAAATTGATAAACTGCCAAAAAAGAGTCAACATTACTTAACTTATAATTAAACATCATAGTTTAGCCTTTAAGTTACGATTTTACAAAAAAATTGCCTATAATTAACTCCTTAATAAATAGCGGGTTTAACGTCATCTTAAGATACATCTCAACAATGCTTGTAATTCCACAAAATGTGCTTGCTAATTAATTAGTTAAGTGTAATTTATTTTAAGACAATTTTGAATACATTTAGTGAACTTGCAAATTAAATAACACCATTTGCTAAATAACCAAACTAATTAAGTAAGGAAACCAATTTAGGAAATTTTATAAACATTGGTGCATAATTTTATAAATATTATTGTAGGACAACCGGCAGTTGTTCTCCGGATTTAGTTTTGTAATAATTGTATGGAAAAATTATATTATTTACGATAATCGTATAGCTTTTCCTCCAGCCTATTTCTCAAAATTATCGACCAGTCTTTTTTTTTACTGGGTATTCATACTTTTTTACTGTGTATTTATTCATGACACATGTAATAAATATTAAATTATATAATAATACGTTATATTCCACAAAAAAACTTCACTAAATATCAAATACACATAAATCATTTTACAAACTTAGAATTTAGCACACAATAGTGCGTTGCAAAAAAAAAGTGAAATCGACATTGTTTTTTATTTAAAATATGATGTAGGAATTATTTTCGTATACTGCATTGTTCTTATTTAAACTATTTCAATACCATTGCAGTTGACCAGCGAGGATATTTTTTTCACAACTGGCTATTTAGGTATATGTAATATATATTTTACACTGTTTTATTTAGTCAAATTTAGTCAACTCTAACATCAAATCTCTCTATAATAACCATTAAGATGAACTATCAATTAGGAATATAAACCATGAATCTGTTACCCAAACTTGCACGGTCATTTAATAAAGGTAGAACAGAAATAAGGAAAGGACTTAAAAGCAAAAATAAATAGTTGGAATAGATTAGGTAAAAATACAACTTACTTATTCGGTAATTGTTTATTATATTAGTAGACATGTCATAAAACAGATATAGACATATTATATTATGCACGAAAAAAAAAATGTATCATGTGGAATATGTTATTGAAAAAATCCACAGACGGCTCTTTTCCCGTCAGCTTAAGTAAATGTATATTATTTTATAATATTTCAAATTTTATAATGTGTACAATGATAATAATAAGATAAATAATAAAATATTATGTAATAAACAAAATGTGTTTTTCTAACATTAGGTTAATTTCTGGGTGGATTTCGTGGATTTGAATGTTTTATTAGTGCCTTAAGTGATTGGACATCATTTGTCTCGTATACTCTTTTGTTATCATGTGTATCCGATAAGATACATTTACGGGCAGGTAAGTCAATCTCAACTTCCACTAAGTATCTTACTGGATATTGTGTACTAGCCAATAATGCAAGCAAACGACACTTCAGTAATAAAGAGGCTTCATCATCTCCATCCTGCACAGTATCTATTAAAAATATTAAAAATATATTTTTTTTAATTTGCTAATATTAGCTTACCAGTTACTACTTTTCTTTTTGGTGCAGGACACGACTGTTTTATTTATTATTACAAAGTCATAAAAAAATAATACAATAAGCATGACTGTACGTATTGTACAGGCATGCTATTTGTATTACATGAAAGTAGTTATAATTTATTTGGTTAATTGTTAAACATTTAATTCAGTTGAATCCTTGTTCATTATTATATAAACACATTAATAGTGTTCAAAAAACAAACAACTCCATAATTATACATACCTATTATACGTGTTTGGATTAAAACTTTTAAAGATGAGGCAACATAATCTCTTCTCCTGTTTGCAAATTGTTCCAGTTCTCCCAAACCTATGAAAATAGTTATCAAATGATCGTGTTGCGAAGAAACAAATAATATATTATTTGCTCTTTATACAAAATGATTGCATTACATTTCAAATAATTGTGATATATCTAACTTTTTGTACAACCATTTATTAGTGTTGCAACTCAATAAATGTATTCTTTCTATACTTAAAATCCCAAAGAATTTATTACACAATAGCACTGTAGTCATACGTTCTCTCACACTCTCCTCAACAAAATGTTAAGTTTATTATGACAATTATTTGACATGAAACATTAAATAAATAATATTAAGAAAATATTGATTCTAAAACAAGCTTTTAAGGCTATCTACGACTGTCAAAAAATTCTTAATTACCATTATAACCTTCAGTATATCTATATTCTGAAACAAACACATCAAATCATTATGCAGTTACTAAAACCCGGTATTTTTCATAACATTCTCTCTATAACTGAAATTAATTAGATCAATACTAATTAATTGCAAAATAGTATTATATAAATGTTAGATTTATATCTTATAGCGATGATTAAATGAACGGTTTGATTTATATTTTGAATGATTCTTAAAAGCTTAAACATAAAACATATATAGATTTATGATTTTAGGTTATAAATCAAGATATTCTTTAAAAATACAAAAATATGTAACTATTAATTTTTAATTGTATATTTACGTATTGAATCTTCAATGTCTTGCAACATTTTTTGCAAGAAAAAATTGGCTTCTAAAATTTAAAACAAAATACATTTTAATGTACCTACATATTTCTTATGAACAAAACCGAAGTCAAAATCATATTGGTATTTGTCAACAGGTACATATGATCATACTCTAAGTATTTATAAATAATAAATATGAAATACGTATAATAAATATGAACTATAAAAGATGTTTTTACTTTTAATCCGGGTATCACCTGGACGTGCTGAAATTAAAACAAAAATCTGGTGTGCATAAAGAATATCTAACAACTGTGTGGAAGCGCTTCCGTAAATTGCAATGAAAATTATTACCCGTTATTTTATCGACAATTAAGATTTTGTCTGAAATTAAGAACACATAAAGTAATGATATTGCATTTATTTTTCCATTCTATTATGAACAGGAAGACAAATTTCAAGGTAAAAAAAAAACAGCGTATCAGTAACTTGGAAGAATAATGCTCCACTGTATATTCGATACGATGAGAATATTTGGAAAATTCAATAAGAATGAAATAATGGACAATTTTAATAAAATTCAACAAAAACTATTACCTGGTACAGCAAACAAAAAATTAAGTATGCCTGAAATTTACATCATAGAAATTAATGATATTAAATTTGGCTTACGATAGTAAACTATTACATTAACATTATATAATTAGAAATTAGAAGACGAAGGTCAAAGTAGAAAAAAACTATAAAATACAGACTAGGGAAACCTTATGAAATGTATTAGCTGAGTTTATGCAGTTAAGTCGATTAGAATAAAATATCTTAATCAGACGAGGTTGGTTGAGCTAACATCAGTATTTTTTTCGTAAAGCTTCTTTTTAGATTTCGGTGAAAAATATAGTAGTTAAAACACTCATCAAGTGCATAACGATAAACTTGAGATACAGTTAATATATTATTTTAAATTATTTTTTTCTACTCCTGTCCTGATATATTTTAAGATGATTTTAGTTATGATTACAGAAATCGGTGTTATTATTCATCGTCTCAATTATATGCTCCAAATGATCTAGAATAAACAAATGAAAATTTTAACTATACTAAAATATTAAAATTAAATCAAATTAGGTAAAATAAAGTTTCTATATACATATATATATATATTAGTATATTATTTAAAATATAACATCTTACTTTGTAAATACGCAGCTCTGATAGTTTGAGCTGTGATACATAATTAAAAAAATCTGTATAAAAACAGTGGATTCTAAAAAAATTAAAACAATTGTTTATAAAATAAAAATGTTACTAACTTGTCTCGAAAACATTTTTCTTATAATCATCTGTAAAAAAGTGATATGTTGAATTTTTATCAAATTAAAACTACTTTAAACTGCGAAAATAAAGTAATTACCATTATCATTTGCCAAAACATCCACAAAAAAAAAATATACTATTAAACAGAAGAGTTTCATTTTTGTCTGCGAATAATAAATAAAAAAACGTTGTATATTAGTCACAGTTGCCTTCAGTGCAGAGATAAGAAGATTAGGTTAGGTATGGTTTTGGAAATTTTAATATGATAAATATATATATATACAGGGTGTTCTAGCATGAAAGGTAAGTAATAGGTGATTGAACATCTGGGAGGCCCCCAAATAAGCCCCCCGTTTTCATTTTTTCGATTAGTCAAAAATTGAAGGTTTCGACAGTAAAGTAAAAAAATAATGACCTAAAATAACAAAAAATTATTTCATGTTATTCAGTGCAAAAAGCTCACCTTAAAAGAGGGGTCACATCATTTTCAGTCTTTTTCAGCACCTAACTCTTATCATTTTTTTTTTAAGTCATTATTTTTTTACTTAACTGTCGAAATCTTCAATTTTTGACTTATCGAAAAAATAAAAACGGGAGGCTTATTTGGGGGTCCCCAGATGTCCAATCAACTATTACTTACCTTTCATGCTGGAACACCCTGTATATATTTATGTATTTACACATTTTTTTACTAGCCTGACAATATTTCCTAGACCGTTAAGCTGATTTTTTTGAACAGGAAGGTAGATATCTTGAAAGGTACTTTATTTGGCCTAAATTACAGTTATTTCACTAATAATGAAGATAGACAAAAATAAAAATAAGTCTCCTAACTATTTAAATTGCATTGTATAAAATAGTTAGGTTACACTATTTAAAATAGAAATTAGAAAAATGTAGAAATGTTCTTATTAAATTTAGATTTTATGATGTTGTATACACTTAATTCTCAAGTGTATAAACTTGACTACGCATAACAGCTTAAAAGTGAAACTATTTATGAGGATATAGTGGAAAGAAGATAACATTTTAGAGAGATGAAGTAAAAATGAAATTTTATAAATCGTTTTCATAATATGTCACAAAGGTAGCGTCTTGATAATAGCGTAAAAAATAGAATTAAACTAAATATTTCGTCCAAGTCAAAAAGGAATATTCAGCAAAATGATTTAGATTTTCCATCATATATCATTAGTAAAATCTTATTTTTGGAGCGTATTCATTTCTGTCTTATATACGTGTACAAATTTGTTTTTAACTTTTCGTTTCAAAATCGTCAGAAATAAAATTAAAAACTTAATCACATGCAAAAACTATATTTTCCTAATTTTTAAAGTGAATAATAAATTTTTTTTAGAAAATACATTTTTTATTAAGACGGATGATAAAAACATTTCTTTTTTTAATATTTATATTAGATTTATAATGTGTATACTTATACACATTATAAACTTTTACATTATAAACATTATACGCTTATACTTTATTTGATAACTATCAAACAAACATTAACTTAATATTGCTTAGTGCTTTTTAGAAAGTCTAACAAGAAAATTTATGTTTTCTATGTTTTAGCATTAAAATTATATTTATTTTTAATGATCTTTTTTTAAAAACATCGACAACATGGGTCAAAATGACATTTTGTGTTACATGTGTTATATTTTTCTCTTATAAAATATCTAGAAATCATTATTTGCAATTTTCTTTTTAAAAAAGAAAATGTCTAATGTTTTGTTTTTTGTTAATTGTGGTTTTATGTTATTTTTTTTTCAATTGTTTGATGTAAAAAAAAATAGTCTACGGTGTAGAAAATATCATTCTTCAAAAAAAAAACACTTGTTTTTGCATGTTTTTAATTTTGGAATTTTATTTTTGACGATTACAGAATATTGTTAAAAATCTAAAACTATAAATATTTTTAAAATTTAGTTCCCTATAAAGTTTAATTTTTAGCTTCGATGCGCGGAGGTATGGTTTTTTTATCTTTGTACTGTTGAAACTTTATGAGTTATGGTGGAAAATCTTAATTATTCTTCTGAATATTACTTCTTTCACTTGGGGTGGACAAAACATGTATTTTTGTAATCTTGGTTGTACACGCAAAGAGTTCTACTTTTGTGAGGTATAATGAAAGCGATTTTAAAAAATGCCTTTATTCACTACACTTTCTTTTGTTACACTTCAAGCCAAAAAACACCAAAATCTATTATAGAATTCTCTCCAAAATGTGGATGTTGTAAAACGATGATAAAGAATCGATTAAAAAAATAACTAACAATAAAAAATCCTTACTACTGTTCTTAAACACTTTTGACTCATTAGGCTCATGCCTTTTTAGCTTAAGCTTAAATTTTAGAGTTAAATAGAAGTACTTACTTAAATTGAGGAGTTGGTTCTTGGACAACAGTGGACTTGTTCAGCTTTTGAAACTAAATGTACTGCTTGCGACTTATGGTTGGGCTTAAATGTCGACCAAAAAATTACAATCCAAATATTTTTTTGCAGTGTAAATATTATGTTCATTTATTTACATAATCGGTTCATTTTTTTTTTTTTTGCGATTTATTGCGTACAAACCATACATAGAAAGCGGAGTTGGGACTAGGTATTTCTACACAATACGCATAAATCAAAAAAATGTATTAAAATACAATTTTTATAACGTATATTATAATATTATGATGTGTTATAATTAATTAAAATTGACTAATAATTTTCAGCAATAATTTTTAACAAAGTGCCTTATGCTAATTATGTTTAATCGAAAACAATGGCGGCTTATCGGTTAGGTTATTGGTTATTGGATCACATAACTGTGTGAAATAAGAATCGTAATCAACCTCAGCAAGTTTACTACTGTAGACTACTGTAAACAATCAACTTTTACAACATTACATTTGTCTACAAAGTGTGAATAACAACAATATGTCCTTCTTCTTTATGATAAATGCATTTAGATGCTAAATAAATATTTGTTCAGACCAAAACAGTTCACGAAACTGCCATAATCGACTATGCAACGTTCCACTCTAGACTCAATGGTCATCCGAACCAACTCGATAAAATAACCTCGCTTTTAGTTCTCTACCAGACATTCCGATCATCACCGTAATTTTCACACACTATAACTTTGAAGATTTGTGTCTTAATACTGTATCGCACGAATTTTTCTCATCTATCATAATTCGTCGACAATTCGGCTGCTAAAAGCCAGCCCAATGTCTTTCGAAAGTATACGAAAATTGAATTTAATATATTTTGTTTTTGCTATAACGTAAATTTAGGTCGAATAACATTCACTGCTAAGCTTGGTTCTGGGTTAGTTAGCCGTTGTTTTTGTTTTCGAGATTCAGCTATACCGTGCGGTGTACACAACGGCCAAATGTTTTCACTAGCTCTGCTCAGGAAAAAAATGAACAACAAAATATGACGTAGGTATCTTATGCGATCAACTGTATACATAAAATAAATATGAAATACCAACGAAATTCTCAAAGGCCAATGTCAACCGGTAACAATGCTTTCCATAATAATAATAATAATACTTTACTAAAAATCTGTAAAATCTAATCCTCTTTGAAACTAGCAAACAATCTTGAGCCACACTGCAAAAGGCGAAATAAGTGCTCGCAAATTTATTATATAGCAAGAGATTCGTGATATTTAATTAGAACTATTAATGCTGTAAGTGTTAATTTTTCAAAAATGTATAGCGTGCCGCAATCCGGAAAACCTAATGCTTGTAATAGGCAGATACTACCTCGACATAGAAATTCAATTATTAGCTGGCTACTATTTTATTAGGTGTAGGTATTATTTATATGGGAAAATGAAAGAAAAGAAAACTTTTTCAGTTGCATATCTAGCATGAACGTTGAAGCTACATGTATTATCAAGAGGGGGTGCCTAAAAAAAATTCTGGGGCAGGATATTGTCACTTTAGCAGTGTTGGACAAAATCGTTATTTAAATAAATAGCGGTTCTTGTATCATTGCAATGATTTATTAAATCGTGTTTCCAATTTAACAGGCCATCTGCTAAATAACAAGGCAAATTCCGAGGGACAGAGGCCACTCAGTCTAAGTACAATCTAAGTTGTAATACACGAGCACAATAATATTGTACACGTGCATTGTTCAAATAATAACATGTTTTCATGTTAAACTAAAACTATATTATGTAGGTTACCCGTGTAAGAATTTTATCGGTTTGGAAAAAACAACAGATACTACGTAACCAAGTCACATTTTATAAAAGCGATACCGAATCATCCGATTTAATATACTATACAAAATATGCTTCTTGATGGGGCTAAAATAATACTTGTTTTTACTGAACACCAAAAATATTATTTCAAACCCTTTAAACCATGTACAAATACATCAGTATATAAAAAACCCAGATATGTATAATATTCTGATGGCTAAGGTTTAACTGCTTTAGTCCTACTAAAATAAAACTCAATTAAAAACATGACAAAGTTAAGTTACGCTTATACGAGTATAAAGAGGAACGGACAGTTTAAAACGCCCAAGTTATAACTTCGACATGTTTTCAATACTTTTTTTTACCTTTCACTTTTGGAGTTAACTCACAAAACAAGATTTTATTAGGCTTTCTGAGTCGCGTTTCACCCTTAAATATACTTTCTTCTAGTTTACTAAAAGTTGTACAGACCAATAAATAACCTAAGAGTAGGTGATCAGATTATGTTTTTTGAGTGTCGTTTTTATATTATCTACATAATGTACCATAATTATCAGTATCCTCACATTGACTTTAGCACGAACAATTATTCGAAACTAACGTTAAATGAGTATAATATAGTTTATGACGTCAGCATTTTTTTGAAACATCTAGAAAATTATTCGTATTCTAAAAAGTAATCGAGTCCAAGTCAATAGTACGTGATTAGAGTGGGTTTAATATAATGTCAACGGTTTGGTCATAAGTCAAGGAGTTTTAAGCAATACATTTATCACACTACAATATTTAGTTCAACTTTCCAAAAGTTGTATTGATGTTATTTAAGTATTTTTATATTGTTATGCTTGTTTTTTTCGACAAACAAATAATTTTTAAAAAAATCCTTATATATTAAATATTATTATAAGAACTATACGCCTTAAATTCTATACAAACACTGTTTTACATTTATATTATAACTAGATGGATAACTTTGAAAATATATTTTTGATTTATATTATATTTTAACAATATTATACAAATAAGACCGAACAAAGGGATATAAAACAGTGTGATATTATTTTTTAATATCACAATTTTTAAAGGCTTATTGATCACTAAAAGATGTATTTGGTTAGCAATTAACCAGTTTTATATAATTTTATAGAAAATATAACGATGATTTTCTTCATTTTTATTTAGTTTCTTATTAAACAGATTTTTATTTGGCGTGTTGGTTTTTTTTTAAATTTAACCGGGTAAATAAAAATTAGGTAATTAATTAATTTTATTTATGTTGAACAAAATAAGCATCAACAATAGATTAAGTACATGTACAGTATGTTTGAAAAAACATTTGTGTTTGTATAAAATAGTATTGAGCGCAAAACTTTTTCTATAACATAGCTATAAAACTACTTTTCACCGGGCTAAACTAAATAAAAAAAAAAAATTGTATCCAAGGCTAATCATCGAAATAAGAATTTCGTAGGTACCTGTATTTATGGCTTTCTGTAAATATTCCCATGTTACATTGACTAATTTTTCAGCAGTTTTAGACACATTCCCTATTAAGAACGTTTCATTCAAATCGCCATGATATCCTCGATGACATACAGTTATGTCGACTGTAAATAATAATAATGATTGGACTTCAAAAATAGGGTACTGGGTAATGGGGTGTTTGTGTAGTGTTGAAAAACACAAACCATTGCAAATGTATCCGTCGGCTAGAGGTCTCATGTCCGGTATACCATGACAGATAACTCTATTAACAGATGTACAACATGACTTTGGATACTTGTAATAGTTCAGCGGTGACGGATAACATTCTCTTACAACACACGCTACGTGACATATTCTATCGATTTCATCGGTTACTACGCCAACATCGATCATTAATGCTACTTCACGGCCAAGCTTCAAAAAAATATCAAATTACATTTATTTACATTTTAAATAGGAAAATATTATATTTGTAAATTTTTTTTTTTTTTTTACCTTACAAGCTATTTTCATTTCTCCTAGTTCTTCGTCATTCAACACTTTGATGTGAGATGCTAGTTTAACTTGTTGTTCACTTAGGGGTATACCTTCTGGATGATCGCCATAATCAGGTCGTGGTATATGATCGGACCCAGTACGCGGTGCGGATGTTTTTTTGGGGCGCAACGGACCTAAATTAAAAAAAAAAAAAGATATGATATTATAATGTCAACTTAAAGATTGCTAAAATCTAAAGTAGAAGTGTAAACATATTATAGTATTAAATTACTTTTTTTTACCTGTGAATGCATAATTTGGCCATGGGTTATAAACGTCTGGAGTACCAGACGTTTATAATCCATTTATATTGTATACGCATTATAAATAAAAAAAGGATTGTGGTTTTGTTTGTAGTTGGTACCTATATAAAAAATCATTTTTTAGCCGAGTCTGCAACCACGAAAGAGCATTTTCATGTCTCGTTGAAGTACCGAATAAATTTAGAGTACTGGGGGAATTATAGAAAATGGAAATGATTAACAAGCTAGTAACTATGGTGGCTAGTGAACATATCAAGTCTCTGGCTAATATTTTAGTGTTTTCATAATATCCGGCCTAAAACAATTCATATGGAATATGACTTGTTAAATTATTGAATTTATTTTTCAGTTATTTAATCGTTGTAAATACAACACATAATTTAATATAACAGCGTAACGCTTTTTTGGTAATTTTTTTTGGCTATGTGCCAGAACTAAGACATCCCCACCCCTATCCCCATTCTCATCCCCATCCCCAACCCTAAACTTCATTCCCAACCCCAACCCCATCTCTCATCTCTCATCTCTAATCTCTTATCTCTTATCCCCTATCTCCTATAATATCCTATCTCTTATCTGATACCAGAGTAATGATTTTTTCTTCACAAGTTTTATCAAATTGTTTGCTATAGTAGTATACTACCCCATTCCAAATTTTTCTTTATTTGTTTTTTTTTCTAACCGTTGTTTTAGGAATTATAATTAGACTTAAAGGAGAGGTAACCAAGATACTGTATAGCTAACCTAATAATTTCCCTGACTAACCTCAGGGAAATTAGTTTAAAATTTGAAACAATTTTTCACCCCAGTCGTTAAGTAAGCAGGACCCTAGCTTTCTAAGATGTTCAATTTTTTCCCCCGACGAGTATCTAGACAAACATTACGCTTTTCGTTACTTTGCATTTCTTAAGACATACCCCTTAAAGGCAATAACTTTTTACTAAATTTTAACACAGTAATTTTTATTACCTAAGCCTGATGTGCTCTTTTCCATGCCCGAATTTCGTTGTTTTCCACTAATTTAGCAACTTTATCTTATCGTTTGGAATATTTTTATTCAAAATCTGCTGTGGGACAGTTTAAGAGGTGTGGAAACGCTTATTGTTGGTATCTTGGTTATGGCGCAGTCGGTTAGAATCTTTTACGGCATTCGAATCTCGACCTAGGGCTAATTTGGGGATGTCGAAATTTAGGGTTTTCTCATGTGCAATTTTGTTGATATCATTTTTTTTTTCTAGTATAAATGCTAAGGTTATAATATATGGAAAATATTTTCGAAACACCAACGACTTCGGCACTTGTGCACATAAGTTTGAATATATTTTTTTTTTACCTGACACGGATAAATATTCATAAATCAAGTGTTAAATTTCTACCAGAAAAATACACCGATCCAACGACAATTGTGCACATTATAGTGTTAGATTTTATGTAGAAAAATTCGAAGGTTATAACATATTATTCATCGAACCAGATACGCTATTTACATACGATTTGCGCACATAGATATTTTATTATTTCACAATCGCTGCCTTGAAATATTCCGTAAAACAAATGGGTAATTTTAATAAAAAAAAACCTAGCGCTAACGACAATGACTATACGTGTATTAAGTATGCCTATTGACGGTGGATATTCATAAAGCAAAAAGCCAGTACAATGGGGTAGGGACTTTTGAGGTTGACCGAGCTGACTTGATGTGATAAAATCACTTTTAAATAAACTGTTCGATGCGAATCCGTAGGAAAAAAACGATTAATAATAGCAATAATGATTTATGTACTATTGGGGTGGTTGCGATAAGGGTTGATCGTTTTGGTACAATAGTTTGTTGGACCTTGTTACCAACGATATGATGCAAATATATTCCAGAAACCTGTTGACTGGTTAATTCACTCTCACTCATTAAAACCCACAAACTTACAACCTTCAAAGTGTAATTTCCCCATTTATTTTGGTTTTTCCTAAATAAAAAAAAAAATTTGTTTTACTACCAATTTTTAAGAAAATCGGATACGAAGTTATTGTGCCCTATTTTATAAAACAAATATGTTAATATCTCTTTAACTTAAATTAGGATTTTTTATGAAGTTTATTGTAAATTGAAAAATATATATATATTTTTAACCCAAGTGTTTTGGTTACTAGTGGACTTGTTGGTTCGTCTTGGCCTAAAACGAGACCCTTGTTTAAATATTATCCACCAATTTTAATGTCGCAGTCGTCTTGCCTATTTTTTTAATGGACATTTATAACATTGATTAAACATTTTTTTATAGAATAGGACACTCAAAACAAAATAAGTTCCCATCATAGCTCAAAGACGGGATGAGTGCAACAAGTACTACACCGAAATGGGAATTGTTTTTAACGCTTTACTATTAAATCAAAAGGGAAATCAAATTTTACTAAGACAAAGTGTCTTAATCCTAATTTACGACAAGTAACCATGTTGAATATCAATTACATAGAGCTCATCCTTTCTTTGAACTAAAATGAAAATAAAACAAATTTGGTTTGATTGCCTTATTTTAAACATAAAAAAAAAGTTTTATCAATTTTAAAAATGCCCATTGCTTTGTGTTCTACTCAATTTCAAATGGCGGTGAGTTGGTAGGCAATCTTCAATAAATTAGGGCAAAACATTTTAGGCCTAGCCGAATCATTATCCAATGGGTTGTATATCATATAGTTATGTATATGGATAACACCATGTACCTGTAAAAATTATTTGAATTGTTAAACCAGTGAGGTTTGTGAATAATTTCGCACATCGGTGCATGTGTTTCAAAAGTAAAAAAAAAAAAAGTTAGAATATGATTTTGTATTGAAGTATTTTTTTTATCGAATTCCCAGCTAGGTGAAAACACAATTTTTTATTCACTTAATAAAAAAATGGAAATATACCACTTTTTTTTTATCAAGAAAGGCTTTAATTATAAAGATTATTCGCCAAGGTATATAAGGCGTAAGAAAGATAGGTTATTAAATTTTGTACATGTAAGATGTAATTTACAATTTGTTTAATAAGTTAATTTTAATGAAAAATTGCCAGGTAATTTTTGCGTTGTCTTCGTTGAGTGCTTCTTCTAACGAAGTCGGAATTGTGAGTGCAATGCGTGCGTTTGTATGTATAGGGCAGTGGATGATGATATGTTTGATTGTTAGGTTTGTTCGGCATGTATCACATACTGGTCTAGGCTCTTTGCTAATAAGGTATCAATGGGTAAGGTGGGTGTGTCATTATTTTAGTCTGGTGGTAGCTGTCTCTTCTCTTCTTATTAAGGGTTGATACGATTAGGGTTGATCGTCTGTCTATATAAATGTATTGCTATTGTAACCCATATATCGTTGTTAACAATATAGTGAATTATTTCCATTGCCTGTTTACTCACTTACACATAGACATATGTGACATATTTCTTAGCTCCGCATCGAAGCTAAAAACCAAAAATGATTCACATAAATTGTCAGTAAGTCGGGTTGGCCATGTATTTCTTGAGACCTTGAATTTGTCTTTTGAACATGTAACAAATAATTCGTATATTTTCATTTATGTAAACAGTGGAAATGGAAACGCACATCGAATCAACCAAGTGTTTTTCTGAAGAAAAAAATTGTGTCTTCGAGTTAACGCTCAGGCTAAAATTCGGCAAATATACTTCCATAGCAAATCATATTTCGAAATCTTTGTTTACTTTTGAAATACATGTGCCAATGTGCGAAATTATACAAAACCCTCACGCTCTAACAATTAAAATAATTTATACAACTATGTCATTGTCTTATAATTAATGACTTATTGGTTCGTATTGGCCATTTTTTACCATCACCACCATTTTAAATATTTTGAAATTGAGTGGAACACAAAGCAATGGGCACTATTAAAATTGATATATTTTTTTTTATTTGACCCTGAGACCCAATGGTTTTCATCATCATTTTCTAGTATTTCTTTTTTGAAAACATTTTTGGTTACCATATTTTACAATATTATAAAAATACTAAACATTAACCTTTTTTTTTTTATTATTTTCCTTAATCTTATCAACTTTTAGAAACTTAAATTGTACCGTATGTATTTAATTTACTATTTAAACTGAGAATAATTTTCTACATTTTTATCACATTCAGTCAGCTCGGGCCAACTCAAATCCCGATCCCAATTGTAATGGCTAATTCCATTTTGAATATTCGTCGATATCCATACTTAAGGTTAGGTTAGTTTTTATGATTTACGGACTATTAAAGAGGGTAGTTGTAAAATAATAAAATATCTATGTGCGCAAATTGTATGTAAATAGTATATTCGATTCGATAACATTTTTCATTTTTCACGATTTGCTATGACCTTCGAATTTTCGACGTAAAAAGTAATACTAATAGATGCGCACAAAAAAAAAAAAATTGAAATCGAATATTTACAATTTTATGTATTGATTTAGTCGTCCAATCGACGTATTTTTCTGCATAAAACTTATAATTTGAGTTGAAGTTTTTTTTTGATGATCAAAGTAGGACAACGAATGATACAAATTTTGGTTGTGTATAATTTTTAAATCCTATTACATCCATCCTTAGTAATTTGATAAATTATGGATAACTAGGGACACGTGTGTAGGAAAATATTACAATCACCATAACACAAAGATTTCTAGTAATTTCAATGATATATTATCTGCAAATTCATTATGAAATTGCTACAATACAAACGGTACACATAGGAGTGATTAGTCGAAAAGTCGGACAAAATTATTTTAAATGGTCAAAAATAAAACAACATTTAATAATTTCCACAAGTTTTTGTTCCGTCAACGAAAGATTTTTTTCGATATTTTTTCCTCGAAACTCCTAAAGTGTAGTGTTCTCTCTTGGTATACATTTTCCTTAAGGTTTAAAAAACAAAAAAAGTTGAAAAAAATTCAAAGCATTAATACAATGTTGCGGTATGCCTGATTCGAACCAGGTATACTCCGCGTTATACTTAACTATTCATTTTTGTCGACTTTAAGTAGTTAGAAATGTTTTATGGATTTAGGTTCGAAGGGGAGATCTAATCCGACAAAAATCTAACAGTGAAAAAGGGCCAAGTTCTAGACCACGTCCCAAAAAAGTCATCCTATCAAAGTAGTGTTATCTACATTCAGGCCAAGTTTGCTATTTCTTTAGTTAATAACATCGCTTCACTCCTAATTTCATGAGCAAAACTCCACTTTTATTTGTATTGCTTAACAGGGAAGAGTGGAGAATTGCTACAAACCAATCTCAGGATTGAATACAATAGAGAAGGAGAGCATATATAATTTTCTTGAAAACCTGTTGTCAAACTTTCTTTTTATTAAGAAAAAAACCCCAAAAAAGGGGAAAATTACACTTTATCTAAAGTCAATTTTTAGGTGGCTCGTGTGAGTGAGTCAACAGTAAACAGGCAATGAAAACATGTTCACTATATTTGTTCGATCGACGTATTTTTCTGCTTAAAATGTATGAAAATTTATCGATGGTAAAAATAATGACTAAAACATTCTCATGTGTGCACAAGTGTATGTATTTCGAAAATATTTTCGATTTCTTATAACCTTAGCATTTGCTATATAAAAAGTTTCAGCAAAATCGCACAAGGAAAACCCCGAAATTTCAACCACTCTCCCTCCTCCTGGGCAAAGGCTGAAAGTTTTAAAAAATTTGGTTGGCGCAATTTTAAGATTTAACAGCAAACAAGTCAAACAAATTCCAAATTTGTGTGGAATTTAAACCGTTTCCAATAGAAAAGATAGAATTTTTTTCTTTATTTCACTTTTCGAAGCAAAGTTTTAGGGATCGAGGTCGGAAAAATTAGACCTAAGATATATTATCTAGAATGGAACTACAACATATACAATTTTCTCAAAAAAATCTGTGATCAATCTTATTTTTTAGTAAGGAAACCCCCCTCAAAAAAAAGGGAAAAATTACACTTTGAGCCGTCAGGTGCAATGTGTCCAGGTTGGCTGCATGTGCCTATTATTAACTAAGATACATGGGTTACTATAGCAATACATTTATATAGACGGTCGATTAACACTTATCATATCCACCTTAGCACTAAACATATTGTATTAAGCATATAATTATTGTCATTAGGTACAATGCTTTTGTCCATATTTGTATTTTTATCTGTGAACACCGAAACTCCCTTTCTTACTCACTTACGTACAATATTTCTTACTGTGCTGGTTTATATTGTACTTGGTTTGACTAGACTGTTTTGAACCTATTGTCCACAGATTCGCATCGAAGCGTTTTTTTTTTATAATGATTTTATCACTTTCAGTTGTATTAATTTCTGTAGTCCGTTGAACTCCCCGTCCCCACTATGTCGTGATCCTACTATGCTCCCTTTTTTTAAAAGTTTGAAATTTTCATAAATAATAGTTCAGACTTAAACGCAAAAATATTCACGAAACTGCCACTATCTACTATGCAAGGTTCCACTCTAAACTTAATGGTTATCTGAAACAACTTGTTAACATCCCCTCTACTAGATCACTACCAGAAATGTTGTTCTTTGCTGAAATTGAACAAGGGATTTGCTTCAGTATGTCCAAGGTAATGAAAGGTTTAACTGTAGGAATTTTCCCTCAAAAAATGTCACTGTATAGTTTTTGTTTATCTTTGTAAATACATGTACCTATTTTGTTGCAGATTGTAAATATTCTAATGAAAGTTTTATTTTATAAATAAAAAAATAACCATAATAATTTTTATAGTATTAAAGTATTTTGTTTTAATTATTTCGGATTATTAAAAGTTGATTTCAAGTTAAAAAAAATATTATATTACAGTCGCTTTGGTTTCCTATCAGTGTGGATGACATAATATATTATTTCATTAAAAACAATATTACATTTTCTTCAAAAGCAAAATTATTTAAGCGTACCTACATTTCATATAGGGGCGCATATTATCGTTGAACCGGATCGGTAAAATGTTGAGTTTAAAGATAAAGGTAAAATTTTTTTTATATTTAAGTATTCTTCCACGATAAAGGGATAAGCAACTTCAAAACAATGTCAGCTAGGAGTCGCTTGGTTTGAATATTTCTATGTGCAATAACATGGAGTATTATTATGACTCATATGTTTTTTCATACCTGTACGAATTCAAGGTAAATGGATGGCAAAAAAAATATTAGTAACCGTGTGTTGTTGACACAATTTACCGTTTTTATAATATACTAGAGAATTTTATACAACGACAATTTAGAATATAAAATAAAACCTAGTACATTATCAATTGGAAACCCAAATTTGGGCCTCTGGATAAAGAAATTTGTAGACGTTAGAAAATAAAAGTCATAAAAAACCAGTACTGTTAGGTCAGGGCATAGTGGGGTTAGGGAGGTCACGGGCTTACAGACATTATTATAACTGAAAGTGATAAATTCTCTATTAAATAAATACTTCAATGCTAATCTGTTGACTGTTGAAAGGGTTTAAGATATTTTTTTGGTTTCTCAATGTTTATCGGTATTACTATGGTTAAAAATATTTCGTACACTTTTGAACTTATTCGACTATTTTAATGTCAATAGTACAACATGGTAATTTTAAATTGTAAAATATGTAAACTTTTTGCAATTTTTCTCGATTTTGAAGGGGAAGGGGTAAATTTTTTGTTATTTTCGGCCTAATACAGTACCTTTAACGTACGATTTCTGATCTATGGATTTGGTACACGAAGAAATTGGTCAATTTTTTTTATATTTAAGTATTTTTCATTGAAAAAGGAATAAAAAAACTCGGGACAAAGGACAAAGTCAGCTAGGAATCGTTCGATTTATCTTATTCTGTGTGCAATAATATTGAGTGTAAAAAGCCAGCACAGTAGGGTCATGGCATGGTGGTAATCATTTTTATTTTGTAAGCAACTGTTATACAAATTTAAGGTAAATAGACGAAAAAAAAAATATATTAACCATGTGTTGGTTATACACTAGCGCATTTCATACAACGACAATTCAGAGTATAAAATAAAACCTAATGCATTGTCAATGGTAAACCCAAATTTTGGTGTCTTTATAAAAAAGTTAACTTTTTCTACTTTTGACCTACATTTATGTACTACTTCTGCGAAAATCAATTTTCCGACAATTAAAGAAAAACTATAGTCCCGAGTTTATTCTTTGTCAATATACATGTATATTGTTAAGGATACATGTGAGCTCTAATTCCTGATAAACTTTCAATTTAAATGTCCTAAAATTATGGCTAACCCCCCCCCCAAAAAAAAACAAAGTTGCACCCTTCCTTTGAGATGGAAAACGGGTATAATTTTAATTAAAAACTATTGACGTGTGGGGTCATACCAAAAAAATATTCCTTATAAATTTCAACTCGATCCGACTCTTTTATTCAAAATTGTTCGAACTTTAAGACTCGTATGGTTTTTTTTATTTGTTTTTTCAAATTTTAACTATGAAGAAGTAAACTTTTTCAACTTTTACCCCTCTCCGAAGTACCAACTAGATGAAACTTGGGATTTATAGAGTTAATATTCGAAGGAATTGATTTAGTGTGAAAATTACAGTGTAGACAGACACAAAAAAAGCCCAAGCGTTGTGAAATCAATAGCATCTCTGCTCCGGATCGAAGCTAAAAGGAGCACAGCGCGGTCGGGGCATGTAGAAGGCGGTCATATTGTTATTATACACAATTTGTAGACAAATATAATGTTGTAAATGTTGATTATTTACAATCAAGGCAGCTACAGTAGTGAACTTGCTGGGGTTGATTTAAGTCCAATTTCATAAAGTAATGTGATCCTAATCAATAACCTCACTAATAAGCCCCAAATCGGTTAATTCGAGATCATTTGAAAACTCAAAGGTCTGGTCGTTGTTTTAGATTAAACATAATTAGCAATAAGGCACTTTGTTACAAATTATCGTTGAAAATGTTTAGGCAATATTAATTAATTACCACACATCATAACATAATGTAGGTTTTTCGAATTCTAGTATTTTAATATCGTTAAAGTTGTTTCAAATTTCAATTGTTGTAACCGTTGAAACCGTTTTTGTAAAACCATATTAAAATTAAAAAAAAATACTATTCCGCCAAATAATATATTTTTTTTATTTAAGCGTATTGCGTAGAAAAGATAGTCCAAACTCCTTTTTCTAAGTAAAGTATGTACACGATAAATCACAAAAAAAAAAATAATCAACTGGTTATGGAAATAAATGAACATAATATTATTTGCACTGCCACAACATTTTTGGATATAAAAGCCCATCCATAAGTCGCAAACATTACATTTCGTTTCAAAAGCTATACAAGTCGATTGTTGTCCAGGAACCTCTCACCAACTCCACAATTAAAGTAAGTATTTTTATTAAACTCTAAAAATTATCTTTACGCTAAAATTAAAAAGACATGAGCCTAATGAGTCAAAATTTAAAAACATGCAAAAATAAGTTTCTTTTTACTATGACTTAATTTTAAAGAAAAAAGTTAGTAATTTTCTTATTAAAAAAAAAATATAATTAAACAACAAAAAATATAAAAACCGGATTATAGAAGTTTGCAATTAATGACTTCTATATTGATAAGAGCGTGGTTCCACTCTAGAAAGGATATATCTATGTTTAATAAAAAATGTATTTTAATGCTAAAATATTGAAAAACATCTATTTTCTTATTTGACTTGCTAAAAATCACTTATAATTCATTGTTTGTTTCATAATTTACACACATTTTAAATCAAATATAGAATAAAAAAAAAAAATCTTGTCCTCTACAAGTCAAAAATGCAATATTCAGCAAAACGATTAAAATTTTCCATTTTAACTTAAAATGTTTCAACAGTATAAAGATGAAAAAAAAATTAACTTCGTAGGCAACTAAATTTTGCATAATATACTTGTACAGTTTTTTTATTTTTATAATTTTTTTGTAATCGCCGAAAATAAAATAATATAAATCTACGGTAAAGAAGAAGTAAATTTTCAAAAAAAACTTTATTATACACCTTAACATTTAGGTCAAAATAATTTTAAAAAGGCTGTTTTTGCATGTTTTTAATTTTATTTTTAACGATTTTGAAACAAAATGCAAAACTAATTTGTACACTCATATCAGATAGAAATTAATTAAAATAACGATTTTCTATTGCTAGTTATTTTTTTATCGATTCCTAATCACCATTTTACACAATCCACATCTTGGAGAGAATTCTATTATACATTTTGGTTTTGTTTGATATTTGGCTTGAAGTGTACTACAGAAAGTACATTGAAAAAATGCAGTTTTTAAAATAGTTTACATAATACCTCACAAAAGTAGATCTCATTACATGTACAACCAAGATTAAAAAAAAATATTTGGTCAGCCCCAAGTCGAAAATGCAATATTCAGCAAAATGATTAATACTTTCCATTATAACTCAAAAATGTTCAATAATACAAAGATGAAAAAAAAAAGCTCTGTAAGGAAATAAATTCTAATACGAGCACAATTTTAACTATTTTTTTTCAATGGACAAAAGAAATGTTTAAATTAAAAACATGTAAAAACAAAATTCTTTTTACTTTCATAATTTAAAAAAAATATTAGTCATTTTCCAAATGAGAAAAAAATTGATTATAAAACAACAAAAATAAAAAAACCCATTTTATAGAAATTTAAAAATATGACTTCTATATTGATAAGAGCGTGGTTAAAGGCTAAATTCTAGAAAAGCAATGTCTATATTTAATACAAAAAAATGTTTAATGTTAAAATGAAAGAAACGTCTATTTTTTTGTTTGACTTACTAAAAAGCACTTTGTTAAAATAAATTATCTACGGTGAAGAAAAAAACAATTTTCAAAAAAAACTTTATTGTTCACTTTAACATTAAATCAAAATAAAAACAAAATGTTTTGCATGTTTTCATTTTTATTTTTTAAAACAAAACGCTTGAAACAAATTCTTACTCGTTTTTTAGAAAGAAATTAATACTCTGCAAAAACAGGATTTTATTTATAAGTTATGATGGGAAATCTTTATAATTTGGCTAAATATTCCTTTTTTAACTTGTACGAAATATTTTTTTGCTTTATTATCAAGACGCTAATTTTGTGATACATTATGGAAACGATTTATAAACTTGAATTTTTTCACTACATCTTAGTGTACTATTTGAAAAGATATTTCAATATTTTTTAAAACGCTAATAACTTTAAAACTAAGGATATTTTTTTAAAACGGTTATGACATTATCCCAAAAATAGTACCTTTTTTCCACTATAAACTCATGAATAGTTTCGCTTTAAATCCATTATGGGTTGACCGAGGAACATTATGCGTAGTCAAGTTTAGAGGTTTGAAAACTAATTGTAAACAATCACTTCATAAAATCAAACCATAATTACAACATTTAGTTAAATATTTATTTTAATTTCTATTTTGAACAATGTAACCTAACTTTTTATACAATGCAATTTAAATAGTTAACAAACTTATTAATATGTGTGTCTATCTTCATTATGGTAAAGTAGCTGTAATTTTGGCCTTTAAATTAGATTAAATGTAAACAATAATTGTATTACTATTAAAATTTTTAGTTTTCTTAAACAGTATGAGCTATTAGGTGTATAAAAATGTTTAGTGTTACTTAAATAATAATATTATTCAATTCATATTTTAAAATTGTTTTTTACACCTTTACTCCTATTGACTGTGTGCACACCATAGACCTATAATAATACATGTTACAAGATTGCATTCGTATCGGTATTCGGTATGTATATATTATAGTATATTATATAGTAGCTTTATTAAATAAATTGTCGCAGTTTCTATAAAGTTTAATTTTTCTTTGCCGCAGTTTAAATATCAGCTTATAGAAAAAGGATAATTTATGCGCAGTTGACCATCTCCCAAAAAATGTATCTATATTAAACTGCCTTGCAAAACTATACCTAACCTAACCTTCTCATGTCTGCATCGGAGGCAAATGTGACTAACATACAATGTTTTTTTGTTTATTATTATTCGCAGATTAAAATGAAACTGTTCTGTGTATTAATATATTTTTTCTTCGTGGATGTATTAGCCAGAACGCATGATGATAATGGTAGTTATTTTATTTTCACAATTATTAACTAAAAGTAGTAAAATTTGAAAAAATTCAATATTTCACTTTTTTACAGAAAGTTATATGAAAAATGTTTACTCTACAAGTCAGTAACAATTTTATTTAATTAGCAAATGTTTTTCAAGTTTTTAAATCCACTGTTTTTATAAATATTTGTTTAACTATGTATCACAGCTCAAGCTATGAAGGTTGCCTCTGAAAATAATGATTTAGCTGTAGAAGGTAGATCTGAAGCAAGTAAGATGTTATGTTTGAAATAATATACTAATAATGATATATATATATATATATATATATATATATATATATGCTTTGTTATATGTACCTTTTTGTCAAGTTATTAGTAAATTAATAATTATAGTTTTATCAAAAACTAAGAAAAGTGCAGCAAATATGTAGCACAGTGTACAGAGTAATATAATATTTCCATTAGCGATTTCGAATAGTATAATCGAGGGATAAGCTTTAAGTTAAATGGCTTCTGCTCATAGCCGGGTTTAATATATTCTAAACATTTGTATGGTACCTAATTTGATTTGATTTTAATATTTTAGTATAGCTAAAATCTTCATTTGTTTATTCTAGATGCATTGGAGTATGTGATTGAGAAAATGCTTGATGATCTCAATAATGACTTAAATAATTTCGGTAATCATAATTATAATAATAATTAAAGAACAAGACAAGAGTAGAAAGAAATATTCAAAAACAATACAAAAATTACACCTCAAATGTATTTTTATGCTTTCGTTGAGTGTTATAATTATTATTTTTTTCACCAAAATCTAAATCGAAGCTTTATAAAAATTACTGTTCTATCAACCTCGTCTGATTAATATATTTTATTCTCATTGCCTCAACTGCATCAACTCAGACATTACGTTTCATAAAGATTCAATATACTATGTAACATATTTTTATCTACTCTGTCCTTTGTCTTATAATTTATAATTATGTAATGTAATAATTTATTATAGCAAATCAAATCCAATATAATAATTTTATGTGATGTCAATTTCAGGCAAAATTTGTTTTTTGATCGCTATACCGGGTAATAGGTTTTGTTAAATTTTATGAAAATATTTCCAATATCATAACATTAATTTTTGTGTTGTTAATTTCAGACCATAAAGAAATTCTATTGGGAATAACAGGTAATAAATTTCATTGCACTTTATGGAAGCGTTTCCACACAGTTGTTTTATATTTTTTATGCAAACAAGATTTTTGTTTTAGTTTCAGAAAATCCAGCTATGAACGAGACGCAAAGTAAAAGTCCCTTTTGATATTTATTATACTTTTTGCATATTTATTATTTCTTAATACTTTAAGAATAATCATAGTATGTACTACTGACAAATACCAATATGACGCGTATCGATTTAATTCATAAAAAATATATAGGTACATTAAAGTGTATTTTTTTTAAATTTTAGAAGCTAATTTTTTCTTGCTAAACATGCTACAAGAAATTGAAAATATAGTAGGTAAGTATAAAATCTTAAAAATAAATAGATACATATTTTAGTAGTTTACAAAAAAAACTCAATTTATTACTTAAAGTCATATAGCTATGTAAATTTTGTGTTTAAGCTTATAAGAATCACTAGAAATATAATTTAAACCGTTTATTTAAACATCGATATAAGATATAAATTAACATTTATACAATATTATTTTGCATTAATTAACCTCAGTTATAGAGTGAATGTTATGTATAAAATATACTAACCTGGTTTTATTAAACGCATAATGATTTGATGCTTAATGTGTTTGTTACAGGACATAGTGAGGATATGACTTATACTACTGGTAATTACCATTTGTTTAATATTTATAAATAGCCTGGAAAGCTTGTTTTAGAGTTGATAATTCAACTTCATTTAATTTATTAAACTTTTTATGTCAGATAACGATTTTAATAAATTCAAATTTTTGTTGAGTGTGACTAACAGTGTTTATGTGTAATAAATTCTTAGGGACTTCAATAGAAAGAATACATTTGTTGAGTTTCATCACTAATAAGTGGTTGTACAAAAAGTTAATTATATCGCAATACTTTGAAATGTAATGCAATAACTATGTATAAAGAGCGACTTATATTTTTTATTATAATTTGTACTATTTCTTCGCCACACAGTCATTTAATAATTAATTTTATAAATGTTTGATGTATATTTTACAGACATTGAATTACCCGGACATAATAAAGGTAATTACGAATTTTTTTACAGTCGTAAATAGCCTCAAGAGATTGTTTAAGAGTTGATATTAGCTTAATTTGATTTAATTAATTTTTTATCTCAAATAACAATTTTAATTAAATTCAACTTTTTGTCGAGGAGAGAGGGAGAGAGAGTGAGACTTAGTAACAATTAAAGGTGATATTTTGAACGTTGTTATTATAAATTATGCAGAAAAACGAATATTTTTTTCACCTCAACAAACTAAAGTTGGCTACAATATTGATGTGTAATAAATTCTTTGGGATTTTAAGTATAGAAAGAGCATAATCTTTGAATTTCAACAATAATAAGTAGTTGTACAAAAAGTTAATCGTATCGCAATTCTTTGAAATATAATGGAATAATTATTTATAAAGAGCTACTAAAACATTATTTATTTTTATTACTCATTAACAACAGGGTAATTAATTATTTTCATAGATTTGGAATCATTGAAAACCATTGCAGACGAGAGAAGAAAACATGTTATTCCAGCATTAACAAATATAATGAGACGTCGTATATTAGGTAAATATTATTATAGAGTTGTATAATTGTTTTAACGAAATTAATATATATATATTATATATAGATAAACCAAATAAAAATATAAAAACTAGTGGGTTAATACAAGCAATTAAAAGACATTTTTTTCCAATGTTTTTAGCTAGTTCTGTACAGCGTGAATATGACCCTTCTATACCTGACAAGTGTGGTTTGATAGGATTATTCTTGAGTTCACAATTTCCAGACTCATACATAACAGAAATTGAAGTCGACTCAACTGATGCTCCTTGTACCTTTAAGGATAAAAATGGTCACAAAAAGAGACACAGTGTAGATGATGTCGATGCACTTGAGGAACTGTTACGACTTGAACATTCACAAGTTTCCCCCCCCATCCTAACCTAATGTTAGAAAAACCCTAGCAGCTATATTCTGTTCTTTACATTATATATTATAATTTATATTATTATTATCACTATATATATCATAAAATCTAAAATTTTAAAATATTATGCGTGTACTAAAGCTGACGGGAAAAGAACCGTCGGTGGATTTTTCCAATAACATATTCCACATAATTCCTTTTTTTTAAGTAAATAATATTATATGTCTATTTCTGTGTTATGTCTAACAATAAAAAAATTAATTACCGAAAAAGTAAAGTTGTATTTTCGTATCTAATCTACCTTTATTAAATGCCTGTGCAAATTTGGGCGACAGGTTCGTCGTTAATATTTCTAACAGATAACTTATTTTAATAGTTATTATATAGAGATTTGATAGTAAACCAGTGTAGAATATATTACATGAGGAAAAACAATATCCTGACTGATCAACCACAATGGTATTGGATTGGCTTAATAATGATTTAAATAAGAACAATGCCGGGTACGAAAATGAATCTTATGTAATATTTTAAATCGAAAAGAATGTCGATTTCATTTTTTTTTTGCAACGCATTATTGTGTGCTAAATTCAAATTTGATAAATTGTTTATGTGGATGTGTATTGATTTAAAGAAGGGTTTTTTGTGGGCTATTACTCATGTTTTGTTATTCGCATCGCAACAAAACTAAACAAATAAAAGACACTAAAAACAATGAAAATGTATTGTGTTTTTGCACACAATACATTTAAGGTCTTTTATGTCTAACGCATTGAATAGTACAAAAATTCTGGTTACATAGACTGTTATTGTGCATTTTTGTGTGTATTATTATTATTGCTTATACCTATGTTATTCCATATCGTTACGAACTGAAGGTAAATAATATACTAGCGCATGTCATACAACGAAAGTTCAATGTATAAAATTATATCCAACACATTATCAATTGGAAACTCAAATTTGGGCCTCTGGTTAAAGAATTCTGTACACGTTGAAATAAAAAAAATCCCGTTCTACACGTTACAATTGTTCTGGATACAAAAAACAAAATATATAAATTATTATTAAATATTTTAATGTTTATTAGATGCTACTGTTGTAAAAATCGAAAGAATATTGATCTTAAACACAAATCTGTATGATGTCATAGTAAACGAATAGATTCATAAATTTAAAAAATTCAACAATATTTTATAGTTTTACCTATGTTATATTATTTGATATGATGAGAACAGAACAGGGGTTTAGAATGTTGGAAGAGAGAGTAGGACAATAAAAAAAAAGGATGGGGGCAATCACGTTTAGTAGGTACTCCGTGTATAGTGCAGTACGGCGAGAAATTAAGAGAAATGAGAAGAGATATCGGAAACGACTGACAAATCTTCGACGGGCTAAAAAAGTAAAAATATATTGTGGTATAACACTAAAACCGTGTAACCAAGGCAAAGGGTACTGGTCTGATATTAGGACTGTTAAGACGATGACATATTGAAATGGTCGGGAGGACCATTTGCCTCACTTGTAAACTATTTACTTTTTGGTAGAGCTGAACAAAGTTCTAACTAGGGATGAGAAATCCATGTAGATTAGGGAAAGATACATTTGATCTAGCAATGGAATCAACCCGTTTTAACTGATCTGAGAGTTACCTGGGACATGGAAAGAAAATACACTTTAATAAAACAGGAAATATGAGACAAGCGGAATCTAAAAGGAAAGGAAGATAACTTACAGCTAAAAGCAGAGGTTATTATAAGTGAACTAAGGAGGGTAGAAATTGGGTAGGCTTAGTCCTTAACTTTAAATAACCCCTTTAAGCCCAATAAAGTACCTTTCATCTACGAACTGCGCCTAATTGAATAAAGTAATTTAGTGGTTTGGAATATAATACATCGAAGTTCCAGACACTGTTAAAACAAAAATAATTAAAATACACTATCCCTTATGGACAAAGGATAACTGTTAGAAAATCTGTTGTAATAATTTGACGATAAGTGTAAAAAGTATATGGAAACCTGTTTGTTATCTGTTAATAATCATAGTGCCATCAGTAGGTAATACACAATAAATCATATTTTTGGCCGGAGAGTAGATTTTAAACAGACACATTGAAAAAAAAAAGTTTTCAAAAAAAAAATTCAAATTTTGTCTTTACCGACCACGGACATATTTACGGGTTCGGTAAAAGTGTCTATGCTAATTTTGTTATTTCATTATTTTACCAATTATAGATTTCATCAAACACGTGTTGACTACGGTAACATGATTCTCCATTCTTGTTTTAAAATAAATTTCAAAAATGCTACTGCTTGTACTTATTGTTTAAAGTTAGAAAAAAAAAATCAGATTTTCAATTTTAAATTTATTCTTGATTATAACATTATCGAGTTTTAGAAGTAACATGTCTACAAAATGTGTTTGAATTCTTATAACATGAGGTAATAAATTTTAGTTTTTGTAAATTGAAAAAGCTAGTACAGTGAGGTCAGGGCATTGATTAGGTTGTCAACGTTTGTCGGTAGTATTATGCCCAAAGAATATTTTATACAAATTTGAAACTAATTAAACTATTTAAAAAAAAAATGGAGCGCCGGTTCAGTAGCGTAAAATTATATCGTGTGTACAGGCAATATGATTATAATTTATAAATACAATTTCTTCTCAGCTATCGAATAGAAAGCTAAAAGCAAGTCTAGTATTAGAATTTTCAAATCTTGTGTTCAAAATTGTATAAAATTATAAAACGTATATAGTATTAAAATTCATCTTTTCACATGAAAAACTCAATAAAAACATTAAATTTGCCATTTTAGTGTAAGAATTATCAAGCGGTTAGGTATGTCGAAATACATTTAGTGAACTTGCTAATTAAATAACACAATCTGCTAAATAAATAGTTAACCAAATTAATTAAGTTAGTAAACCAAATTAGGCAAAAGTTATTTTATAACCATACTTTGGTGCAATCATTTTTTTATTATAATCTTCATTGTAGGACAACTGTCGGTTTTACTCAGGTTTTAGCTTAATAAAAATTGTATAGTAAAAGATTATATAAGAGACCTTGAATTTATGTGCAAAACCACATTAAATTTTCATTGTTTTTAGTGTCTTATTTTTTTAGTTTCGTAGCACTGTGTATATTAAGACATTAGTTGAAGCCCACAAAAAACACTTCTTTAAATCAATACACATCCACAAAAACAATTTTACTAACTTGAAATTTACCACACAATAATGCGTTGGAAAAAAAATTTAAATTGACATTCTTTTTGATTTAAAATATTATGTAGGATTACTTTTCGTACCCTGCATTGTTCTTATTTCAATAATATATTTTAAGTAAATTCAATACTATTGTGGTTGACCAGCCAGGATATTTTTTCCAAAACTGCCTATTTATATATAATATATTCTACACTGTTTTATTTAGGCACCAACGTTAGAACTCCATATAGGTTATGTTAGATACCTCTAATATCGAATCTATATATAATAACCATTAGGCTACATTATCCATTAGAAAAATAAACAATGACCCTGTCATCCAAACCAGCACAGTCATTTAATAAAGGTAGATTAGATACAAATATACAACTTTACTTATTCGGTAATTATTTTTTTTATTGGTAGACATGGCGTAAAACAGAAATAGGCATGTACAATATCATGTACATAAAAATGTATAATGTGGAATACGTTATTGAAAAAATTCATCAACCGTTTTTTTCACGTCAGCTTAATTATATGTATATATATTAGATATTATAATGAAAATGTGACAATGATAAGGTGAATAATAAAATTATATTATGGAATGAATATAATATAGATACCAATTTTTTTCTAACATTAGATTAGGGTGTGACCCGTGTGGGTGGAGATCATGGACGTCCACGTTGTAGCTGTGTCTCGAGTGATTCTCCTGCTTGGTTATTTAAGCCTATTTGTGACCATGTGCCATCCATTTTCCTGTACTTCCTTAAAGTATTATTTTTATCCTTCAAGATACATGTACCGCTAGTTGACTCAATCATAACTTCTTTTATGTATAGTTTTGGAGATTGGGTACTAAAGTATACTCCTAGCAAACGACAATTCGATGATAAAGATGCTATATCATCTACAACTCGTACACCTGAAAAATTTAATTTTTTTTTTTATTATGCTAATATTAGATTACTAGTTTACTACTTTTGTTTATGGTGCAGGATACAACTATCTGATTTGTCAATACGAAGTCATAAAAAAATAATACAATAAGCTTGGTGTCGTATAATTGAACAGCCATGATATTTGAATTACATGAAAGTATGTTTCAGTACTTATAATTTATTTAGTTAATTGTTAAAATTAAAATTCAGTTGTATCCAATTGTTCACATTAAATATAAATAAATTATATATATATTAATAGAGTTCAAAGACCATACAACTCCATAATAATATTTACCTAATAAACGATGTCTGATTATACTTCTTACAGCTAAAGCAACAAATTCTCTACTCGTGTTTGCAAGGTTTTCCAATGTTTTCCCATCTATGACAATAGTTATTAAAAGACCGTGTTGCGAAGACATAACTAAGATAAATAATATATTATTCGCTAATTATGATACAACTAACATTTTGTGCAACCACATATTATTGTTGAACTTCAACAAATGTACTCTTTCTATACTTCAAATCCCAAAGAATTTATTACACATTAACACTGTAGTCTCACTGTCTCTCCCTCTCTCCTCACAAAAAGTTTAATTTATTACAATTGTTTTTTGACATAAAAAATAAATTTAAGCAAAGATCAACTATAAAACAAGCTTTAAAGGCTATTTATGAATATCAAACAAATCGTAATTACCAGCAGAAAAACGTCTTTCCATATCAACTCCTGTAGCAAACACATCAAACATCAAATTATTACGCAGTTAATAAGTCCCGGTTTATAAACTTTATACATAACATTCACTCTATAACTTAGGTTAATTAGATCAATATTAGTTAATGCAAAATATAATGTATAAATGTAAATTTATATCTTATAACGATTTTTAAATAAACGGTTTAAATTTTATTTTGAATGATTCTTAAAAGCTTAACCATAAAACACATATAGATTTCCATTTTTTTTTAGTTTTTCATTAAAACTAAAAAAATTTGTAACTATTTTTTTTTTTTAATTAAAAAATACATTCTTTTTTATATTTACCTACTACACTAACTAAGTCATGAAGCAGTTTGTTGAAGAATTTGTTGGCATCTAAAATTTAAAAGAAAATACATTTGAATATACCCACATATATTTTATTATTGAAACCGATATATCATATTGGTATTTGACACTAAGTACATATTCTTATTCTGAAAGTAATTATAAATAATAAATATGCAATATGTATAATAAATATTATATATAAAAAAGGTTTTTACTTTTCTTTGATTGACCTGGAAGTTCTGAAATTAATACAAAAATCGTGTGTGCATAAATGATATCAAACAACTGTTTGGAAACGCTTCCATAAAAGGCAATGCAAATTATTACCTGATATTCTCGAGAGAATTTCGCTATGGTCTGAAATTAACAACACAAAAATTAATGTTATTGCATTTAATTTTGTATTCTATTATAGACAGGAAGATGAATTTCAAGGAAGAAAAACTCGTGTGCTTGTAATTTGGAAGAAGTATGCTTCACTGTATATTCAATACGATGAAAGTCTCATAGGAGAATTCAATAGGTATGAAATATTGGAGATAGTTTTATAAAATTTAACAAAATCTATTACCCGGTACAGCCATCAAAAAATTAATATGGCCTGAAATTAACATTAAATAAACAAATGATATTGAATTGAATTTGCTATAATAAATTATTAGTTATTACATTATATATTTATAAACTCTTAGACGAAAGTCAAACTAGAAAAAACTATATTATATAGACTAGTTGATGTATTTTAGGCTATGAGAATAAAATATATTCATCAGTTGAGGTTGATTGGGCTAACATCAGCATTTTTTCATAAAGCTTCTATTTAAATTTCGGTGAAAAATATAATAATTATAAAACTCAGGTGCATTAAGTGAATATGAGATGAAGTTTTTATATAATTTTCAAACATAGTTTTCTACTCTTATCTTGAAGTTTTTTATTATTATTATAACTATGATTACGGAAATCTTGGTAGGTCGGGTCATTTTTGACATTATCAACCATTGTCTCAATTAGATACTCCAATCCATCTAGAATAAACAAATGAAGATTTTTGCTATACTAAAATATTAAAATCAAATCAAATTAGGTAAGACAAAGTTTCTATATATATTAGCATATTATTTGAAATATAATATCTTACTTAATCTAGATCTACTTCCTACAGTTAAATCATTCTTTTCGTAAGCAAGTTTGATGCCAATAGCTGTGACACATCATTTTAAAAATATGTATAAAAACAGTAAATTAAAAAAAATTACAAAACATTTTTTTTTAAAATTAAAATTGTTACTGACTTGTAAGGTGAAGAAAACCCATATAACTATCTGTAAAAAAAGTGTAATATTAGTTTTTTTCAAATTTTAACTACCTTAAGTTAATTACTGTGAAAATAAAATAACTACCATAAACTGCCAACACTTTCACAAAGAATATAGATATTAATAAACAGAAGATTTTCATTTTTATCTGCGAATAATAATACATTTTTATATTAGTCACAGTTACCTCCGGTTTAGAGATGAGAAGGTTATAGTTTTGCGGGGCCATTTTAATATTATAAATATATACATCTATATGTATAAACATTTTTCTACTTGACCCTCACAATATTTCCTTGACCGCCAACTGATTTTTTTGTATAGAAGATAGAAATCAAACTAGAAAGGTTGATTATTTTGCCAAAATTACAGTAATTTTACTATACCGAGGATTGTCAAAAAAAAAAAATAAGTCCGTTGACTATTTAAATTGCATAGTATAAAACTTAGGTTACACTATACAAAAAAGAAATTAGGTAAAAGTATTCAGCTAAATGTCGTTGTTAAAGTTAGATTTTATATCCGCTTAATTTCCAAGCTTCTAAACTTGACTACGCATAATGGTTCCTATTCAACCCATGAGGATTTAAAGCGAAACATTTAGAGAGTTAATAGTGGAATGAAGATAACGTTTTAGAGAATATCAAATTCGTTTTAAAAAAATATCCTTAGAAGTATAGTTATTACCGTTATATAAAGTATTAATCTTTATTTTCAAATAATAGACTTTGATGTACTGAAATGATGACATTTTATAAATGGTGTTCTTAATAGCTCACAGGAGTAGCGTCTTAAAAATACAATTTTAAAAGATACTTCGTCCAAGTAAAAAAAGGAAAATTCAGCAAGATGATTTAGATTTTATGTGCACAAAATTTGTTTTAGCGTTTTGTTTTAAAATCGTCAAAATTAAAAACTTAAAAAAATTTCTCATATTTTTATGTTAATTTTCAAAGGGAATATTAAAGTTTTTTTTATTGCCTTTTTCTTCCTTTTAGACTAATTTTTTTAAACAATGAACAACAAAACAAAATACACGGATGGTGAAAACCTATTTTTTGTATAATATTTATATTAGATTTATAATGTGGATACAATTATCAAACAAACAATAAATTATAAATGCTTTTTAGAAAATCAAATAAGAAAATATATTTTTCCTAAATTTTAGCATTAAAATGTTTAAAGTATATAATGGTATTTTATATTAAATATAGGCATTTTTTTTCTAGACCGCAGCTACGCTCTTATAAATATAGAAATCGTTATTTGCAAATTTCTGTAATCCAATTTTTATGTTTTTTTGTGGTTTTATATTCAATTTTTTTTTCATTTGAAACATGACTAATATTTTTCTTAAAAATTAAGTAAAATAAAAAACAATTGTTTTTAATTTTGAAATTTTATTTTTAACGACTAAAAAAAATTAAAAATTAAATTGTACACGTATATGAATTAGTACCCTGCAAAGTTTTTTTTTTCATCTTTGTACTGTTCAAACTTTTTAGTTATGATTGAAAATCTAAATAATTTTGATGAATGTTTATTCTTTGACTTTGTACGTATGAAATTTTTTTTTTTAATCTCTTTTAATTTTGGTTGTGTTTGCAAAGAGATCTACTTTAGTGATTTATTATGAAAACAATTTAAAAAACTGTCTATTTTCACTACAATTTTTTCAGTACACTTCAAGACATATAACGAAAATAACGAAAATATATTATAGAATTATCTCCAAAATGTGGATTGTGTAAAACGATAGAAATAAAAAATCCCAATTACGGGTTTTTAACACTTACTTTTGACTCATTCGGTTCATGCCTTTTTAGTTTAAATGTAATTAAAATGTTTAGAGTTTAATAGAGATACTTACTTTAATTTTGGAGTTGGTAAGAGGTTCTTTGACAAGAATCGACTTAGTCAGCTTTTGAAACTAAATGTACTACTTGCGAGGGTTAGATGGGCTTTTACTTCGACCGAAAAAATCATAATGCAAATATTTTTCGCACTGTAGTTATTATTTTTACAGCTGGTTCATTTTTTTTTTTTGTGATTTATTGTGTATCTGCATTACTTGCAAGCGGAGTTTAGACTATAGTTTTATACACTTAAATAAAATAAATATATTATTGGGCGGAATAGTTTTTTTTTTAAATTTAATATCGTTTTACAAGGACAAACGACAGTATTTTCTTCTCTGAAGCCTACATATATTTGTTGTATAGTTTAAAGATCAAAGTAGACATTTTTAACGATATTTTAAGGAAATCCTCCCTCAATATCTTAATACTGTATTTTCAATATTATATAGGTAATTTCCCATCAGAGATAAATTTCTCTACCCTCAATTACCGGCAACATTCTCAAATACAAAAAAAAGATATTTTCTCTGTACCCTACATATATTTACAGTATACCATCAGTTTCATAATATTTTTGTACCTCTACATTAATCGACGCTTAGTTAATTTAATTTTACATAATATGTATGTAGTAATAGTATATAATTTACTAGTATAATGATAATTTTTTTAATATTTAGGATAGGTATATGGTTCATAAACGAGTCATTGTATTTTTGTTAAAATCAAATTAATATTATTCAGAATACTACAGAAAACTAAAATTCAAAACTATTATTCCGAAAAAAAATATGACATATCGACATAACTCACATAATGATTGAATGTCGACAGACCCTAATTCTGTATGACTGTTGAAGGTGGAGTGGTCCACCGACAAAATCGTCGATGGTATTTTCTACAGTGCATTGATCCCATAAATTTGAAAAAAGATTCGATATCTTCCAACTAGAATTTTTCAATACCACATTCAACACCTTGAACATCATTTTCATTTAGAGACATACACATTTTTTTACTAGCCATATTAAAAAAATTTAAAATTATTATTAATAATTTAATAGTGGGGAACGAGCATGGTGGGTATGGGGAGATCACAGGTCTACAGGAATTGTTGTAAATCAAAGTTATAAAAGTGAATGAAATCACTTTCAAAAAAACTAATTTTGTAGAGATACATACAAACAAATTGTAAAAAATTCAACTAGAACATTTACTCGATATTTGACAATACAAGTGATATAGGTTTTTTTTGGAAACCGATATTCGGACTATAATAATCAATAGTAGGTAATATGAAATATTTGTTTTATCGGGTATCGGTTTATGATATCGGTTCATGGTTTTTACAAAACATTTTGGTATTGAGTGGATCACGATAAAATGATCATTTGTATAATATATTAAAGTAAAAAGTGTATACCTTCACCCCAGGACTCTGCTATATTATTTGAAAGGGCACTATAAAAATACAAACATTATTCGGTAATAAATAATACTTGTACATGACTTACCAATTAATGACTTACTCATAGAATTGTTAACTTTTTTTTAAGTGTTCTTGCATAATAACTTCCATAATTGTTTTGCTTGTATTACAGTATAGATTATAAATGTACCGTTTCTGTGTTTGATTGTTAACTAATTGTAAAATTAGCTTATCTAAAAAACATATAAGATACAATATACAATTTATTTTCTATTAAAAAGACGACGTAAAATAAACCGGTCATAATCAAACACATTCAATTGCCTGATTTTTAATAGAACTGTACCTCAAATGCTTTACGAGAAAAAAAATCAAGTTTGTAATTAAAAATTATGAAATAAGCTAATAAAACTGTTTGACATGGTCGTTTAATGGTCACAATGGTTAATATCCTATGCCTGAAACAAATTACATTATTTAAAAAATAAAAACCAACAAAAGTTTTGAGTGGTATATTTTGTTTTTTTAACATTTAAACGAAATTTTAATTTACTTAAATTAGACAAATAATAAAAAACTACAAGTATGACTTGTAGGGGAAGAAGTTAACACGATAAATAATAAAGCTAGACCATTTTGCCGATTAGATTAATTTAAAGTGGCGTTGATCTCGGATCACTCGATTCAACTCTGAGTAAATAATAAGTAATAAACAAATACATATAGATTATGATTCTGTTTATTCCCAAGCAGTATTCTAAGTCAATGAAAAACAGAAAACATGGCAATGTAGTGTAAATTAGTTAGAAATACAATACAGTAGGTACTCACACAACGTAGAACCATAAACCGTTGTCCAGGGCTGCTACTTAAAATGTATAATAAATAAATTACAGGCAAGACAAAACTCAATTGTAACTCAAAAACGAAACACGGCGTAATACGTTAGGTATTTATCACAGAATTCGACTAAGTGGTTATGATTAAAATCTGATTTTTACGAATCGGACCCGTAGTAACAATAATGAAAACAAATTGTTCCTATCGCCCTGAATCTAATTGAACTAGTTATAATTTACAGAATCAAGAGAGTGCAAAAATAAATCACAACTAGGTATTACTATTCGAATTATTTACATACGAATAGTATTATTCGATTATTCGAATAATTCGAATAATAGAAAAATTCGATTCGAGGTCTCAGCTCTAGTGATAACCAATAGCCATTTGTTTTCTTGATCGTCGAATCTTTCACAATGAGTTTGTCTAAAATTATTCACAAACATGAATTATACATTTTTCTTGATAAGAACGTTTGTATTTTATAATGATGAGTAAAACAATGTTGGAACTATAACTGAGTAACGTAATTACAACACACAAATAAAAGCAAGCTTTTAGTGATATTTAATTTACTTAAAGTTTAATTAACTTATAAATAGCAGGTTAATAAATCGATAGATCAAATGTATACAAAACTGATTATATACAAATCATGAAATAATGATGTATGCAGTTTTACTAGGTATTACAGTAATTGCTGCAAAATGGAATATTCTTTGCATACTAAAAATAAATAGTATAAAAAAAACCGACAACAAAAATTAAAACAAAATTTTACTAAACAAGATAGTACACAAGTGTGAACATAGAAATTATTATACAACTTGAAATTATATTAGTAATTTTGTAAATTACCCTATTTAATTACAAGTTATATGTAATGACATGGTTTGTCAGAGCAACGTATGGTTTAGGAATTTTTAAATTTTTAACACCCGTATAAATGATGTATTTGAAAAAAATTAAAAATTTTTACAACAATATTTATTAACCAATATCGTTTAAAATCTAAATGGTTATTTCCCATTTCAATTTGGAGTCTATACAACACTTCTGCATCACTTAACATGCAATTCCTATCTCTTTTTCATTTTTGGTTATTAAAGAAATGTGGTCTGCGAATCTAATCATTTGTATAAGTTCTCATTAGACTATCCCTCCTATTTTTGGTCTGTTGAGCTTTTTCTTTATTTTTCGAATTGGTTGTTCGACATATATATTAAACAACAATCCTATGTTATGCTTATAATAATATCTTAAGCTATTTAAAATTTGCAATTAGAATTTTGCTGAATTATATTTTTTACACTTGCAATAAATGGTACATTAAGGGTGCTTAAAAATGTCTGCATCAGGTCATAAATAATTTTACTATTTTATTTATATATTCCTCTAAACCCTTTTTGAAAACAATATATGGTTTTATTATTGTTATTAATTTTCCAAAAAAATGTATATTTAGTTTCTTAGACAAAAACACAGTTCAAGTGTTATTCATTGAAATAAGAAGAAAACATATTATTTTGATGTTATGTTTTGTAGGCTTGTTCAAACAGTTACCTGATAGTCATACACCATTTGCACTAAATAAGAAATTTATCCAAAACAAAAACCATGTCGTTACCAGTGACCTAGATATATTATTTTAAGTGTCTAAAATGTAAACGAAAAAGCATTAATAATTTCTATTACTAACGATAGACCTCCAGCCTATTTCTCAAAATGCTAATAACACAATAAATATTTATAAAAAACTTGGTTTTTTACTGGATATTTATGATATACCTAATAAATATTTAAAGAATATACCTATAATATTTTTTTTTTATTCTATCTAGAACGATTTTTTCTTAACGTGTGCAGAACTCTTCAACCAGAGGCCCAAATTTAGGTTTCCATAATATTGGGTGTAAAAACAGAATTTTTTTAACATTGTTTTTGGCGTTTTATATTTCTCGGGTTCGTATCGAAGTGAATAACATATGAGTAATAGCCCACACAAAAACACTTTTTTAAATCAATACACAATACAAAAACAATTTTACAAACTTGGAATTTAGCACACGATAACGTGTTGAAAAGTAATATGAAATCAAAGTAATTTTCAAAGTTAAAATATGTAGGATTAATTTTCGTACTCTGAATTGTTCTTGCATAAATCTTATTTAAGCCAACCCAATACCAATGTGATTGTGGCCAGCCAGAATATGTTTTTTTAAAACTCTCGTTCTCTCATTTCATATACAATATAATATATATACCTGGACTCACTAGAAACCAGGCTAAAAAATATTAAAATAAAATTAAACGAAATAAAATCAGCTCGCGCCACACTGTGTACTTAAATGAAACTCCCCAAGTGCTCAAATCAAATATTTCGGCTTAAACATTATGAAAAAAAATTTAGATGTGAACGAATACTTAAAAAGAGTTAAACCAATCTAAATACATTGTCAATAAATATATCCTTTTATAAATGTACTTTTTAGTAGTAGATACATAGTTACATAAATATAAAATATAAATCAGACATAGCCAATATAATATTGTTTATAACAATTTCAAAAAAACTTAACAATATTAACATAAAAGTATTCAAAAAGTTTATGACTATAATTTGTAAAAAAAATATTAGCTTTATTCTGGGTTTTTCTAAAATTTTCTGCGAGAATGATTTGATGGAAATGATTTAATGGTAATTCATAATTGTATTGGTTATAGATTACTCTATACTTAATAAGGCTAAACTAATTAATTTTTCTGTTGACATAGTTGATTCTTTGTGTCAAAAGTCGATAAACCTTAGGACAATCCCAAACAAATTAAATATTTAGTAATTTCATAATGTTGTAAAATAACATAAATGACATTTTTTTTTAAAACTAGAAAATTTAAATTTGCTTAAGAAATATTGAGTGTTAAATTGATCACCCTGTACATCTTAAAATGGCGTTACGCCGTATAGTTGCTACGAAAAATGATTGATTCCGCCTGTAAACCTAAAGCGGTTTTTTTGTGACCCAAAAAAACATGTAAAAGTTATGTGCACATTATGCCTTAGTTGTGCTCGTGTCTATAAAAACGACACGGGGCGCTGAATATAAAGTATTAGGTGAACGCTATATACAGGTTAGAAAAAAATATTATGATACAGACAATTTTGGCTCGGTACACATACAAAAGAAAAACAGCTCACTGCAAAAAAAAAATGCCTTACCTACGTTAGTTTGGTTAAAAATACAGAAAATATTGCTATTTCCTTGGCACCGATGAAAAAAGCCAGAATAACAAGTCATTGTATAGGTAAAACATACGTTATATTCATACACATGTGTTACATACGCAAGGGACATGATAAAATAACAATATAATGAAAATATTTTCATTACCTGTTGACTGTTGATTCCCTCACACATAGCAACCTAGAAACTGACAACGGCCAAAGTGTAAATTTATCCTATTTTTGGGGTTTTTCCTTAATAAAAAAATAATTTTGACTACAGATTTTTTGAAATTTGTAATAATGTAAAACATAATAAAATAAAATACAATAAAAGTATAATATGGTATATGCATTCTATTAACAATGTTTCAAGCTATAAAACTGAATGAATTTCCTTAACTAAAACGTTAGTTGTATAAAGATTAAACGATTTAATTTAATACTTATAAACGTATGGTTAAATGATATATAAAAATGTTAAATAGTTCCCGAAATCCCTTATTCGTTTACTAATAATTAGTGTTAATGGAAATTATTTAAATTGAGTATTATTAGTTAAATTAAAGTGTTTAGTAATGAATATAAATTTTCGACTTGTTCTGGTTTTGAAGCTAAAATGATGATACTCATGCTCATAATAGACCTTTCGATCTCTCCAAATATATTCTCAATCATTTGTTTTAGAGTTGTTTCAAATTTATTGATTTTATTCATTGGGTATTTATGTGTCAGTAAGTTATTAGCTTCACGAGCTATTTGTTCAAATGATTTATTAGATTCGAGTATAAAATAATCATCATGTGCAATGGAAACTATGTTTTTGAAAAACATAATTTCCCTTAAACTATATGACGTCATTAGTTAATCGAAGTTAACTTACGCTTTAACGGGAATGTACTATGACAGTGAATAGTGCGTATATTGTGCTCTCTTTACAGATATGCTTATCTGAAATAAATATTATTTATTATAAAATAAAAATTAATGAATAGTGGTTATAAAATTATTATTATGTATAGTATTTAATATGAAAAAGTTAGAACTGTTGATATAATTTCATTAACGTGGTGAAGGTGGAGGTGGCCCGGGAATCGGGTTAAGCTCTAGCACTTCCATCCTATGTTTATCATTATAAATTGGATCTCGGTGGTCTAAATGAAATCTTGCGGGTACCGCAAATAAGGTCTAAACTGTGCCACACTGTAAACAATGACGAGATTCATTCGAGCTCTGTCGTACTATAATTCATTTCTGTTTTGTTTAAAGTTCGACTTGCATAAGCTATTGGTAAGTCTTGTCCTACCTCTCCTTGGAAAAGAATTGCGCCCAAAACATTTTGCGAAGCATCGGTTGTTAAGATGAAAGTTTTAGTGAAATCTGGATATTTTAGAATCGGTTCTTTACAAAGAATATATTTTAATTTATCAAAATCATCACTCCAATAAAACTTAACATCTTTCTTTAACAAATGCGTCATTGGCTTTGTAATCTTGCTGTACCCCTCTATAAACTTTCTGTAGTACCCATACAATCCCATAAACGACCTTATGTGCTTTACAGTCTTTGGGGTTGGAAAATATAAAACTGCTTCTATTTTCTTTAAACACGACTTTAATACATGCTCTGTTGTGACATGGCCTAGATAATTACGTTCCCTCATTAAAAAACCACATTTGTCTGGTTGTATTTTAAGATTATGTTCTTGTAAACGTTGAAAAACAATTATTAACTTATTGTTGTGATTAATTAAATTTCTGCCGAATTGTATAATATCGTCAAGATACACTAAACATTTAATTCCTATTTGACGACTTAAAATAGTATTCATTAACCTTTGAAATGTAGCCGGCGGTGTCTTTATCCCCATCGCCATTCTTTTAAATTGTCAGTTAAATTTTTAATAAGGAAAAGTTATTAACGTTATAAACCTTGTGCTAAAAAGCAAATTACGACAAACTACTAATTTTAATTTCTTAAAAATGTGCAGGTACATAACTAAAAATAAAATGAAAACATATCTAGATTTTAAAATGAATGGAACAAAAATACCATGTTCTAACCATGTTGTGATTATAAGTCAAATCACATACTAGTTTTATTATTTTGTTTTAAACAAATGTATACATATAAATAAATATTAAAACATTGAATTTAAATTACTACTATAAGTACATTCTACAGGAATATTAGTTAATAAGAAAAATAAAAAGTTGTGTACATTAGTTTAAGAACACGACAAAAAATTAATTATTCTTAAGATTAAATTGTACTTTAAAATCAGTATGAGTAAACTGCTTTAGTTTATACATGTAATTATTACAACAAAAATAGTTTTACTAAGATTTGATAGTTATTTAATGTCCAAGCAGTCTCGTCTTAAGAAATTTCCTTTTTAGTTGTACTGCGGTGTTTACAACATTATTTCATTTCTGTACTTAAAAAATACCATAAGTCATGGTGTTAAAACTGAGTATGTGAGCGCTTAGAGATTAAAAAAATGAAATAAAAAATTGGATTTGATGTTGATTAATAATAATTGAATATATTATTAAATCATACAAAACGTAACTAATATGGCTTTTTTAATCAACCATTAATATTTAAAAATAAATATTGGATATAAAATTTACAAATAATAGTGAAGCGCCAAGTTTTAGTTAAATTTTATATTTCATCATCATATTACCGTAATGCATATAAAATTCAGAACTTGAGTAAGGTTAAAAAACACATTAACTAACTAAAAGCTTGACATTTGAACTACTATAATAACAAATTACAATCAAACATAAAATGTAAAAATCTTTTAGTTTATACAAAGAGCTACAAATCAACAACGTTCACAAAATCAAATCTAACTCAAATTTACGTAAAAAAAAAGAGTATGCTTCACTGTATATTCAATACGATGAAAGTCTCATAGGAGAATTCAATAGGTATGAAATATTGGAGATAATTTTATAAAATTTAACAAAATCTATTACCCGGTACAGCCATCAAAAAATTAATATGGCCTGAAATTAACATTAAAAAAATAAATGGTATTGAATTGAATTTGCTATGATAAATTATTAGTTATTACATTATATATTTACAAATCATAAGACGAAAATCAAAGTAGAAAAAAACTATACTATATAGACTAGTTGATGTAGTTTAGGCGATGAGAATAAAATATACTAATCAGACGAGGTTGGTAGAGCTAACATCAGTTTTTTTTTATAAAGCTTCTATACAAATTTCGGTAAAAAAATAAAATAATTATAAAACTCATCAGTTGCATTAAGTGAGTATGAGATGAAGTTTTTATATAATTTTCAAATAAATTTTTACTCTTATCTTGATGTTTTTATCATTATTATAACTATGATTACGGAAGTCTTGGTAAAGGCTATTATTGACATCATAAACTATTAACTCAATTAGATGCTCCAAGCCATAATCATAATAAACAAATTAAGATTTTTGCTATACTAAAATATTAAAATAAATCAAATTAGGTAAGACAAAGCTTCTATATATATTAGCATATTATTTGAAATATAATATCTTACTTAATCCAGATCTACCTCCTATAGTTAAATCATTCTTTTTATAAGCACGTACGATGCCAACAGCTGTGATACATAATTTTAAAAATGTGTATAAAACAGTGAATTTTAAAAACGTACAAAACATTTTTTTTTAAATTAAAAATGTTACTGAATTGTAAGGTGAAGAAAACCCATATAACTATCTGTAAAATAGTGTAATTTTGATTTTTTTTAAATTTTAACTACCGTAAGCTTATAACTGTGATAATAAAATAACTACCATAAGGTGCCAAAACTTCCACAAAGAAAAAAGATATTAATAAACAGAAGATTTTCATTTTTATCTGCAAATAATAATAAATAAAAAACATTTTATATTAGTCACAGTTACCTCCGGTTTAGAGATGAGAATGTTATAGTTCTGCGAGGCCGTTTTAATATTCTAAATACATATATATGTATAAACATTTTTCTACTTGATGCACGATATTTCCTAGACCACTAACTGATTTTTTTGTATAGAGATAGAAATTAAAGTAGAAAGGTTGATTATTTGGCCAAAATTACAGTAATCTCACTATACTGAGGATTGACAAAAATAAAAATAAGTCTGTTGACTATTTATATTGCATAGTAAAAAACTTAGGTTACACCATTCAAAATAGAAATTAGGGGAACAAATCTGCTTTACCGGACACCCTATTTTTTTTAATCGATAGTATTTTGCATGCTGATTACGAATATGTAAACATTTTGCCCCTCTCACACTTAGTTCGGAAGTTAAAGACTTTTAAAGTTGGAGACAGGTTGACAAAAAATCCAATCATAATCGAGGACGAAGTACCCGGCGGGCGCCGGGTTAATGTCAAACCAGTTTTAAAAAATATCCTTATAAATATAGTTATTACCGTTATAAAAAATATTAACATATATTTTCAAATAATAGACTATGGCGTATTGAAATGATGAAATTTTATAAATCGTTTTTTTATACAAACACTGTGACACGAGAATTTTATATATAGAGAGATTTCGTCCAAGTCAAAAAAGGAATAATCAGGAAAATGATTTAGATTTTATGTGTACATAATTGTTTTTAGAGTTTTGATTTAAACCGTCAAAATTTAAAACTTGAAAAGATACAAAAAATATGTTCTCATCATTTTAACTTAATTTTTAAAGGGAATGTTAGAGTTTTTTTTTTGAACATTGACTTTTTTTCACTTAAGACTAATATTTTTTAATTTATTATTGTACCATGTAGGGAAAGTGGATTTGATATTATTAAATTTGAGGATAAATTCGTTAATAGCAACATTGAATAATTTATAAAAAGTTTCAACTGCAGTGGTAAGAGTAGGTTGATTAAAGAGAATAGTGTACCAATTTAATGAACATTGCTTGATTGGTTCTCGGCATGATAATTTTGACGGGAAAAGTTGAACTCAACATTTCTTTTCTTTAGTGTTCTAATTCCGTTAAAATTTGGACCGATTATTTGGAGAGATGGGTGACTTAAATCTTCTTTGGCCATTGGAAAGTAATTTTTTGAAACTGTGAGATCGGATCTGTTGGAAACCATCAAATCGAGGATATTAAAGTGTAGCTTCTTTATAAAATTTAATTGAATTAGTTCCAGTAATATAACTGATTATTGTAATATATCAGCTTTACTACTATTTGACCCATTCGTTATGGAGTGGGAACTGGAGTTTACCCAGGAAATATTGGGCAGGTCAAAGTCACCAGCTATAATTAAAATAGAATCGGGATAATGTATATTTCAATTTTCGATTTCAGTACAATAGTTTTGAAACTGATCAGGGTGCTATTTAGAGGGATGTAACATGAATGGACGATCAATTGAGTATTATTTACATTGACCATTATTGTTATTGCTCACAGTTTAGGTTAGTAGAGGGAACGGGATAAGAGAAATATGTTTTATGGATTGCAATTCAAACCCCACCGTCCTTTTTAAAAATACTATTATTAGGATTGTGGTCTGTTCTGTATATATTATAGTATATCATACCTAACTCAGCATTATATACATCAGTGGTTAACCACGTTTCTGTTAGAATGAATTAATCAAAATGGTTTAAACTAGGCATATTTAAATGAATATTTGACAACTTTGTTTTTAACCCGCGAACATTTTGGTAGAATCCGGAGAAAACAATATTCTTACATTTATTAATATCACTATAACTATTACAAGTATTACTATTACTATTGTAAATATTATAATAAACATTATTAATTTGAAACTTATGTGAACTTGAGCGGTTAATTAGTTTTTTTTTTGCCAGAGTTGGAGAACATTGACCAAATTTAACGAACCAAGTTTTATTTCCCAAAATTGGGTTTCATTGGTCTCGTTCTTTTTTCATGGCTGATAAGATTCCTCTCTGATAAGCCGTAAGGTCTGTGGTTATCCATTCCGGTGACTCGTAAAATACTTTTTTGGTTTTGAGCATTGAAAAGGCTGCATCAGATGATTCAAACTCAAAATGTATGTCAGTAGATTGTTTAAATAAATACATTTTTTATTAGAAAACATTTAATGTGACTTTTTTTGTTTTTATGTCAGAAGGAGGAATTCACGAACTTTGTTTTTGCTATACTCTAAAATGTTCATGAATGGACTACTACCGTACTTCCCCTGTGTCCTTCAATTGTTTAATTAGATATATTGGATTATAATTTTTTGTATAAAAATATCCACGTTTGAAAGGTTTTCCAATTACGACGTACCATAATAATTATAAGCGACTAAATAATTTATTATTTTTTTTTTTATGCAATTTAATAATTTTAAGAATGACATATTATCACTTTCAGCTATAATAATTATTTTTGTAGACCTGTGACCTCCCCCTCCCCACTATGCCACGACCTGACTGTACTGGCTTTGTTTTTTGGACACATGTTAACGAGCAGAACGATCATTTTCTAACGTGTACCAGTTTCTTTAACCAGAGGCCCAAATTTGGGTTTCCAAACTATAATGTGTAAAGTTTTATTTTATGCTCTGAATTTTCGTTGTAAAAAATGCGCTAGTGTATTATAAAAAATGACGAAGTGCGTAAAAAACACACGGTTAGTAATATTTTTTTTTTGGTCTTATTTACCTTAAATTCGTATCGGTATGAAAAAACATATGTATGAGTAATACGCTTTTTACAAATAAAAAATGCTCCATAATGGTATATTATTAAAGATAGAGATAGTCATAGTCCGGTTATAACATAATATTCGGATTTATCATAAAATTGTACACAAACCTTTCTTTTTAATTAAGGAAAAATCGAAAAAAAAACAATAATTTGACCGTATTTAGTAAATTTCTATGTTACTATGTGTGTGTGTGTGTGTGAATCAACAGTCAGATGAAAACCAAAATACAGTTTCATTAATTTGTCAATTTAATGAATTATCAGGAAAGACAGATGAACTACCCTGGGGCGATATGTACCCATAAACTAAAAATTCAGTTTATCGAATTTTTTGCCTTTACAATGATTTCTATCGACATTTAATACTTCCATACCATCTAAAGATCCGCATCGAAGCCCGGCTTATTTGAATGTAATAATATCAATTTTAGTTCTAATAATAATCCTGGAAATCTCTGCCCCCCTTCCGTTCCCACTATATCACGGCTCTACCTAACTGTGTTTATCCATATTGCTATAGTTGGTCTTAGGGCTCCTGAAAATTTCTACATCTGATCATGAATAATTTTACTATTTTAGTTTTATATTCGTTTAAAACCTTTTGAAATAGTATAAGGTCTTATCTTTATTATTGCTTTTCTAAATACTTGTTTATTTACTTTTTTACCCGAAAACGTATCGAAAACGCGTTTTGTAAGTTTTGTTTTTTATTGAAATAAGAAGAAAACATATTATTTTGTTGTGATGTTTTCCATGCTTGTTCAAACAGTCACTTGTTAGTCGTACACCAATGCCCTAAATGAGAAATGTATCCAAAAACAAAAACAACGTCTATAAATTCGACCTAGTTGTATTATTATTTAAAGTATCCGGTGTTAAAACGATTTTGAATATTATTATATACAGGGTGATTTTTTTATCATGGGCCAGTCAATATTTCGCTGGATTTAATTAATAATTGAATTTTTTTTCATAGTGTTTTTATATAACGTGATCTCAATTTTCCACAAATTTGTATGTTTCTACCCCCTCTCAAATTTGTTTTTTTGATAGCAACTTTTGATTTTCCAATAGGATGATATGGTTTTTTTTTTAATTATGGTTCAGAACTTAAAAATTAAAAATTTGGACAGAAAAATGTTTAATTAGCATAATGCATTGGTGAGTTATTAATGTTTAAAGATTTAGAACTGGAGTGCTTTAATACAATAATTCTCGATACGAACGACGACCGTTTGCACTTTTCAGCTATCGTATATTTCGTACAGGTAGTCGGCACTCGGCCTACAGCTGAACGTCCGAAAGTAGGAGATAAGGTGTATGGTACGTTTTGTAGTACCTTTTTCCGTTTACATAGAATGGTTAGTCAATATTCTACTATTTCACTGACTGTACACAACATTATGATCATAAATAATAAAATATCAATTCAAATAGCCGACGTCCCGCCAGTCGCCTAATCGTCTCTTCCATGGGATTCGTATAATACATCTGGCTCATAGACAAGCATAAAGGCGGCTTGGGCAGCGAGTGGCGTTGGCGCGCGTTTTTATCATGTCACGACGTTATCGTATCAAATAATAACGGTGACGGCGTGTGTTGTTTTTATTGCCGAGTTTGTACTTTCCTTAAATTAAACGTAAAATTATTATTATTATTATTAATTACACTGTTGTTCATTGTCATACGTGGTTTTTTATTCAATAGTGTTTCCCGGTGTGTCAAACGTTATCATATATATAGTAATAAAAATTAAAAACGGCGAACGGCGTGTTTTGTTTTTTTTGGTGAATTTTTGTCTTTGTAGTTTGTTATATTATATATATACAATTATATATTAAACGTATAATAGTTATTATTAATTACATATTTGTCCGTAATTCGCTCACGGTTTTCGTTCAAGAGAAATCGATGTGTTTCCCGGTGTGCAAACATTACCTATTAATATGCGTCGTTGGATGTCGGTACGTTTTTTAGATTTAGAATATATATAATAATATATAGTATAGTAGTATATTACATTTTGCTTAAACCAAATTATCAAATTAATTAGATGTACAAAATTCTTATCTTTTTCAAACCGCTGTGCGTGGTGATAACGATACATTTCATATTTTTTGTGGAAAAATTTGTTGACATATATATCTACTATTTATTTTCAATTAAATAACTTACTGACTTATTTTATAAATATGTAAATTATTTGTTTTAGGCCAATACTATAGTGAAATCATAACCGACGCGTGTCCGTTTAGAAGATTGATTGCTACTTCTATCTACTCTGTCTTTAACTAATACAATAAGTAGTTATTATTGTTACCATCGGTTACAACTGTTATCCTATGCCGTCACCGATTAATTTGCCTGCGGCCAACAGAGAACTTACACCGCAGAAGTTGATTTTTTGTTATTTATGAAGTATTTTTTAATAATTAGTGCCTATCTAATCTCTATACTCAACCCTAATTTAAATTGACAGTTTTTTTTTCATTATACAGTGTCTTAACCGACTTCTCTTAACGCTTTAGTTTCTAAACGTGCACACACATACGATACTGATGTACAAATAATTAAAACATTAATTATTTCACATTTTTTTGTTAAAGCTCTACAATTATGATCACTACATAGAATACAAATTATTTTAGTTTTTTTATATATTTTTTTTTAATGATATTTTATTTCACGTTAAATTAACATTATTTGAATACATTTTAATTATTTCATTTAGTAGGATGATTTACCTATATAAATATGTATGATCACTATCGAGTACTATCACTAACCGTTTAGGGTTTTTAAAATTGTTTGTTGACTTAATTTGTGGTTTTAATATTTTAACTTTGGAAAATTCAGACATCGTAGGTAAGCTATGTGGAAATCAACAATTCAAGCTAAAAAATCTAATAATTGTCATTAAAGTTGAAAATATAGTTTGTATTCTTTGAAATTGACAAACATATAACTTTACTTTTTTAAATCATGTATCTGATTTCACTTTCCAGATAATTTTTTTTTTAGGAAGTATTATTGTAAATTATTTAGTAGAAAAACATTTATATACCTATCTAAAAATAACATAATACATGGATTAATTAAAAAAAAGTTTACTGTTGTTAAAAATAATAATATATATATATATATAATGAAAAATATTTTTTTAAATAATAATAATAGTATATTCGATGCACTGAATAAAAATTGTTCGGATCTAAAAACAATCAATTTTTAGTTTTTTACACCTGGGGCTACTTTTGTGTGCTTAAATTTATATACATTATTGACATAAAATATCTATGTGTTCATTCCGCTCTAATAAGAAATAACTATATTATATGATCTAATTTATTTTAATCACATTATACATAGCAACATCTTATGCTATTCATATGCTCTAATCATTCCAGTTTTTACTCCCTGGCTTTATAATACTTATTCAACCAACGAATAAATGCATTTTTACACAGTCTTATAATAAAAAATTATAGGTATGTTTTTTAAAAGCATCAGCAGAAGTCCCTTTATCATCTTTTTAAATTCTTAAAACAGTTGTCTCTAGATTATTTTAGCGTTCAACATTTTGTGTTCTTAGACCGTTTTTATGAGTAGCAATCAAAAATCAAAAAAATTGTCTGAACATTTGTTTTTACTAACTATTTAATGTTAATTTTTTATATTATATGTATGTATATATATTTTTTTTTTTGAGCTGCTGTTGATATAGCTTGAACTAAATTAGATACTTATTAATATTGATATTTTGGTTTTTTGGTGGTGTGATTTCAGACATAGGGCATTATTAAAACATAAAAATAAAATATTAATTTCAAATCATTTTATTGCATTTTAACATTTTGAAGCATGGTGGTATAAGTAATATACCACTTTTTCAAAAAATAGCCTACTCTCGCACAGTGGTATATATTTATTACCACCTTCATAATCATTTTCAGAGAAAATCGGAGATAAAAATGCTGTGCTTCAAAGGGTTAAAATTTATATTGAAAATCGACATTTAATTTACTATTTTATTATTTATAGAAGTATAATATAAGTATTCGCTCCACCCTAAAAAAGTATAGTAAATCTATAGATTTTGCTATATTTTTTTAAATTGATACTACATAATGAAAAATAAAATTATTTAAAAATTTTTTATTATTATCATTTAGTAGGATGAATTGTTGGTTAGCCATCTAAAAATATATCAACATATGGATTTATACCTTTCATGGTTTACTTAAAAAAGTATTAATGTATATATCAATTTATCTATTATGTATAAAATATGTCTGGATAAGTATCAAATAATTTAGGTATTTTATGCACTGAATATTATTATTATTATTATCATTTTGTACTCTGACCGTTTTTATAATCACCGCCGGACACTCGAATAATCAAAAATATTTGTTACAAATTATTTCAGACATTTCATTCATGTTTTGTACTCTTGAGTTCCCAAGTAACCGTCACACAAACATATCATTCTTCCACACTTTTAAACTTCTAATAACCAACAAACGTCAGACCTTAAGTATCAAAGTACCTTTAGCATTAAAGGTCCAGATCCAAAAACTAAAAGATTTGCATCGAGACATTTCATTTAACCTCTCTTTGGACATTTTTATAAGCTCTGCCAAATAGTCGATCAATAAAAATGTATTTATCACTCTTCACTTCTTTCCCTTTTAAGTTTTAATATAAACTAGACATTTCATTCATGTGATTTACTCTTGAATTCTTAAACACTTATGAACTTCTGTTAAACCACCAGACCTTTAATATACATATTTAATGCATTATGCTGTTGGTTACATTCTAAATGTACAGTACGTCATTACCGAATAGTGGCATAGACGGTGATTTCTGAACAAATAAGGATTTTAATTCAACCAATATCTAGACATATAACGTATACGTTTGAAAAAGTTTTGTTGCACATGGGAACACCATATCAGACATATAGCCGACTGACCTCTAAACATTTCTATCTATTTTTAACCATAGCTATTACCAAGCCCGTGAAGTAAACAACACCTCAAACAATTCAAATAAAAAAAAAAAATAATTGTACTTTAAGCAAGTAGCACACTCGCTTTAGTAGTAGGACATTTCTGATCTGACAGATAGCTAGACTTGCACTACAGTTAACCGGTACTTAGCTTGCAAAACACTTTTCCGAAACTAAGTATAAACTATGATTACTGGATAAAGGTACGATGAATTATAACGGTATACTTTAAAACGTAGTGAGCTGACTCGACACCGTGGCCGGCGTAGCCGGGCACCCCCCTCGGAACCGCTGTGTACAGACATATAACATACTACGTTTAAACAAATTTTGTTTCACAAAGGCAAACCTTAACAGACATTTAGCTGACTGTCCTCTAGACATTTTTATCTGTTTTCAACTCATAAAGTTAAGCGGGATTACACCAGCCTATATTGATGACGTGGTCTATAATATAACAACTTTTACCAAAGACAATTTCCATTATACACTTTTTCCCAATGGCCAGCTTCTTATCAAGTCTCTTTAACTTTTTAAAATTTTAATTTAAACTTAATTTTAAACCTGTTACCTCCTCATAGACTGTAGCCTACAAACCTAGG